>NC_084644.1:32392456-32721917 GCF_019802595.1 Syngnathoides biaculeatus
GTGGAACAATATGACGAGAGGGGCGTGTCAAGCCAGGGGTTTAGATAATGCGGCTATCTGATTGGCTATTATTGTACGAGTGATTGACAGGTCGGAAAGGTCGATTGAATTCAGAGTGACACCTTCTGAGAAAAGCATTGTGCTTCTCTTCCATTGAAGACAATCTACATTCTCGTGTACTTTACGTGCTTGTCTGCAACGACAAAATGGGCTACATTACAATAATCAAAGCGTATCTTTCCCAGCTACGTTCCGATCCCAGTCTCTCCTCGCTTTTGCTTTTTAGTCACTGGAGCACAGGCTGCACAGCGCCAACCACTCCTTGCAAGCGACACCCAACAGCACCATCCACAGCCTGGTCCACCAAGTGCACCCGCCCCTGGTGGATCTGTGGAACACGGGTCAGATGGAGGCCTATCAGGTGGACGCCGGAGGCTACATGGGCACGGCGGCTGTGGTGGAACCGGGCCTCTGTGTCCCCACCGGGGAGGAGCTGGTGGGGAACGAACACTCGCCGCTGCTGGAGCAACAGGAGGAAGAGGAGGATGTCAAAGTGAGGTTACATAATGATAACTTATTATTCATCCATCCATCTGTTCGTCAGTGCGCCCACCTACCACCTCCACAACTCACCGACTGACCTACCATTCTACTTATCGTTCCATCTACCCGTTTACCGACCTACCATCCAACCCATTACCATATCTATCTATCTATCTATCTATCTATCTATCTATCTATATCTATCTATCTATCTATATCTATCTATCTATCTATCTATCTATCTATCTATCTATCTATATCTATCTATCTATCCATCCATCCATCCATCCATCCATCCATCCATCCATCCATCCATCCATCCATCCATCCATCCATCCATCTATCTATCTATCTATCTATCTATCTATCTATCTATCTATCTATCTATCTATCTATCTATCTATCTAATCTAATCTATCTATCTATCTATCTATCTATCTATCTATCTATCTATCTATCTATCTATCTATCTATCTATCTATCTATCTATCTATCTATCTATCTATCTATCTATCTATCTATCTAATCTAATCTACATATACATGTATCAAGGATGGCGAGATGACACTGTGTATGGAGCCCGAGTCGTCCACGTTGACTCCACCCACGCATCCTGGGGACGCCTCGGGCGGCAGTAGTCCGGGGCAACCGCCGGCGTCGCCAATGGGCGAGCAGAGGGCCTGCGACGCCACGCCGGCCGGCCTCACTCACACGCTACAGGAGGAGGAGGAAGAGGAGGAGGAGGAGGAAGAGGGCGCCGGGCAGCAGGAAGAGGGGCCAGTCGCTTCCATGGCAACCAACTGACTTCCTGGCTGTCACATGACTCCTCCGTAAAAACTGACCGGGGGTCAGCCGTTAGTAATACAATATCTAGCTATTATTCTGTTGCTTTTCAGGTATAAAAAAAAAGAACTTTTTTTTCTGTGCAAGATGGATTCTTTGGAAATTGAGAAAGAGGACTTGTGCTGATAAGGACACCTGATGCAACAAACTTTGTAAGCCTTACATCCCAAAGGTAAACACATGACGAGAGGATGAGGAGCAACAAGGACATTACCATCAAGGATCAGGAGGGAGGGGTAGGCAGTATATGTGGGGGTGCGGATGGGGAGGCTGGGCTGTGTGGTTGATACATGCATGCGACCCCATCATCCTATAATAATAATCTAACATATTAAAACATTATAATGAGAATAATTTTGTAATGACGTGAGGCGGGGAGCAGGAGTTGAAAAAAACACGTTTAAGTGTACAATATTACCAATTTCCTTCAGTGGAGGAAGGAAGAGAAGGAGAAGGAGAGGGGGGCAACTTTGTTTATGTTAGAACACTGTATTCCCCTTTTGTACTTATTACTTATTCATTAGGGTTAATGAAATGAATTATGGTAACCCCTCTGACGATGAACATGAAAACTTCCATGACGCTGATCCTACTGATACACGCACACACACACACACACACACACACGCACAGATAAGGATTGTACTGTAAAGATAAGTGTGCTTCCTACTCTGTCTCACTGTATGCATGTTCCTATGGTGTACCTGTACTATACAGCACTGTATAGACTTTGCACTGAACCATAGTCGGGGGTGGGGGTGGGGACGAAGGATTTACAGTGGGCTTGTAATGGTGGGGAATGATGGAGGTTAAAAAAAATAATAATAAATAAAAGACAGAGCTCTCTTTTTTGCACTGATGCAATCCACCCCATCATGAGGTTGCCTTCTGGACTGTTGGTGTTGGCCGAGTCCCACTCTTGGAAGGTCTCAGTAACCAAAACGCAGCCACTTGACAAGGCCAACCCTCACACAATGATCATGATGATGACGATGATACCGATCTGAATGTACTGGCCTGAACCACAACGCTTTCCGAGGGATTTGTGTGTTGAGATGGAGTTCACGATTGGCTCATCTGTTCTGCATCACTACAACTACAAATAGTCAGATCCAGAAGTATGTGGAAATTGATTTTATTCCCTCCCCAAAAATGATTTTGACTTTTTACACCACCCCTGTGGTTTTTGAAATAAAATAATGAACATGTCAAGTGTAGTCCTTGAGTATCAAGGGAAAAATGTTAGGTTATCTTTGGTAGGGAAGAGACACGCCAAGCACTCTGAAAATAATGAGAGATATAAATAAATACTAACTTTCTCACATCAATGCGCTGCACTAAGTTAACCAGATACAGAATTTTCCATACATTTTATGCTTGCATTTGTTTTTTGTTCATGTACTTTTGTGTTTAAAAAGTGTTTTCATACATTTACACGTGTTTACAGCAGCGTGTAAAACTGATTTTTTTTTCTTATATGGTCTCTACATATTGCAGTTTTAACCTATTGTGGGTGGTTTGGATGAAAAGCTTATTTTTTTTTCTGAAATTTAGAGACTACGAATGTCACTAAATTGCCAGGCCTTCAGTTGCTGCTGGTGTGTAACCCTTGCTGCTTTATAGGGTTGAGATCAGGGTGCTGATTTTGCTATTGAAGAAAGTTCCATGTCTCTGCCTTGTAAGTGTGGGCGAGTGTGTCAGACAGAAACAAAGAAAAAGAAAGTAATGAAAGCGGTGTCTTTGTTCACAATCATCTGTCATTGTGGCGACTGAAATTTTATGTATCAAAACTACAACTATCTGTACTCAGAATTGGTGAGTACTGAATGAATACGTGTACTGGTATCAGTCTAGGGGGAAAAAAGATGATATCGAACATGAACTACTTTGAAAGCATCCTGTGACGTTTGAAACCAGTCACTTCATCAATACCAGTGATTCTTTCCCATTAACGGCCACAACACTTCCTCTATCTCCTGTGCCACATGCTGTGGTATGCTTTGGATCATCGTCGCCATACTTTTCTCTTCCTGTTATTGTGATACAAGCTGACATTTATCTGTCCAACATTTTTAGGCAAATCTGCCTTTCCTGTTCCTGAATTCTACCAGTAGCGTTTTATTTTGATTTATTATGGCTTCTCTTGGTTTTACATTTTGACTAGAATCTCCAGATTTTGTCCGATGTTGTGAAAAGCCACTTGAGACAAGCCAAAGAAATTGAATATTCTTTCAGTGCCAAGTCAGATCAGATCAGAAGCCAAAAGGCATTCTTTTGACTTGTGCAACAAAAAAATGAAGCAAACTAATTCAACAAATAACCAGCAAGTGAAAGCATCTCCAGGGAGGAAACTGTCAAAGGTTGCTAAATATTACCAATCGTGGAACATTTACAATGATACATTAGAATGTTTGAAATTGTGGTATGTCTTAAAAAAAAAAAAAAAAAAAAACTACTTGTATTTCTCTTACATGGAAGCAGAAAGTCAGCAATCCCATTATGGCTGTTTTATTGTGGTGGTGTATAAAGTCAATAATCATAAAAATGCTTCTGGATCTAAAACACACGAAGATCCAAATTGTAACTACCCAGCAATAGGCAGGCACAAGGCTGGCTTGCCAGTGTCTGCTTGCGTTCAATACATGGAGATAGTATTGGGAAAATAGTTTAGACTCAGAGATTTCTCATACAGTATTATCACTTTTTTTTACTGTTATGTTGACAATGTTTTTCTCTTAACTCAAATCTTGGGCCTGCATTCATAACTTACATCCAAGTTGGAAATGAAAATATGCTACGTGTGCGGCTCCATCAGCCAATCAGGGAATAGATGAGGCAGAGCTAAAGGTGTCTTCCTAGCTCATTTGTGATTATTGTGAGCCAGTTTATGGAAGTAAAACATGTGCCACCAGGTTCTGAATTTCAAATGCCACAGAAAACAGAATTTGAATTTGAAATGTAAAGTGATCACATTTTCAATAGTTGTATTTCAGTGTAACTTTTCAATGTTAACAATTCAACCGTCTAAAATTCACCGTCTGTGGCACCAGGCAGGGTTACTTCAGGTCAAAACCGAACACCCAGCCAATCATAGTTACACTTTCTTAGTCACATGACGCCACATAGGGTGAATTTCAGACAGCAAATTGTAGCCGGTTGAATTGTTAACATTGAAAAGTTACACTGAAATACATTCATCCATCCATTTTCTCAGCCACTTATCCTCACAAGGGTCACGGGTAGTGCTGGAGCCTATCCCAGCTGAACCTGAACTGGTTGTCAGCCAATTGCAGGGCACATAGAGACAAACAGTCACACTCACAATCACACCTAGGGGCAATTTAGAGTGTCCAATTAACGTTGGATGTTTTTGAAACGTGGGAGGAAACAGGAGTGCCCGGAGGAAACGCACGCAGGCACGGGAGAACATGCAAACTCCACACAAGCGGGTCCGGGATTGAACCCGGGACCTCAGAACTGTGAAGCCAATGCTTTACCAGCTAATCCACCGTGTTGCCCACTGAAATAAAACAATTGAAAATGTGATCAGTTTACATTTCAAATTCAAATCCTTTTTTCTGCGGCATTTCAAATTCAAATCCTGGTGGCACATATTTACTGCCATAGCAGTTGCATGTGCGCTGACATTTTAACCTTTTCTTTTATTTTTCCTTCTTTTTGCATTTAAAATATTTTTCTGCAAAGAAAGGAAGAATGGCGTGGAGTTAGAGAGACTGCATGGAGACCATCCATGGAGAGAATCCTGTCCTCATGTTGATTGAGAAACTTTTAAGAGATAGTATATACACTATATACGCACACATGCACACATACATATATATATATATATATATATATATATATATACATATATCAATTTACTGACTTGAATGAATTGATGTATTGATGGCTTCTTTATGCAATGTTGGGACAATGTTTATTTTTCTACTTGAAATCCCTGAAGCTACAATAGGTGTCATAGTTGTAAATTCACAGGGACTGTCGCACACGCACGCCGAGGAAATTTAACTTGGCGAGGGATGAAAAGTCGGATTTTAGCGTTGTTTTATCCTCTGCGACGAGCGGGAGAGCTCTCGCTCCAAACAGAATGTCTTTACACGATGACACGTATTGATTTTATTTATTGAGCATATCGGGGGGATCAGCTTGTACAGAATCTGATGGTTTTATTTCTTGAAGGGTCTCTTTATTAGATGCTGCTTTAGTTCTGTATTGACTCACCTCAAAGAGGCAAACGTGCATGGGGAGAGTTTATGGGTGGATTCCTACTTTTATTTTGTTGTTCCCAATCTCAATGAATGAATAAATAAGAAGCCACAATTCTTTTGGTGGATGTAAAAAAAAAAAAAAAAGGCTGAAGGAACATGTCTCTCAATCTCTCTCCTTTTGTGTGAGTCCACTGCCACTCTATACGCTTCCTTTGTATGTGTCGTGTGTATTTCTATGTTTGTGTTGTCATGTCAGAAGAATGGTTTAAAAAAAAAACAGGGGAAAAAAGGCTTGGAAATATCTTAAACAAAAACATTTTGGAGGTTATCAGCAACATGCTGCTTCGAAAAAAAAAAACGTGGCTTCTGTGTGTAATGACACCACATTTCTGTAAAAGTGTATAAAAATTGGCACTCACGCATGCTTGATGGACGTTTCTTCCTTCTGGTCTCCTTTTTTTCCCTCTTCATGTCTTCATTTGTATATTTTTTTCCCATTCTCTTCCTCCTCCTCCTCACTCTTGCACGACCAAACCTCCTTCCACCACTCCAACTCCTTTTCTCATCTCCTCCTGAGGAGCAAATAAACAGACAAACCAAAAGTCCTGTGCATATATACTGTATGTGTGTGTATGTTTCGGTCTTCAGTTTGAAAATGTGAAGTATTTCAGTCCAGGATTTATATATATATATATATATTTTTTTTTTTTTTTAATTTTTTTTTTTTTTTACAGGCCTCCCAGTTAACATGGATATTTGACTTCAAAAGGCGTCAATGGCAGTGAATGAGTTTTCACGATAATGCATCAGTCATAACAGGAAACTGGATGAGAATTAAGCAGTCAATTAGGATACTCGCCAATATGATTTTGTGGCTTATAGTGCTATAAGCAGGGCAACGGGCTCGGCTAACATTAGCCCTTTGTGTTTATTTTGCAATGTTGTCAATTCTAGTCATTGATCCTCAATTGTTAGAGATGACAAATAGAATAAACCAGTGGGTGACAAGACGTGGTTTACAACTGTGGTCCTGAACCATTTCATACTGAGCTGTCCTCCCCCTGTTCCCCCAAGAAAACAAACAAAAACATTTGCAATTGGAAGGGTTAGGCCATGGGGGAAACAAGGTTGGGGATTGCTGGCTTACATCACCAGTTTTGCATGTAAAGCACTTTGACTTAAGTTGAATTCCTTCTGTGAGCAAGATCGTCACTCAATTTAAATGCATAATAAAAATTTATATTCCCCTTCTGTTCCTCCCCTAAAAAAAACGTATTTGCATTTTCAATCAGGAACAATAGCACCCAATAAAGAGAATTTAAAGTATTTACAATGGTTTTGTAAAGTATTATTACTACTGGCCAGCTGTTTCGGTTGGCCAATATAAGTCATTTATTTATTACAAATGAACACAATACAACATACGACACAGATAACCATGTAAGGGAAAAAAAATAAACAACCTGCTGATTTTCGTAGATTTTCGTCTCTTTTGAAAAAAAAAAAAAAAAAAAAATCGACAATAGTTGGGCCCTCATAATTAATGTAGATCGACAGTGTGGCTGACTAAGTGACATCTGGATTGGGGTTCGCCAGTTAGTCTACAAGTGAGCAAGCATCTGCCTCCAAACATTGGCCTATATCAGCTCCTTGCGATTATTCTCATTTTCTATTTATATGTTTGACTGTCTCATTCAAAAAGCGCGACAGTGGCTCTCCTTGCCCTCATATTACAGTTCCTTCCATTTTTTTTTTATTTCACTGTAGCAGCCTTATCCGATGCTCTTTTTTTAATTCAAATTTTAGCTCGCAACACTAGGCAAAAACGAGACCATGCAAAAGTTCGCAACTTGAAAAATTCACAAGTTGGTTCACTCGTAGGTCAAGGTAGCCTCGCATTAGAACTAGTAATAATTGGTAGTGCGTGCTTTTGTTGCAGTGGAACAGCATCGATATCAAGAACCGAGTGGATATCCTGCAGTGGAAAAGGGTTGAGGTTTTAATCTCTTTAACTGGAGTTGCACCCAATGATCGATCTATTGATTATTAAGAATTTGGTATTGTGTGAAAACTATTATTAATCATGTCTGCAATCAACAGAGGCAAAATGAAGAGCACTGTTGGCTCACTCTCAACGAGTTTGCCCTCTCAAAAAGTCAAACAGCAAAGGAAAGTTCCGCACAACTCCTCCTGGCAGGATTGTTAATGCGTGTAATTAGGAGTTCAGAACATTCAGGGAAAAATTCTGACGTTCCTTTAAAAAAAAAAAAAAAAGCAATATATAGACTAACCATATGTTCATTTCATTTTGAACGACTAAACAAAAGAATTCAGCCATTTCTCGAGTAAAACTGGTTAACAACAGAATAATGGAGAGCCAGCGCTCCTTTCTTAAGTCTCGAATAAATAAATTGGTCATAAATGTTTATCCATTTATTATTTTTAAAAATTACAGAGCATTATAGGCGATTTGAAGGCAAATCATACATGTATATGAACCTCAGTCAGTAAATACTAATTTATCCTCGAGGTTGATGTAATTAAGTCTACATCAGTACAGTTTTTCATTGTCGTCATACAGCGCTGCCAGTCTTCCATCAAGCTTCTTGGTGAAAATAAGCAGACATTGATGCAGATCTGCATCGTTGAGGTTGCTTATAGAAGGACACAATTGTCAAAAAGGCTTTAGAGTTTGTAAAAGACACAGGAAGGCACCTGAGATTTGAAGAGTGAAAAAAAAAAAGAAAAAGTACAAAAATTCAGCTCGCTGAGAGCAGAAAGGTTGTGACCCGCCTCATTCTTCCTAGATGGGCTCGTCCGACTCCTCGCTCTCCCGCTCCTCCTGCAGGGACGACAGCGTGAGGACGGGGCCGGTGCCAGGCGAGCCCGGCGAATAGGTGGGGGAGAGCGAGGCGGGAGAGGAGGTGGACGGGGACCCCGGCTCGTGGGTGCCGATCGGGTCGTCAACCTCGTCGTTGGCCGGGGATGGGGCCTCGTGGGCGGGCCCCCCTCGGGAATCCTCCTTCCTCACCGGGTCACCGTCCCTTGTGCCCTCCTCGCCCCAAAGGTCTCTGTCCCACGTTGGGGAGGAAGCGGCGGACGAGGGCGGCTGGTGCTTCTTGGCTTTCCTGCTTGCGTCCCGGAAGCTGGCCAACGGAGGACGCAGCCTCACGCCGCTCCGAGTCGAGCCTTCGATGGCTTTCTGTAACTGTGACCACGCCCACAATAATTGTTGTTAATGCAGGCGCAACAATTACAATCAATTATCAAATTAATTGACAACTATTTTGGAAATCCATTTATTGTTTAGAGACCTTTTTTAACTTCTCCAAATACCTCAGAATTTCAGGCTCTCTCAGCAATAAACTTTCTTAGACTTCTGTAGTCCTCAATGAAAGCAGACTCATTATATTTGTATAATCAAAATAAAACATTTAATAAGACTATTTTACTTTTAAAGCAATTATCAACATTTTTGCCATCTGATTAATAAAAAAACAAAAACAATTAATTATTAAAATAACACAGTAGTGCAATAGTTGCAGCCCTAATTCTGAGACTTTGCTTGACACTTGTAAAAACTTATAAATCTTATTAGAGTCCATCAATCCAGCCTTCCATTTTCTTGGGTCGCGTGGCGTGCTGGAGCCTATCCCAGCTGTCAACGGCCAGGAGATGGGGTACGCCCTGAAATGGTTGCCAGCCAATCGCAGGGCATGTGGAGACAAACAGCCACACTCACAATCACACCCAGGGGCAATTTAGAGTGTCCAATTCAAGGTGCATGTTTTTGGGATGTGGGCGGAAACCGGAGCACCCAGAAGAAACCCATGCAGGCACGGGGGGAACATGCAAACTTCGGACAGGGAAGGCTGGGATTGAACTTGGGTCATCAAAACTGTGAGGCCGATACTTTCCAGCTGTGTTGTCAGCTGGGATAGGCTGCAGCACTACCGCGACCCTTTTGAGGATAAGCGGCTAAGAAAATGGATGGATTGATTTACAACCGAGTATTGAAATGGGAATGTCTGACAATGGAAACCCCGGACTGTTGAACAGTTGAAGCTGTAGATCAAGCAAAAATAGGAAAGAATTCCACCTAAAAGCCTTCAACAATTAGTCTCTTCAGTTCCCAATTGTTTATTGAATGTTGTTAAAAGAAAAGGTGATGTAACAGAGCGGTGAACATGACCCTGTCCCAGCTTTTTTTGAAAGTTATTGCTGCCATAAAATTCCAAATTAATGATTATGTTTATCAGTTTGAATATTAAATATTGTCTTTGTAGTTCATTCATTTAAATATAGGCTGAAGATGATTTGAAAATTATTGTACTCTATTTTTATTTGTTTAACACAATGCCCCAACGTCTCAATATGGATAGATCGAACTGTACATCTAGACAAGCACAATCATACTTATGAAATCAATCCAGTTACTGCCAAATCGTGAAAAGTGAAAAAAAAAAAAAAGCTGACTCTTACCTCCTTGAGAGCGACCACACCCACCAACTTGCCAATACTGGTGACGTAGGCGTGACTAAGACCCAGCAGAGAGAACAGAGTGTGGGTCTGGGTAACAACAGAGAGGAGGAGGACGCCATCCAGTTAGTGTTAAAAGGACAAGAATGTGACAGCATTCTGCTCGTGTGGCTCCTCTTAAACACTCTCTTTGCAGTTGCTAACAATGGATTGCTATACTGTGCTACATACAAGTCAGATGCCACATAATCGGGCACAGTACATAATACAGTAGAGTACATACATAGCAACACAATTCTAAACAAATATAGAAAACAAATGAGCAATTTAATTTATCAGGGTTGCATTCTACGTGCCCTGCGATTGGCTGGCAGCCAGTTCAGGGTGTACCCCGCCTCCTGCCCGTTGACAGCTGGGATAGGCTCCAGCATTCCCCGCGACCCTCGTGAGGATAAGCGGCAAAGAAGATGGATGGATGGAATTAAAAAGTTAAATATGTTAATTATAAAGTAAAAAAAGTAAATAGAAAATGTATATTAGCAAGTTCATGTAAATGCACAGTAAAAAAAAAAGAAGTAATAGTAAAGTAAAATATAAAATATAGGAGAATAAATGGTATAAAGTAAATGGTATAAAGTAAAATGCAGCCCTATGGGGGCACAAACCAGTGCAATCTGTAGGCCGGTCCCAAGCCCGGATAAATGCAGAGGGTTGCGTCAGGAAGGGCATCCGGCGTAAAAACTGTGCCAAACAAATATGAGCGTTCATCTAAAGAATCCCATACCGGATCGGTCGTGGCCCGGGTTAACAACGCCGGCCCCCGGCACTGCTAACCTGCAGGGCGTCGGTGGAAATTCAGCTACTGTGGGTCGAAGACAAAGAAGAGGAGGAAACCGGATCCAGCGTCAGAAGAAAAAAAAGGAATGCACAGAGCCTACAACTGAGTGTAGGGACTTTGAATGTTGGGACTATGACAGGAAAAGCTCAGGAGTTGGTTGACATGATGATTAGGAGAAAGGTTGATATTCTGTGCATCCAAGAGAGCAGGTGGAAAGGTAGTAAGGCTAGAAGTTTGGGAGCAGGGTTTAAATTATTCTACCACGGAGTAGATGGGAAGAGAAATGGAGTAGGGGTTATTTTAAAGGAAGAGCTGGCTAAGAATGTCTTGGAGGTGAAACGAGTATCAGATCGAGTGATGAGACTAAAATTTGAAATTGAGGGTGTTATGTATAATGTGGTTAGCGGCTATGCACCACAGGTAGGATGTGACCTAGAGTTGAAAGAGAAATTCTGGAAGGAACTAGATGAAGTAGTTCTGAGCATCCCAGACAGCGAGAGAGTTGTGATTGGTGCAGATTGTAATGGACATATTGGTAAAGGAAACAGGGGCGATGAAGAAGTGATGGGTAAGTACGGCATCCATGAAAGGAACTTTGAAGGGCAGATGGTGGTGGACTTTGCAAAAAGGATGGAGATGGCTGTAGTGAACACTTATTTCCAGAAGAGGGAGGAACATATAGTGACCTACAAGAGCGGAGGTAGAACCACGCAGGTAGATTATATTTTGTGCAGACGATGTAATCTGAAGGAGGTTACTGACTGTAAAGTAGTGGTAGGGGAGAGTGTAGCTCGACAGCATAGGATGGTAGTGTGTAGGATGACTCTGGTGGTGGGTAGGAAGATTAAGAAGACAAAGGTAGAGCAGAGAACCATGTGGTGGAAGCTGAGAAAGGAAGAATGTTGTGCGGCCTTCCGGAAAGAGGTGAGACAGGCTCTCGATGGACAACCGAAGCTCCCGGAAGACTGGACGACGACAGCCAAGGTGATCAGAGAGACAGGCAGGAGAGTACTTGGTGTGTCATCTGGTAGGAAAGGGGAGAAGGAGACTTGGTGGTGGAACCCCAAAATACAGGGAGTCATACAAGGAAAGAGATTAGCGAAGAAGAAGTGGGATACTGAGAGGACTGAGGAGAGGCGAAAGGAGTACATCGAGATGCGACGTAGGGCAAAGGTAGAGGTGGCAAAGGCTAAACAAGAGGCATATGAAGACATGTACACCAGGTTGGACACCAAAGAGGGAGAAAAGGATCTCTACAGGTTGGCCAGACAGAGGGATAGAGATGTGAAGGATGTGCAGCAGGTAAGGGTGATTAAGGATAGAGATGGAAATGTGTTGACTGGTGCCGGTAGTGTACTAAATAGATGGAAAGAATACTTTGAGAAGTTGATGAATGAAGAAAATGAGAGAGAAGGAAGAGTTGAAGAGGCAAGAGTGAAGGACCAGGAAGTGGAAATGATTACTAAGGGGGAAGTCAGAAAGGCACTACAAAGGATGAAAAATGGAAAGGCAGTTGGTCCTGATGACATACCGGTAGAGGTATGGAAGCAATTTGGAGAGATGGCTGTGGAGTTTTTGACCAACTTATTCAACAGAATACTAGCGGGCGAAAAGATGCCTGAAGAATGGAGGAAAAGTGTTCTAGTTCCCATTTTTAAGAACAAAGGGGATGTTCAGAGCTGTGGGAACTATAGAGGAATAAAGTTGATGAGCCACACAATGAAGTTATGGGAAAGAGTAGTGGAGGCTAGACTCAGGACAGAAGTAAGTATCTGCAAGCAACAGTATGGTTTCATGCCTAGAAAGAGTACCACAGATGCATTATTTGCCTTGAGGATGCTCGTGGAAAAGTACAGAGAAGGTCAGAAGGAGCTACATTGTGTCTTTGTGGATCTAGAGAAAGCCTATGACAGAGTACCAAGAGAGGAACTGTGGTACTGCATGCGTAAGTCTGGTGTGGCAGAGAAGTATGTTAAAATAGTACAGGACATGTATGATGGTAGCAGAACAATGGTGAGGTGTGCCTTAGGTGTGACAGAGGAATTTAAGGTGGAGGTGGGAGTGCATCAGGGATCAGCTCTGAGCCCCTTCCTGTTTGCAGTGGTAATGGATAGGCTGACAGATGAGGTTAGACTGGAATCCCCTTGGACCATGATGTTCGCAGATGATATTGTCATATGCAGTGAAAGCAGGGAGCATGCAGAGGAACAATTGGAAAGATGGAGACATGCACTGGAAAGGAGAGGAATGAAGATTAGCCGAAGTAAAACAGAATATATGTGCGTGAATGAGAAAAGTAGAGGGGGAAGAGTGAGGCTACAGGGAGAAGAGATAGCGAGGGTGGACGACTTCAAATACTTGGGGTCAACAATACAGAGCAATGGAGAGTGTGGTCAGGAAGTGAAGAAACGGGTCCAAGCAGGTTGGAACAGCTGGCGAAAGGTGTCTGGTGTGTTTTGTGACAGAGGAGTGTCTGCTAGGATGAAGGGCAAAGTTTACAAAACAGTGGTGAGGCCGGCCATGATGTACGGATTAGAGACAGTGGCACTGAAGAAACAACAGGAAGCAGAACTGGAGGTGGCAGAAATGAAGATGTTGAGGTTCTCACTCGGAGTGACCAGGTTGGATAGGATTAGAAATGAGCTCATTCGAGGGACGGCCAAAGCTGGATGTTTTGGAGACAAGATTCGAGAGAGCAGACTTCGATGGTTTGGACATGTTCAGAGGCGAGAGAGTGAGTATATTGGTAGAAGGATGCTGAGGATGGCGCTGCCAGGCAAAAGAGCGAGAGGAAGACCAAAGAGGAGGTTTATGGATGTGGTGAGGGAAGACATGAGGGCAGTTGGGGTTCGAGAGGAAGATGCAGGAGATAGGCTAAGATGGCAAAAGATGACACGCTGTGGCGACCCCTAACGGGACAAGCCGAAAGGAAAAGAAGAAGAAGAAGCATTCTATTAAGAATTTCGAGAACCAGCGTCTTTCTATTCATCAGGTTTAAGGAACATTCATACTTTTATGAAATGGAAAAAAACATTCGGTGCCGCTCGTAACACAAATTACCACTTGTAATAATTTACATTGAAATGAATTGAAAGGTCCTTCGTCTGGTCCACCCCCCCCCCCCCAAAAAAAAAAAAAACAACACACCATGATTGTGACAGTGTAATTACAAGCCGAGTGAGGGCCATCAGGGATAAGACAGGCCTGGCCGTGGCTGACGAGGACCACCTCCATCGTGAAACCAAAATTCCAACCGTGAAGCAATACAACGAACTACTCGCCCAGCAGTATCTGCTACGCTGCCAGCTACCTGTGCACCCATGGCATCAGGTGTCACTAATCACCTCAACCGCGCTTACTTCACCACGACGTCCGTAAATACCGTCAAGACATCAACGAAGACATCCCCGATGACACGATGTTCGATGAAAAACCCTACCGAGATGGACTACGTGGGCTCCATCGAATGGCAGTTGAAGACGCGGTGGCCCGCTACAAACCGGTCGTCATCCTTGGTGGCTACCCTACCCCTGAGGTGGACAAAACCGAAATCGATCTTCCGCGGGCCACATGATCCAAAATATCGCAACTCCACTCTGGACGAAGCCGCATGCTCAATGGCTATATGGAACGTATCAACAATACTATCGTCAACCTCTGCCCGAAATGTGGACAGGGCCCTCACGGCACGCAGCACATCTTCAACTGGGCAGCGGCTCGCACTACGCTGACCGTAATGGACCTGTGGCAACACCCGAAGGAAGTGGCTCTGCCTTCCTGGAACTAAAAGTCAACTGAACAATGCGATTTTCTTGAACAACAACAACAGGGATGAGACAGGCTAAACTTTGTCTTAGCTTCTACTGGCAAGTTTGGTCCTACTTACGTTCTTACAAGTGCTCCCATTTTGAATTTGGGTGTTCGACCGTTTGTCTCATGCAATGAATGACCGAAAATGCATCAGTGAGTGTCGGTCTCCATTTATTTTTCCCCACTTCATTTCTATCCTGCTCATAACTTTACCTTTGGCTCACAGCACAGCCAAAAATCAACCAAGCATAGGTCTCATTACCCGAAAAGCTCACTCACCTTGTGCAAAGAGGTTCTTTCCACAAGCTGGAAGGGGGAGGGGTCAATGCGAATCTGCTCCAGATCCATTGGCTTATCCATTTCTGCCTCCTCCCAAGCGTTGATCTGCATCACGGGCCAGCACATAGTGAACTTATTAGTTATAAGATAATGCGAGCTATGGACAGTTGCAGTACTGTACCTCCTCTGGGGACATCGTGTCAGTCAACGTAGGGGGTGCCGTGTCCTGGAGGGGTAAAAACAACAATCTGAGACTTCTTGAACACTAAATGGCGAGGCGGTGGCGTACCTGCGTGTCAGTCTGTCCAGTCGACGACGACGACGAGAAGAATCTCTGAAGTGTCCTCCGAACACAGGCTGCTTTGCGCTTATCTGAAGACATGAACGTATAAAGGTCATGAAGAAGTGTCATTTTAATGAATTAAATGATCAGGTTACCACACATACGGGCAATTGTAGGCTTTCCAGGTCATTAAACACAATAAAATGACAATGAGAACAGTTTGCAACAACAATGTAGTTCTTTTCTTCTACTTCTACTCTCTTCGTGCAAACCCTGTGGCAACATGCTGCCTCTCAAAGGTCTGTCTACGTAAAACAACAGGCATCCAGTTTGGGAGAGAACACCGGTGATAGTTGGATACGTGTGTAGTCAGCTTGAGTACACCACACACTATAAGGCCCGCTGCACATCAAGAGAAACGGCAAAAAAACGACTGAACTGGATTTTGCCGGAAATACAAAAAAAAACTAAAGAGCATATTGTGATTTTCTGACATATCATTATGAGTTTATTTCCAGGAATAATACACAGCTAACCTGTATTCTACAATGAAAATAATACATAAACAAATAAATAAAAAACCACATAAGTATTACATTTAAATTTACCAAAATAAAGACCACAAATATGTCAAACTGCAGATGTCAAACCATGAATATGTAGTGTTGTACTCCATTTATTATTGTTATTTTTAACAGAACCACAAAAACATGGCGGCTTTATCAAGGAAGACGCAAATTGCCATAAAGACAATAAATTGAGTTTGGCACATGGGAGGAAAGATGTTAAAAATTGTACTTTGCTTTACCTGAGCTTGTGTGATTGCTGGAGAACTCCTGAGGTTTGGGGGATGGTAAAGGCCCGTTACATTCATCCAACACTGGGGCACTCTGATAATAATAATTAAAAAAAAAACAATTTTAAAAAGATCATATTGCATCTGCATCGCACGGCATCGTCATGAGCAGCCTCCACCTTTTCTGCGCCTTCGTCGCCGCCCTCCTCATCCACAAAGGTGAACGATTCCCAGCTGATTTTGGAGACGAGGCCCGGTGAACTCTGACCCCCTTCAAAGATCCGCCTGGCTGGCGAGACCCACCAGTCGATGGCGGCTTGCAGCTCCATCCTCTCGATGGAGCCCAGGAGAATCATGGATTCTTTTGGTGACGCAGGTGTGAATGGAACAGTGAGGCATGAGCACCACAAGGAATAGAAACTTGACACTGTTGTTAGTATGTTTCCGTAATTCAAGTTGAGAGTAATTTATTGGCAAGTTTAGCCACTAAGTTACTGTTAAAAGCCAGTCACTCATATTTGAAAAATGTACGGGTGTGGTCAGTCATGCCCGCAGATACAAAGTTGCGGGTGACTGTTCTGTTTGTGATTATGAGTGTACCCCTTTAAGAGCGGAGGGGGGCAGTGTCAGGTAAACTAGCAAGTAGGGTGAGCAGCAGCTCATTGTTAGATGTGTTTCCCCGTTAAAAAAAAAAAGACGTCAGGCTGTGGTTCACTGCACTGGATCGGTTTTCATGTGCGCTGAGAGTGTGCGACAAATGCGCAATTGCGCAGTTTAGAGGGAACACTGGTCAAGGCTACACAAAATAAACAACGTCTTTCAATAACTACTATTTCTACTCATAACAAATTTCACGCGCGTGATTTTTCGTGGTCGACTGTGCGGATTTGCGAGTGCGATGGCGCCCGTCAAATTGCAGTGACTGGTTAAAAACACTCCCAAATGTCTAACAGCGTAGTATTTTTCCAGATATAAAACTCAAAACAAACCGGTTGCTCCAGAAACTCATTAAAGTGTGGCGACGAACTGTCATATAATTTTTTGCCACCGATTTGGTCAATGGAAATAAACTTTAGCTCCAGTACGGCGAAGATTTAACTTCTCTAACCTTTGGAGTCAACAAGGGGGATGGTTTTCAGGGTCGTGGTCTCCAGCAGATGATTCAGTTCGCGATAGGTGGAATGGGATGACAAGAACTTCACCTTGCGCACCATGATGTCCTCCACAAAGATGTTGTACTTGCTGAGGGAACACAATAAGACCACACCATGAGACACAACAATCCTTCTTGGCTCCTAACTTTTTGGGTGCCCGCTTTACCTGATGTGCCCGAGGGCCAGCTCAGGCAAGTACGGCAGCTTCTTCACCTGGATTATGGAGTCGTAGAGCGAAGGCTGCAGACCCTGGGCCACCATGTTGGCCAGAATGACTGCTACCATCATGGGCAGGATGTGGGAGATCTGACCCGTCAGCTCGAAGCAGATCACCGCCGTAGAAACCGTGTGAGTGACGGCGCCCGTCATGGCGGCCGCGCCTGGGACGGAGTGCAGAATATTTTGCCATCATGCATCACTGTTAGGGCCGATAACATTGATATTAACTCCTTTCAAATCAAAAAAAGGGCCGATTTTTTGTCAATTATTCGCCACTTCACTGGTTGGCTCTACAATGTGCAGTTTTACCATATTGGGTTTTGCAAAGTAAATATTCATACTGAAATAATAGACATTCACAAAAGGTCAAGCAAAAAAAAAAACTACATGAAAAAGTATTTGTACTGTATTATAATACAATGTGTTGTATTTTATGGTATTGCAATGTAATGTCGTATGTATAACATTTGAATGTGCACCAGTATGCCTACGGTGTAAATCTTGAATTTTATGAGTACCCTTGCGACATTTTACAAGACTCAAGGCAATGTTTATGAAATTCATGTTTTTTTTTTTGTATTATACTGCTTAATGTCATTTTGATGAATTTATTAGAGGGAAAAAGATGCAAGGTTAGAAAAAAATATGATCCACTCCTATAATAATAGTATTTTGTGATTTGCTTTATAAAGGGGTCGCAGTCACCCATCGGATGCAATATTTCATTTTCCACCTGAAGGTAAAACGGAAAAGGGGAAGGCCGAGACTGACCGATGACGGCGTAGCCTCCCGGCAGGATGCGGTACACGATCCCGTCAAATAAGATTCCGTTGGGGAACAGAGTGGCCATGATCTCCCCTACGAGGCGACCAAAAGCGGCTCCTAGAGGAGACAGATAAGGCACGCCGGTGAAGACAAAACCGAAAGAAGCTGCTGAAAGTTAGCAGGCTGTATGACTCTTTAAAAAAAAATAAAAAGAAAATAAATCCTCTTACCTAATATAAACACTGGCATGAAGGCGCCCGAGGGGATGGGCATGGTGGTGGAAACTGCTGACATCCAGAACTGCGACACAAAAACAGAATCAGAGATGTATGGCGAGACCATCCCGGGAGGTTTTTCCCTCACCCTCGTCAACACGCACACTCGGCCACGCTCGAATAGGTACACTTCCGCAAACCTAATGGGAGCCAGTACAACAGCTCTATCTCAAATCCAAACACTTCAGAGATCATTATGTATCTCAACATACGTACTAATCACTGTTTGTATTGTTCAAATACAACTGCAGAATATGAAAATATGATCAACAAATTTAAATCCTATTTCAACATCTCTTAATTCAGGGGTGTCAGACTCATTTTTGTCGTAGGCCACATTGTAGTTTGGGTTTCCCTCAGAGGGCCGTTATGACTTTGGAACCATGAAAAAATCATTTATTCGTCAGATTTATGACGTGAAATTTATGAATTACTTTTGGAATCAGAAATCAAGGGTAGTGGGTTTTTCCACTATTGTTGATGTTTGGTAACATAAAAATGCTTGCAATACCTGAACATTGTGATTTATGATATGACAATTTGAAATTTTGGTACAGATTTGAACAAGAATCACAGAAGTTGACATACACGATTTGCCTTTGTGGGCCGGATTTGGCCCCGGGGCCTTGAGTTTGACACCATGTCGTAATTTCTTCATGTTTCACTGTGTAATAGAACTATGATCGTATAAATTCTAAAGTTTCCACACACTGCAAATGTTGGGTAGAGGAGAATCAACCTCACCTTCATGACGAGGAAGAGGAGGAGGACGACGAAGACGCTGACCTGAGGGTGAAGCCACACGGCCGAGCGGCCCAGGCCAGGCGGAGGGGACGACGCTGAGATTTTGGTCCAGGTGAAGTTGTCGAACAAGGAGTTGATGCACTCTCTGGGCATGAGCTGCCGCAGAATGCGGGGTGAGGGGTGGGGGGTGGGCAACAGGAGCTTGTAAAACATCCAAACTCATCTCACAGAAAGGGTCAGTTCAATAAAAAAATGCAGAGGAGTGGTGCGCTTTAGCATTGGTCTTGTCACCCCCAGCCGAATTTGGCAAAAGGAATGAAAAAAGAAAAAAATAACAGATGTAATTCTACAGTGTGCTTCAACTACAAAATGAATTTGTGCTTGTCCTCATTGGGGTCACGAGAATTCCCAGCTGACTTCAGCAAAAAAAAAAAAAAAAAAAAAGTGGTACACATTAGACTGCCTTAGACGGGCTAACGAAACGAGCAACGGTACTTAAAACCCTTTAAGCAATGGATATTTGAACACAAATGTTGTAGAAACATGTGTAGACAGGCAATATAACAATACTCAAAGGCCATAACTATAATGACAAACAACTACTATTACTGCATCTAACTGACCGGTTGTTACCGTCTTCTTTTTATTTATATGCCAGTCTGTAATTTACTTCCTTCCCCCTGGTGGCCCTGGTGGCACACACCCCAGAAGGGGCTGTGCAATAAAAATCAATTATCAACTGTGACATTTTTTTACTGTATATTTTATTGTCATCATCAATTGTGTGTTTTTTTTTTAAATACAATAATATTGTGTAGTATTTATTGTTATAAGATTTGTGATGGTATATTATATGAGGGTGGCACGGTGGTTCAACTGGAAAGTGTTGGCCTCACAGTTCTGAGGTCCCGGGTTCAATCTCGTACCCACCTGTGTGGAGTTTGCATGTTCTCCTCGTGCCTGCGTGGGTTTTCTCCGGGCACTCAAGTTTCCTCTAACATTCCAAAAACATGCAACATTAATTGGACACTCTAAATTGCCCCTAGGTGTGATTGGGAGTGTGGCTGTTTGTCTCTATGTGCCCTGCGATTGGCTGGAAACCAGTTCAGGCTGCCCGTTGACAGTTGGTATAGGCTCCAGTACTCCCCACAACCCTTGTGAGGATGAGCGGCTAAGAAAATGGATGGATGAATGGGTGGATATTATATAAGCTGGAATGGAATAATGGTACACATTTCCAATCATTCCCGTGGTGAAAGATGATTTTAAGTTTTGGGTGTGTTTTAGATATGGTCAGGGAAATTGATTAAATGTGAGTATTATGTTTTAATGTGTTTGGAGCGCATATAGTGTTAAAACTGGACAGGAACTTTTTCTCCCCCCCCCCCCCCCAACTTTCCTGTCGATATCACAGATTTTCACCAACCGAGAATGGGTTCAAAACCCTTCCCCTAGCAATATATGCTTCATTACTGTAATTGCAGTCTGGCAGTCTACAAAAGGGGAGACCCCTAGTTGAGGAAATATGATATCAGCATGAGACAATTCTTCTCACCTCGCCAGCCATAAACTGTCCAAATCCAGGAGGAAACGTGAAGGTGGCGATGATCAGCGTGACTGCGCCTGGATAGATCAACCGACTGGACACACTTCAATAATTAATTTCATAATGAATTCAAACATTGCCGAGACAGCCAATACAGGTTGAGGGGTTCCAATTTATTGCTGCTTAACAGTCTGAAGTACATAATATATATGTGCGTGTGTGCTAGTTGACTCACTGCTTGGTCAGAAAGCGTGTGAGCGCTGTGGGTCTTCTCATGAACAGAACCACCTGTCTGTTCAAGTAGACAAAGAACGCCCCCAGGAACCCGCATGAGATCCTGAAAACCAAGAGCTCAATCGCTTGGATTCTTTTGCATTTCATTATGTGCACACACGCACGAACAAACACTTTACCCGATAATTGCAAACGCAGGCAGCTCCTGCAGGTCGAAGGGGAAATCCATGCGGAAGTTGGTTTTGAAGAGGGCAGTGATTGTGACTGTCGGAGAGGGAAAACAAAACAAAAACAATATCAGCTTCAGTTTAAGTGTTGCCCCCCCACCCACCCACCACACACACACACACACACACACACACACACACAGTAGAAAATAGTACAATCCTGAACAGTCTGCGCTACTAATTGGTTATCTAAACCAAATCACATTGCGTTGGTTGCATTCCTCCTCTAATAACGACTCTTCGGGGTTATATTTTCAACTTTGATTTTGTGGGGCAGTCTTTCGCACAGTTACATCACCTGTCTCATAGTTCTTGGGGTTCAAACCCTGGTCCCGCCTCTGTGGACATTGTGTGTTCTATACTTGCCTTGTCGGTTCTCTCGCAAAAACATGCATGGCAGGTTTATTGAAAACTCTAAATAAGTGTGACTGTCAGTGCAAATGGTTGTCAGTTTCTATATACCCTGCGATTGGCTGTCAACCAGTTCAGGCTGTTCCCTGCCTCTTGCCCGAAAATAGCTGGGAAAGTCTCCAGCTCTTCCGCGACTCTTGTGAGGACAAGTGGTACACGAAATAGATGGATGATTTTGTGCTAGTGTCACTGCACTTGGGGCTGCATGTCTTGGACACTCGAGTGAAGGGGGGCTGTCAACTGATTACCACCTCATGGTGTGTTGGCTCCGATGCTGGCGGAAGCTGCGGGCCGAAACTTATTATGAGGGTCTGTTGGGAAGATGTGAATCCCGTCAGAAGGAGTTTCACCTTACACCTCTCACAGAACTTTGCTCACATTCTGGGGAGGCGGGGGACTTTGAGTCCAAGTGGACCATGTACTGCGCCTCCATTGTCGAGGTGGCTGACTGCAGCTTGGACGGTACCAACCCCCGAACCCAGCGGCGAACACCAACGGTGAGGGATGTCGTCAAGATGAAGAAAGATCCCTACCAGGCATTTTTAGCCTGTGGGACTCTGACTGATGGATACCGGCTGGCCAAGCAGAATGGAGCTTTGGTTGTTGCTAAGGTAAAAACTGTTCTACCCACATGCCTTCCCATGAAGTAGCAGGGTCTGAGTTCCCATGTCTCAGGGATTTAGTTCACCAACGTGGTTAAAAAGCTCCTCGGTGGCAAGGATGACATTGAATGACATTTACCTGAGTCCCTAAAGGCTCCGGATGTTGTGGGGCTGTCCTGGTTGATATGCCTCTGCATATGGACGGATGGATGGTATGTGGACACCGGGGTAAGTGCCTCATGATTGCCCATCTGGGGTGGTGGTCCCCCTTTTTAAAAAAGGAGGAGAGGAGGATGTGTTCCAACTACAGGGGGATGACACTCGATTCAGGGGTTGCTGGAGAGGTGGGTCCACTGGGAAGTCAAATCTCAAATTCAGGAGGAGCAATGTGGTTTTTGTCCTTGCCGTGGAACAGTGGACCAGCTCTACACCCTGAGCAGGGTCCTCGAGAGTGCATGGGAATTCACTCAAACAGTCTGCAGGTGTTTTGTGGACTTGGAGAGGGCATTCGACCGTGCTCCTCTAGGAGTCCTTTGCGGGGTCCTTCAGGAGTATGGGGTACCAAACCCCCTGATATGGGCTGTTCCGTTCCGTATGACCGGTGTCAGAGTTTGGTCCGCATTGCCAGCAGTGAGTTGGACTTCGCCAGGGCCGCCCTTGTCACTAATTTTGTTCAAAACCCTTATGGACAGAATCTCTCAGCGCAGTCGAGGGATAGAGGGGGTTGAGTTTCGTGACCTCAGTATTTCATCTCTGCTTTTTGCAGATGAGGTGGTTCTGTTGGCTTCATCAAGCCGTGATCTTCAACTGTCGCTGGGGTGTTTCACAGCAGGGTGTGAAGGAAGCGGCTGGGATGCAAATCTGAGACCAAGGTCCTCAGTCAGAAAAGGGTGGCGTGCCCTGTCCCGGTCAGGGATGAGATCCTGCCCCAAGTGGAGGAATTCAAGTATTTTAGGGAAGAAGGGAAGAGTGCAGCACCTGCGGTGATGCTGACTTTGTATCGGTCCGTTGTGGTATAGAGAGAGCTAAGTCGAAAGGTGAAACTCTCAATTTACCAGTTGATCTACGTTCCTGCCCTCACCTATGGGCACGAGCTGGGGGTCGTGACCGAAAGAACAAGATCCCGGATACAAGCGGCCGAAATGAGTTTCCTCTGCAGGGGGTCTGGGCTCTCCCTTAGCGATAGGGTGAGAAGCTCGGTCCTCTGGGAAGGGCTCAGTGTCGAACTGCTGTTCCTCCGCATTAAGAGGAGCCAGATGAGGTGACTGGGGCATCTGATTCAGATGCCTCCTGGACGCCTCTCTGGTGAGGTATTCCAGGCACGTCCCACCTAAAAGAGATCCCAGGGACGACCCAGGACATGCTGGAGAGACTACGTTTCTAGGTTGGCCTGGGGATCCCTCCGGAAGAGATGGATGAAGAGGCTAGGGTAGGGGAAGTTTGCGTATCCCTGCTGAAGCTACTTCCCCCTACAACCCGACCCGGAGAAGCAATAAAAAAATGGATGGATGTATTCAAATGTAAAATTAAATGTCAAATGAATTCTTTCTTCTACTACGACTTTGGTAATTTATTATTTACAATAAATTGGTAAATTATTTAATATGACACCTGAATTAAAAATGAAATACTCCATAATTAACTAATTTTAAGAGGTAACACAGCTTTGCAGTCATGAACTGTAAATCATTGGTGGCCTCAATTGAAGAATGAACCAGACCGCATGTGGGCATACTTTGCCGACCCTCCGATGATGTGAACGTTTTGAATGTTTTTTTCCCCCTAAATGAGAAAAGAACTACAACTGAGCCAGAGGTATTTAGGCAATGAAAATGTCTTTTTGTGATTTAAAACAGCAGAAATGATCTAGATGTGACAGAAGTGTATACTTTCATCTGTAATCAAAGATGTTCCACTCATAATATTGTAAAGAGAAAAGTACAAGACAGAGAACCTCATGATCCAAAGAATATGAGATGATCCCTACTGAGAGAAAAAATATCATAACAAAGCCGCATCTCGTTTGTTTTATTCGGTAACGACGGCACCCCAATGTATGACGCCAACTCAGTCATCAGACTTCTCCTGGGAACTGGACTATGCAGAACGGTATCTTTTAAAATGAAACGGTGTACCTGTACTTCTATTTAAGTACAGAGTGTGATTACTTTTGCCACCTCTCTTAATATAGCAGACGAATCTCCCAATATGTCCCCAAATCTGTGCAGCTTATCCAGTTAGACTTGAGGGGGGAGACAAAGGACTTTGCTGTCACAACTGCCCACCTTCCATAAAATGCCAGCACTGCAGTATTTTCAACGTGAGTACGTGTGTGTATGTGTGTGTACATGTGTCTGTGAGCGGAGTCTCACCAGCATCCTTGTTCCATACAGAGAGCACCCTGAATATGAAGGCGCTGAACGTGGCGGCAAAATATCCCCGCCAGTAATTCCTCACTGCAAAGTACGTCGACGTGACCTCAATACTGAACAACACCCCTGGTGGCGGAGAAGAGGAGGCGAGAGAGAGAGGGGAGGAAGGAGAGTAGAGGAGAGGAGAGGAGGATTAGAGAGGAAAGATGAGAGAAGAAGTGGTCAACGAGGGAGACGCCGATGAGAGGGAGTGAAATGAGTTAAAATATGCTGAGGGAGGCTAAAAACGCTTGAAGCTGAGGGGCTAATCATACGCAAGTGGGGGGCCGCGAAACACACATGAGACCGTTCTTAAATAAACAAACTCGCGCTTCACGTTCATAACTTGCATGCTTCTCAGCTGATTGAAAACAAATACCTGCATGATGACTCACTTCATGTATAATTAGAAGGAACTGTTAAATAAGAATTCCGGACCAAATGATGTACGTTTTCAAATGTAACAACATTATAGCACATATTATGTTTACTCAGGTCATGGATTCCGCTAGGGATGCACTGATTATCAGCCAGGCCAGTTATTGCTCCAAATAATGGGCATTTTGACACATATTGGCATTGGCTTTTTTTTTTATTTTTATTTTACATCTGATGGCTGATGAGGAATTCATTCAAAACTGGGTAAACTTCAGGGAAATTATTTATTGATTAAATTAAATGCTTATTCAACGTTTTAGGAGATAATGCTGATCCTGGGAACTCTCTCCACTTTTTATTTTTTTGGGTGAAGTTAAAGATAAGCGGACCATTAATGTTTCAGTTACCTAGATATTTTAGAAAAATGTATTAACTGTAGACAACTTTTAGCAGTTTTGACTTCTCATTTAACTAACTTTTTCTGAGCTGCTTATTCTCACAAGGGTCGCTGGAGTGCAGGAACCTATGCCAGCTGTCAATGGGCAGGAGGCGGGGTACACCCTGAACTGGTTGCCAGCCAATCGCAGGGCACATGGAGACAGATAACAGTCGCACTCACAATCACACCGAGGGGCAATTTAGAGTGTCCAATTAATGTTGCATGTTTTTGGGATGTGGGACGAAATCGGAGTGCACGCAGGCACGGGAGAACATGCAAACTCCACACAGGGGAGGCTGGAATTTGAACCCCGATCCTCAGAACTGTGAGGCAAATGCTGCAACCAGTCGTGCCACCAAGCCTAAATAAAATTAAAACGATTATTTACAATAAGAATAATAGGCAGTATGGTGGAGCAGCTAGTAAAGCATTGGCCACACAGCTCTGAGGGCCTGGGTTTGAGCCCTGTGTGGGATTTGCATGTTCTCTCCGTGCATGGGTGGGTTTTCTCCGGGCACTCCGGTTTCCTCCCACATCCCAAAAGCATGGGACATTAATTAATATTAATTGGACACTCTAAATTCCCCCTAGTCGTGATGGTGAGTGCGGCTGTTTGTCTCCATGTGACCTGCGATTGGCTGGCAACCATTTCAGGCTGTACCCTGCCTCCTGCCCGTTGACAGCTGGGATAGGCTACAGCAAGCCCCATGACCCTCATGAGGATAAGCGGCAAAGAAAATGGATGGATAATAATAATATTTCATAGAATAAAAAAACAAGCTCATGTGAAAAATAATATATTTGACTATCTTTATTGTACTATTTTCAGAAAATATATCTGTTATTGTAAATTAATAAGTATATTTTGATAATTAAATTAAACATGTATTAAATGAAATACAATTTTATAAATAACTAAAATGTATTATTTACACACAAATAATTTAACCAATTATTTCATGTTAAATGATTTTTTTAAAGTAATAAATTTTCGGGGAAAATAAAAGTATTCCAGGAATCTTGACAATGCAAATGACCGGTGGGCTGGAGGAGAGTCCTTCAGGAACTTTCAGTTTGCCTGGAGCAGATAGCATCAGTCAAGATTTCTAACGCTCAACCTCATAGACCAGAAATCTGTTGACTCAGTCTGAATCTCCGGCAGAAACTGCCAGGACCACAGTGAAGGTTGGAGAATGGCATCAAAATCAAGAGCGATTACGACTTCCCACCCTTTTCATTTCTCAGCGCTAATTATTCAAGTGCCAGCGAAGCAGCAAAGTGGCATTAAGATGAGGATGGGATCACACAATGAAATCGCCCAAAATTGCAGCCAGTGGGGAAAAAAAAAGAGCAATAAAAAGAGTTTGGAGAGCAGTGTGTGTCTGTATGTGTGTGTGTGTTTAGACACGGTGCATAGTTGTACAGTACCTCCCAGTGGAGTGCCGAAACAGCATCCCACCCCGACGGCACAGCCAACGGTCAGAATATCTGTGTAACCGTAAGAGTTCTACTGACGCAGACAACAGAAGGGTGGGGAGGGGCGTGGTTGATGGTGGGGTGGGTGGCGGGGGGGTGTTGAGGACAGAAGGACAGAAAAACAGGATGGGAGGAGGGGGGTGGTGGTGGTGGTGGTGGTGGAGCACACGGGGTGATGATGTGACAGTGGGGAAGCAAAAGTGGATCAAGTGAATAAATAATGCTCAATGGATTTTTATCAGCAGTAGTAGAAAAGGGGGGAGGAAACACCACAAACCAGCGGGGGTGTAATAAGAGGGAGGGTGCGCATGCATATCGCAAGGGGGAAAAAAAATAATAATCGATACAGTACGACAATAAGTAGACATTAAGAAGGGGTGTCAAAGTCATTTTATTTCGGGGGCCACGAGCTGTGCAATCCCGATTGGATCTAACGCAGACCAGACCAGTACTGTATAGTTGCCGGTTAATAAGCTGTAAAGGACTTTTCCTGATTGCCGTCAAATAGTTTCACTCCGAAGTTTCATTTTCACAGAACTGTAGTCTTCACAGTCCAAAGCTGCCACGGCATTTCATATGTAGTAGGCTTAATTTACGCCTGAAAATTGATACTGTTAAACTTCACAAGTGCTTTCGTTACAGTCATTTAAGTGGAAAGTTATTTTATCTTTAAGTTGATTGGAAATTTGCAGCTCGTGTTCTCTCACCCCGCGAGTCAGATGGGACCCCCCTGACGGGGCCAGTTCAGGCCACGCGTTTGACACCCCTGCTTTGAGTATTCGGACACCTACAATGAAGTGACAGCTTCCCGATTAAGAGTTGGGTCCAAAGACTCTTAGTCCACATCCCGTGCGTATACAGAAAGCGAGTGAGCATCACTGTGGTTGCTAGCAGACAGCCACGGCCCTGGATACCAAGGTCACAATGTCATCATGTGTCAAATGACAGTATTACATTCGAGGTATGCGTCCCTCCAATTACTGCCGATAATTCTGCTCCTCACGCAGGTTTTAAACATATTTAAATATATTAAAACACACTTTTTAAACAGATTGTGAACGTATTAGAACAAAAAAATATATACAAATTACAAGGATAGCACTGTACATCTTGATGCGTTTGTGTGCATCTACATCTCTTAAGAGAAGGCGGGGGTCCTTGGGGGTGGCGTGGGACATCCGCGAGTGTACTTGTGAGGTTCCAGGGGTTTAGCTGTCGCCGCCAGTAGCTCTCCAATGATTGCACTCAACATGTCTTACTGTTCTCCCGGTGTTCAATAAACAACTGAAAAATGCATCGTTACTGTGGCTCTCGTTTCCCACACGTTAGAGCAGGGGTGCTCAGACTTTTTTACCCCAAGATCTACTTTTCAAGCAGCCAGCCTCTCGCCAGCTACTGGCGACCGGTGGTTGGGGTGAGGATGATGCTCCCAAACAGTTTTAAGGTTAATGTTATGTTGCCTCCTATATTTAATATACATAATTAGCTTTTGTGCACTGTATTATCTGTGCTTTCATCCTGGATCAAGGTGGAATTTAAAAATTATATACTATTTCATCCTGCACTTTCTACTTTGGCTTCAGACCAGACCTTTTCCCACTCGGAAAAGAGAAAATCTTGTCTAGTTTAACCACTTTTTATTTGATTATTCACATACTCCGACAGTCATTGCATCTTAAAACAATAGCATTTCTTTTTTAAAACTTTCTCCATTAATATCAAAAGTAAACACAAGCAGCATGTCTAGCTCGTCTTTGCTCTACGTTGCCCAGACTGTGTTGCTAATTAAAGCAGTGGTGGTGGACGCTGTCATTATAAAACACATTGATGGGGTGCGTAACTACTATAACATTTGTAATTATGAGTGTACACCTTTAAGAGCGGGGGGGGGGGTGTAAAGTAAACTATGAAAAAGAGAGTGTGCTGCCCAGTCATCTCTCACTCATTGACTCATACATACTCATACTTTCAATTTGCATTTGATTTATGATTTTTTTTCCCCACACACCACAGAATATTTGCAAAGAGACTGGACAATTGTGCACACGCGCAGTTTAGGGGGAACTTTGGCCGTCATCTTTTTTTATTTTGGCACGCCGTTTTGCGATTGACCAAGACTGCCTCGCGATTGACGTATTGAGCACCCCTGGGTTAGAATATTACTGTAAGTATGCCCAGCGGACACCGCTATTTGCTATTTTATAAAACATAATGTCGCGAACAGTGAAATGTGATATCGTCTGTAACACAGGCTGACTGTATTACCAAAACAAAGTGATCAGACTCATGCAGAAAGCTGCTGTCTGCCACAGCTCACGCTCAGACACTCACACGCAGACTATATCTGTCATCTCAACAAAAACTTCAGTGTGGGAACAAATATGCACCAGATGACCAAATACGAAGTAGGAACTAAGTCATTCATTCTGATGGTTGAGGTCTTGCCTCCCACTGGAGCAGCAAAACAAGTGGCCACTCCGACAGCACACGCACACACCAACAGGTCCTGGTTATGGGTGCCATTCTGCGGTTCAAAGGTCAGTGGGGGGGGGGGGGGACAAGGGGAGTAAACAGAGCAGTTGAGATGAATGAGAGGCGATGTAGGGAGGGAGTAAGGAAAGACCACAGGTGTGGGGACAAAGAGGAGGAGGTGGGGGGGCGAGGGATATGAGAGGTCAACATTATTACACATGCCAGACATTACCATCACGATATTAATACTATGAGACACAAACACACACAAGGTGGTAGCTAGGGTGGTGCATGGGTCCAGGGCGAGTTGAGGGTGGGGGGCCGGTGGGAGTGGAGAGCTAAAACAATAGCATGGAAAGGCTCAAGCAGGGTGGGAAGCATAGCTGGGAGAGGAAAACACTTCCCATTTTTTCTTTGGACTTTTCCTACATTTACAAGCTAACATTTAATAAGGTTATGCCTTGAGACACGGGTGACACCACTTGCAAGTGTTTTGAGGCATGAGCTGTCATTGCGAGCAAAAATGTCAGATACGCGTGCTGTATTGTGGAAGTGAACGCCACTCAACTTGTTTCACAACGAGCAGCAGTTAACTGGTAGTAAATAATTCGTCGAAAAAACATTTTCAAGCTGTTCAATTACACAATCAGTTGAAGTTTACCGTCAAAGTAAACATCAAACAAATAGAATTGCACATGTATTTGAAACAATCATACTTTTGCCTTAAGACACTCCGTTTAGCCCAATGCTAACAAACGCTATAGTGTTACGGTGTTATAACACTTTAAGCAACAGATATTTAAACATATCAGTAGAGAAACACATACAGACAATATAACAATACTGACAGGCATATATTCTTTATCTTTTGTGGAAAAATGAGAAATAGTGTTGCAGTTTACAAAAGTGGTTGTGAAAGTAAATGTCTACCCATTGAGCCATTTTCTGTACCGCTTCTCCTCACTAGGGTCTATGGTGAGCTGGAGCCTCTCCCAGCTGACTCTACTGAAAACATATGCCAAAGACATAACTAAATAATGCCGAATTGTTGAGATATAGCTAAAACATTTCTTTCACCATTTGAATGTTCCTGGTTTGTGGGCGGGTCTAAATCGCAGCCCAGTGACATCACGGGGGTGGGGTGTATACTTTTGTAGCGCAAGGTCCCTTCCCTCACTATTTCATTTGGCTATGCTGCTCAGTTGTGAGTTAGCTGTGCTTAGCATTCATAACAAAGCCCATTCACCACTCTCGCAAGCTAAGGATGGCTACACCCCGCAATTGTGTTTCGTTGGATGCCTCAATTTACCGAACAGCTTGCTGACAACTTTTTTAAGCTACCCCAAAAAATGAGGACATAAAAAAGTGATGAACTGACTTTTTAAAGACTCGCAGATGGCGAACTGAACATCAACACCGCCAGGCGACTCTGTAGTGTGCATTTTACGACGGATTGTTTTGTAAATTTTCACCAGAGACGACACACCTTTTTGAGCAACTAGTTTTGAGGTACTAGTCTGGTCATGAAGCGGAAGACATCACTGTATTTGTGCCATGAAGCTGTATTTATTATTTCAATCAGTTGAATTGTCATTTTTTTTAAATTTCCCTTTGCCTGGCCGCTCCTGGTACGTGAATGCAGCTGTTACATTTTTTGCCAAATCTGATACCCGCTTGCATCTGTTGCCATGTCAATCTGGACGATTGGTCGTGCTCGTTGATGTAAATTTAATTTAGCTGGTGGTATTAAGAGGTGGTCATGTCAAATATCGTTTTGGGATTGCAAAAATGGGAAGCATTGAGGGGTTGGAATGACATTTAGGATGGGGAGGAACTGCAAACGTCCTGTTCGCCGGCACGTTGCCTGAGGCTTCATCTTACCTCATAGACTCCCGAGAAGATGGACATGAAGCGACTCAGCACTGCGGCGCAGATACTGGCAATGTGGACGAACGGACCCTGAGGGAGGCAGCGGAGGATGCGGATGACAGACACGCACAAACACTGACAATTGCGTGTAAAACAGGGAGCCTAAAATGGGTCGCGCCGTATCGAAACACATCAATCAGGGTGTAATTGCCGGTTGAGATGGCCTTCGCCGCGACGCCGACGGGGGGATGGGGTAGAATAATGCACTCCTTGGAGGACTTGAATAATCAGCGAGGGGAGGAAGGGCAGGACAACAAGACAGCCGATGATTTATTATCCTCTAAACTCGCGGAAAGAACAGATAGAGTGGAAGAGGGATGAGAAGAGGCTAAAAAACGATGATGGCGGCGATGCCGGATGGTAATGAGGATGAAATGTTTTTTTCAACCGCAGCTGGCAAAAGTACCGATTCAACTCTTTGACTTGAGTTATAAAAAAAAAAAAAAAATGCATCGGTCACAGTTACAGGATTAAGCCATTGAATAAATTCACTGGTGTGAGGGCTTCGAACTGTTCATCGTTTCACTATTATCATTACTTTGTGAACCTACCACACGTTTCAGCAAGACTTCTGTGTTGTTAACGTCAAAATATGCAACTGGCGATTGGTGCACTTTAAGCTCCTTCCGTCATTGGTCGGTTCAAGCCCTCCTGCTTTTCTCACCAGTGGTGTTTACCTCTTTGCCCAATGGCATCCCGCTGCCCAAGCCTGCAGTCAGACCAATGACCTTAGCCACAAAGGCCTTCAGAGTCAGATACTCCTTCAGAACCACACCCCTTAAGATGGTTTTAAGCTCAGGGATACCGGAACCTGGAGGCGAGAGGAGGAGTTAAGAATCTGTGAAATCTGTGGAATGGGTCAATATGTCACGGGGAGATGGGTGAGCTTACCGATGGCCTGCGGTGAAACCAGGTGACAGAAGAGCGACGCGAACATGACTAGGATCATGGGATAGCTAATCCAGGCGAGGTACTGGAGCCCCACATTGCCCTTTAGCTCCCCGTGCATCCACTTGTAGGCTACACAACAGAGAGCTTTGTCATTAGAACGTAAACGAGGGGAGACGGGCGGCCATAAATCTGACAGTGATGCGCAGTGACCCCGGCATCACCTTGCAGGCTCTTGGCGCTGGCGTAGTCCATGCTCCAGCTGACCAGCGCCATGGTCAGGCCTAGGAGGACCAGGAAGATCCAGTCCTCTCCCATCTTGGTGACAATGTAACGGCGCCCGCGAGCCAAACAATCTGGAGCGGAAATGAATGGCTCCATTCGTCAGTGCAGCTCATTTGTGACACTCATTTGGCCTAACAATTGCTGCAAGTGATAATGATGATAATGAAGAGGTGAAAGACTTCATTAGTACATACAAATACTGAACATACAGTAGAGTAGATGGCGTGTAGGATCAGATTTTAGTAGACATTCCCTACTGTGTACTGGAAATTAATTGTTGAAACAATTGTAAATGGAATATTTTTACCAATTGTATAGAATTGGACGGGAGGGTGAAGTGACTGGTTACACCATCTGCCTCACAGTTCTAAGGACCAGGGTTCAAATCCCGGCCTCCCCCTGTGTGGAATTTGCATGTTCTCCCCGTGCCAGCGTGGGTTTTCTCCGGGCACTCGAGTTTCCTCCCACATTCCAAAAGCACGCAACAATAATTGGACACTCTAAATTGCCCCGAGTTGTGATCGTTAGTGTGGCTGTTTATCTCAATGTGCCCTGCGATTGGCTGGCAACCAGTTCAGGGTGTACCCACCTTTCCTGCCCGTTGACAACTGGAATTGGCTCCAGCACTCCTGCGACCCTTGTGAGAATGAGCGGCTAAGAAAATTGACGGATGGATGGATTATTGACATCTAAAATTAACATAAAACTAAAAATGTATGAATGTAAAAAATAAAGTGTACAGGATAGATTCAATGAATCAACTCTTTATAGTGCACTTGTAAAATAACAATATTAAATTATCATTTTAAAGTACTCCCTTGATTTACAAGTTCACTTTGTTCCGAGACCAAGCTGCCAACTTGAAACATCTCAAATCATCCTTCACCACTGGAATTCATGGAAATGTCATTAATCTGTTCCAACCCTCAACCAAAAAAAACAAATACATTTTGTAATTTGTTTTTAAAAGAAAAATAGCTCTCCACAGCATACAGGAATAACATAATTGAATCGAGTGTAACTAATTTTAAAAATGTACGCATCATGATCATTCATTTTGCAGCTCCTTCTGGTGTGGTCTTTGGTCACCAGGTGGCAGCATAATACCAAAAAACAAAGTGACGAAGAGTTTCACAACATAAGGTGAGTGAGTTTCTTTTGAGTTGTCCCTTTCGGGGTCGCCACAGCGTGTCATCTCAGATGAACGCACATATGTTTGGCACAATTTTTACGCCGGATGCCCTTCCTGACGCAACCCTTCTCAGGGAGTGGAGGCCCCAGCGGGATACGAACCCACAACCCCTGGTTTACCAAACCAGTGCTCTAACCACTGAGCTACGGGGCTCAAATATCATCACAGAACGTGGCAGTGGTGGGATTTGAACCCACGCCCCCGAAGAGACTGGAGCCTAAATCCAGCGCCTTGGACCGCTCGGCCACACTACCTGTCAGTTTCACAACATAAGGTGAACTGCACAAATGTTTTTTTTTTTTTCCCCAGATGAAGGAAAATGTAGTCAAATATGCATCCAGAATGATACTTGTACAAGAGACGGTGAATTAAGCCATTTATATTTTTTTAATTATTATAATTTATTATTGTTGTATATCACCAAACTTTTTTATGCAGTTATTCAATTTCACACAATGATGCACATACGTGAATATGAAATATATAGTGACGTCATTTTGCACCCAAATCAGTCAATAAAATCCAATCCAAAAATCCAAATTCTCATACCTCTAGAAATTCTGTGCTGTTCGACTGATCCTCTTTGATTATCTGTAAACTTCAATTATGATACTAAGAAACCACAGAGGAAGCTTAAAAACTCCACCGTCACATTGTTAAACTGTTCCAGATTTTACAGTCTGCTTCATCTTACAGCCAGACAGAACAAGAAAAAAAAAAAAAAAAAATCACTCGGGATATGAAATATACTTTATACAAAAAAAAATTGTCCACTTGAAGAAATGTGAATTAAAAATATATATTTTCAGTAACTGACAGCCAGGCAATGTTGTTTATCCCGTCGGTTCTAGTATGGTCTAACACTTCAAACAACAATGACAACAGTAAACAATACTAATAGCGTTATTATTTTTTAAACGCTTGTCTTCTCCTGTCAAGTGGATTAATAAATTGTCATGAATATAAAATGTCGATGAATGTAGAATGAATGAATACAGCGGTTTATTATTCAGTAGCTACATTCAAAAAGTGAAACTCACATAGATTCATTAGATACATAGGGAAATACTTCATAAGGCCAATCCCTACTTTATTGCTATATTCAAAACGTTTTTGATTTTTTGACATGGTCAGTTTTAACCTTTAATTTTCTGAAAGCTATTATCATTAAAATGAAAACAGAATTTAAAACTAATCATGGACTTTTTTGCTCGGTCTGTCATTTTATTGTGATTTGAATTATAGACACTATATAATAATTCATTTTAAATGGTCATTTTATTTATTATGATTTTATGTTTATGTATATTTTATAAGCCTGTTTGACATTTTTCTACATTTAGTTAGTGTTAATTATGTGGCGCAATCTGAAGTTTTATACTGTTGTTTATTTTTGGTTGTGGATAACAGACAGTCGTTTTTTGGTAAATGTGGCGCAAACATCTCACACGTGTTTGATGTGTATTAAGGTATGTGAACATTTTTTTTACCTTTTTTTTTTTTTTTTTTAATAACAAAATGGCCCGAGTATACTAGATGTATGAATCATGTCATTTGAGGGGAAGAACTGCATAATCTGGTTAACTGAGAACGAAGCAGAGGTGGCCAGCATCATGAGGAGAAATTCACGTCACGTTGACGTACAATATTACAAATTTATTTTTAACGTCAGCAGAGAAATTCTGGCCATGGCTAATTTTAATATTTCCAATGAAATAGAAAAAATAACAACGATGTTACCTTGACATTTGGAATAGGAGCGTGGCTTCTTGGTGGAAGAGCTGTGACTGAGATGTGACTCCAAAGTGACGGGATGCTGATGAAGCTGATGCCGCCGTCCGGTCCTTTGACCCGCCGCCCCCGCCCCTCCCGCCGCGTTGTTCTCTCCCGCCTGTCTCCGCCATTGTCGCTCCGTCAGCAAACGGGCCGCCTCCCGTCGGGCGAAGTTTCCCAGCTGCTCCCTGTACTCCCCGTAGAGCTGTGGGACAAAAGCCAGACAGAACCATCAATACAAAATTTGGGGAAGAGCGATACAGTTCTTAAGAACCAATGAATGATTAAGACGACCTGCTTCCAGGAATGTGGATTTTACAGTCTTTTGTTGTTCAGATTTTAGTCTCTGCGTGTTGCCGTGCCAATATAATCTGCTCGGGGTCATGCTGGCTGAAGTAACGTCAGCCATATTAGGAACGTGACTATTTCTTGAACCAATCAGATTTTAAAGTTGTTTTTGCCAGAGCGCTGGCATTGATGACATCAGCACTTTTGTGTCATTTGATATTTTGGTGTTAAATCTTAGCTTGCTTAACACACATCTAGCGATCGCCACCTCCATCCATGCATTTTCTTTGTTGCTTATCCTCACAAGGGTCGCGGGGAGTGTTGGACCCTATTCCTAGCTGTCAACGGGCAGGAGGTACACCCTGAACTGGTTGCCAGCCAATCGCAGGGCACATGGAGACAGACAACAATCTAAATTGCCCCTAGGTGTGATTGTGAGTGCGGCTGTTTGTCTCTATGTGCCCTGCGATTGGCTGATAACCAGTTTGGGGTGTACCCCGCTCCAGCACTTCCGCGACCCTCATGAGGATAAGCAGCTAAGAAAATGGATGGATGGATTTAAATTTGCCTTTTTGTTTCATCAAGTGAGCTGTTTTTCTGGAATTGGTTATTTAAAGTCTAATGAGTCATTTATCCATCTGATAAATAATAAACTTGCTCAAATTATTTGGGGGTAAACCTTCTACTCAAGGTCGCAGCAGCCAGTAGCTTGTCGCGATCAAAACATTGGTCACGTGCTACAATACTGGCAATTTTCAAATCAATATAACCATATGTATACAGTATAAATGTATAGATTCTCTCTCTCTCTCTCTCACGTGGTTCTTGAGGACTACCTGGTGCCCGCGAACACCATGTTGGTGACCCCTAGTGTAAGAGATACACACCAACCTGAATACCCTGCAGACAGAAATAGACAAAACGGGCATAGAGATCGGAAAAACCCCTCCCTGAGCGGAGGCCGGCTCTGGACGCCGGCCACACGAGGAGATCCTGGAAGAGAGGACATTCCACATCTTCCCCTTCCGACTATGTGCACTTTACACTTTCGAGCCTGGTCACATGCCCGCACACACACACACACACACACACACACACACACGGCACCTTGCAATCCTGCCTGATCAGTTTGCACTCGTTAAGAGCATAGAAGCTGTGAAATTCAGCACATCCCAACGCAGCCCCACAATGTGCAACCCAAACCCGCAAACCTCCTCCTCCACCGCGCAGCAGACCAAGACGCTAAATCATACGACCACCACGTTTGGCTCTCGTGTTTGCAAAGGAAAGGAGAGCTGACACTTGGAGCCAAGAGGCCCCAAAGAGGACCAAAGCTCCCCTAACTGGGTCTAAAGCGAAACTCTAGTTGCACTATAATCCGTAATCTGTAGGACAAAAATGACATCAAAACCACACTTGAGTCACCATTTTAGGACCAAAGGCCTGATTTTCAGAGATGCCAAATAGCAGGCAGTAAATTGTGTGTTCACTCTTCTCCCGCAGATTGCGTTGTGCTGTCGGCAACAGGTGCAGAAATCGTATTTGAAAGAGCGTTTCGGCCTGGAGCCGCCACGCTGGTTGTTTACACTGGGGAAAATTTGCGGGATCGCCACAAGTGCAAAATGAATTGTAAGACAAAACATACAATTACTGAGTTGCTGAAAAGAAATCTCCTGTTCTAATAATTTATGGGAAGCCAGCAAGCAAATAAAAGCTATATTTTGTTCGATTTAACGCGTTACGGATGTGTGGCAATTGGATGTATGCACACAACATTTTGTGTCAAACTTTAGCAAGCACACCTGGAAAACTGGCAGCGCAGCGCACTAAAATCAAATGAGTTAGATAAATAGTTTTGCTACATGACGTGATTCCTCCTTGAGACTGGATCTGAATCAACTCTTACATCGTTGAAAAGCTCCAAAATTCCATCTTTCTACACACAATACGGGTTCATATTTGTTGGCATTTTAAAAATGTTGACACTAGTAGAAAGGTCTCCTCCAACCTCTCATTTTGAAGGAAAATTGATATTTACTCCCATCAGGAAGTAAAGGAGACAGAGATTTAAGATCTGTTTTAAAAAGTGTCCAAATTGCCAAAATGGCGCCAGCCATACAATGACTGCAAGGGGAACGTATTAAAGTGACAGTCATATGCAGTACCAGCATGTATTGCAGAATTAGAATCTGAATAAGCTTTCATGGCCAAGTGTGTAAAACCACACAAGGAATTTTTCTCTGGCAGTCGCTCCTGCCCTGGTACAACATTTAGAACAAACAACAACATAGCAACAAGAACAAGATACATTTCTGTTTATAGGAACTATTCCTTAAGACGTGCAAGATGTAAAATCTACCGTAATTTCCAGCCTACGGAGCGCACCTGGTTATAAGCCTCACCCAGCACATTTGTAAAGGAAATACCATTTGGTACATACATACGCCGCACCTGTGTAAAACCCGCAATTCCCCACATTGAAACCCACATTGAAACACGAGATATTTTCAAAAACAGACGGTAAACAGAGAGTTTAACGCTAACGCTAGCGCCACGCTGAAAGGGCCGGTTAAAAAAAAAAAAAACATACCGGTAAAAATCACTGAGACACAGCAGTCACACGCTAGTACAGCGCTAACAGGAACAGACGGGTAAAAGTCACTTCCTTGGCACATATATTCCACCAGTCTCACTCTTACCTTTTCCGCTCGAGTGCCCCCTTGCGGCCGTTAGAAAAAAATGCACAAATAAGCCGCATCACCGCATAAACCGCAGGGTTAAAGGCGTGTGAAAAAAGTCGCGGCTTATAGGCTGGAAAATAACGATATATAAATAAGTGTGCTAACTATGTCAATTGTGCAAAGGAAGCACTTTAAAGTGATGAATCGTGCGGTCTACAAAACATTTAAATATATATATATATATATATATATATATATTCTCTGTAAATATATTAGTAATAAAGATTGGACCAGCAGAGTGTGAGTGAGTGTCCTAACATACAAGGCAGAAAAATAGCAGGTTCGCTGATCAAGAATTGAATGACTTAATTGCCAAAGAGAAAAAAAAAAACAGTTTGAATGCCTGCTAGTTTTGACTTTCAATGATCTGTAGCACTTTCCCGACGGAAGAAGCTATAAGAGCTGGTGGCCAGGATGTGGATGCTCCAAAAGGATCCTGCCTGCTCTGGACCTAGTTCGCGTTGCGTGCATATCCTCGATTTTAGATAGAGTCGAGCCGACAATCCGTTTTGATTGTCCGTTGCAGTCTGTGTTTGTCCATTTTTGTGGTGGCCCCAAACCAGACTGTGATGGAGGTACACAGTATTGATTGGATAACCGCTGTGTAAAACTGTCTCCGTAGCTCTTGTGACAGGCCGCAAGAAGAACATCCTTTGCTGGGCTTTTTTGAGGATGGAGTTTATGTTAGTCTCCCACTTCAGGTCCTTTGAGACTGTAATTCCCAAGGACCTGAAGGTCTCAATGTATGTAAAATAGCGTTATTATGCATCATACAGTATGTGTGCATAATATTGTATATTGAATTCAGCTGGGCCACTAAGAACAGTTAAGGCGCCATGAATAGACAGTAAAAGGTATAAACAGTGTATACTTGTGAAATATGTACACATTATTGAAGTGTTTTCCTCACAGTTAGTGGGGAATTGCTATTTAAATAATAAGGTATAAAAGCGCTTTTACTGCATTTTTTGCATCTATGTGTTAGCTTGTCTATTGTATTTGTCTATATAGTTCATCTATCTAGGAAGACGAATAAAAGTGTATACTGTACAGTATAATGAGTTTTGATTTTTGGTTTGAAGGTTGGAGACAACCATCCGGATACAAGCTCAATGGACATGAAGGGTTAAATAAAAAAAAAAAAAAATCCCCTCTCACAAGCCACATAATTGGCAATAATAAAAACTGCTAATATGAAAAAATACCAATCTAAATCTACACTTGTATAAATGCTGAGCTGAAGACTATTCACATTAAAAAAACATTACTATATAGAGTTTTAAAGCTGTAGTCCACATTCAATAAGCTGTGATTAGCATCAAATATGTTGCTGTATAAAAATCATGCATTAAATAATTCAGAATCTGATTGAAAATATGAAATGTGCTGAAAGGATTATTGTGTAGCTGTCATTTTTCAGTGGACTGAAAAGTACACCGAAACTCCTCTCATTAAAGTCAATGCAGTCAACATCTTTAATATGAGCTGTCAGCATTAAAATAAATAAAAAAAAATTTATGTCAGCCTGCATCAAAATGTGTACGCAGCCCATAAAATATTGATAAACAAACAAGATTGAAAGAAGATTCATGGGCGGAATAAGGTCAGGAGAACACCGGCAGCTGCGCCCGAGAAGCCGTCAGAAGAAAACGAGTGAAAGGGAAATAAATCAAAAGGCGTTTCTGGTCCAGATCTTTACCTCATCGCTTGACTCGGGCATGACTTGGCCGCGTCCCTGTTCTGTGGTTTGTCCCGTCACCCGGCGAACACAACAGACGAGCCGCATTAACGCCGCGCCCCTAATCCATCAACATCAACGTTGGCACCAGGTGCCATCAAAGAGGCCGCTAACGCTAACCAGGGGGGACCTGGGGACTCGTCAGAGGAACAGCAGCCGCAGTACCGGCAGGGAGGTGTTGCCGTGACCTTTGACCTCTCAACAAGAACCACACTGATGCAAAGCCTGAAACTACCTCCCTTCTCGCACTCATGTATTGTACATACTTAGCCTGGCGATATTGATACGTGAAATAAGCGAAAAAGCCCCCAGCAGACGGTTTCTAAGGAAATTTAAAGAGATATAACCTAAATGTTCTGTTTTCAATACAAAAAGTCGACCATGTTTGATTAGATTTATTGTTTTCTTTAAGTCGTCAATTTTATGAAAACAATGATATATTACCATATGAAAATGTATTCATTAATGTATTTTCTGTCAAGGGTTCAAAATTAACGCAATTGTTAAACAATTTTTACATTTTTAATTTTTTTTTTAGATTTTCTTTTAAATATTCTATTATTTTTTCATTTTTTTTGTGAAATTAGGACATATGCTAAAATTGTATCCACATGATCCAGATATTATAATAGTACAATTTTTTTGTGTAGGATTGTTTTAATAGAAATACTGCAAATGAATTTCACACAATTTTTCAGCACAGAACCCATAATGAGAAGACACTCCAAAGTATTTTTATTCTTTTATCTTAATGCTACATATTTTATTTTTAACATCTCCCCGCCTACCTACTGTATCTACCTACCTACATACAGATTAATGACATTCCCATTCATTTCAGTGGTGAACGATGATTTGAAGATGACTGTTTCGAGTTTCAAGCGTGGTCTCGGAACATGTACCTAATTATTTTTTATCGTATAAATAAAATACATTTTCTCATGAACATGTTAACTATGCATATTATGATTAATGTATTAAGAAAAGCAAGATGGCGCTTTTGTGCTGAAAATATGACTGATTAACTTTGCACCCATTAACTACAGTATAATAAAATTATTTTATTTTGTATTCAGATAAAATACAGAAAGTGCTGGGATTGATGTAGTCATATTTTTTTTTAAACAGATGCTAATTGCCTTTAAACTACAAAAAGAAAGTGAGATACCACATTACATTAAAATAATTTGTAGAATATTTTGATGATAAATGAATAACTCAATTCCACCTTATTTAACATTTCAAATGTCTTTAAATGGAAAAAAATATATATTATACTCAGTTTATTCCTCACACGATTTGGAAAAGACAGATTGCCCAGCCTAGCTGCATATTTACCCAGTGAAGTAAGTGAAAGTCATTGTACAAATGAAAGGGTCAAACAAATGTGGGAAAGGCATTGAAAGCTCCATTTGTATCTTTGCTGCCTTCATCTGTCAACCCGAGTGTTTACGTTGATATTGTCGCGTGACCTTGGGTGTCACCTACGCACCGGCTGAAGTGCCCAAAGGCGACTGTTGCGCAACTTTCACACGCTTCTGAAGTTTGTCGATGCTCACATAAATTCGCTCATTATCACTCTGCCCTTTACTCCTTTAATATACTCGACAGGGGCATAAAACGTTCAGCCTTAATATCCAGCTCTGCCGCTCATTATGTTTTTTATCTTTTTTAACCACAGTGAATGAGTGATCGTTGTTCGTCTCCCGGGATAAGCGAGCGAGAACCATTTTGTCTGGCTCATTTCTGCTGGGAATGCAAAGCTGGCGTTTAATCACGCTGTCAGGAGCTTGGAATCAGGTCATGTGGGTCAAGGGCCATCACACACCTCTGGGGTGCATACTAAAAACGTGAAAAAAAAAACATGATATGCAATAACGACGTGCATAGATTGACAGATGCGAACCAATGGACCTTTCCGACCTGTCAATCACTCGTATAATAATAGCCAATCAGATAGACGCATTGTCTTAACACGCCCCTCTCTCCATATTGTCCTACAAGCAATGCTGGTTGTCAGTAGCGTGCGTTTGGAAAAGTTCATGCTACAAAGAAAATGGTCTGCAGATGCGCTTGGAGAACCTGCAATTCTGATAAAAGATAACCTGCTAGGTTACAAGGGGCCCTGTTGATTCATTTACAAAAGTCTAAAACTCAGTTTACAAAATGTCTACGATGGTTTCAGGCTCGCGGAAGAGCGCACGTACAACTAAATGTGGACAATATCAACAAACACAAGGCTGTATGTTCGAAGGTAAGTGAGGGAGAAGTATCTTCTCTGAGTTTGATTGAATTATTATCAGTGCTTTATACATTGCAGCTGAACAACTTTCACTTTGTTAGTGTATCACTGAACTGCTGAAGGAAGTGTGTCATGTTTTATGCCGAATAGTCGAGTTAGTGCTACGTAAATGCGCCATGTCATGCAAGAGAAATGTCTATTTGCCTATTTGTACTTTTAAGACAGAGCACTGTGTTCCATTACAAGCCAAGTCAAATGAATACACCCATTCACTTATAAAGACTACAATGATATTGCTCGTGATCTTTCCAAGCAAAAAGTACTCACCTTGCTTTACACGTGCAGTACAATTCCACTATTTTATCCTGTTGGATTTCAATATGAAGTTTGTGAGGCTTCAAACTTTTTTGCACTGATCACCAACGTTTCGCTGTAACTGTAAAATTGCATCGTGCTCCGTCCAAAGTCTTAATTCCGTTTACATATCCCTGCGTGAAATAGTTGAGACCTCTCTGTAGAACTCTCTTGGACAAGTCTGACGCATTTGGCAAAAAATATCCCCCAATATTGTCTGGAACACGCGATATAGAATCGACTACAAACATGCTCTATTCAATCGCCTTTTTGGAAACTTGTGGGTCATGGCTAAGGGGGCGGAGCTTATGATTGCCATCGGAAAGGTCCATTTCAATGAAGTTGGGTTTTTAGAAAATCATTAACTAACAATTTTATGGCTGAAACATGTTCCAAAAAGGTTGGGACAAGTGGCAAAACAGTCATCATCCCACCAGGCTCATTGGGCAAAGGTGGGTGCCATGATTGCGTAGAAATGAACTTCTCTGAATTGCTCAGACTTTCACGAAGAAAGATGAGTCAAGGTGTGTGAGATCGTAGTCGAATAGGTCAAGGACAATATTCCTTAACGTACAATTGCAAGTAATTTAAGGATCTCACTGTCTGTCTATGGTCCATAGTACCATCACAAGGTTCTGAGAATTTGAAGAAAATCACTGCATATAAGCAACAAGGCCGGAAACCAACATTAAATGCTCGTGACCTTCGATCCCTCAGCCGGCACTGCATCAAAAACTGACATCAATGTGTAAAGGATATCACAACGTGGGCTCAAGAACACTTCAGAAAACTGATGTCAGGAAACACAGATCAGTGCTACATCCATAACTGCAACTTAAATCTCTATGAAAAGCAAAAGCCATTTATCAACAACACCCAAATAGACCACCGGCTTCTCTGGGCCCGAACTCATCTAAGATGGACTAATGCAAAGTGGTATAGTGTTCCGTGGTTCGACGAGTCCGCATTTCAAATTGTTTTGGGAAATTGTCGATGCCGTGACCTCTGGGCCAAAGAGGAAAAGAACCATCTGGACTGTATTGGACGCAAAGTTCAAAAGCCAGCATCTGCGACGGTATAGGTAACTTACACATCTGTGAAGGCATCATTACTGCTAAAAGAGATATACAGGCTTTGGAGAAACATATGCTGCCATCCAAGCAATGTCTTTCTCATGAACGCCCCTGCTAATTTCAGCAAGACAATACCAAACCACATTCTCCACGTGTTACAACAGCACGCCTTCATCGTAAAGGAGTGCAGGTATTAAACTGGCCTACTTGCAGTCCATACCTGTCTCCCATTGAAAATGTGTGCAACATTATGAAGAATAATATAGGACAATAGAGACCCCGGACCGTTGAGCAGTTGAAGCTTTAGATCAAGCAAGAATGGGAGCGGATCCCACCTCCAAAGGTTCAACAGTTACATTTGTTGCATAATTCAACCAAAATATTTCACCAAACTGTATGTTTTATTATTAAAATAATTTATTGAAGGGCAACAGTATGTTAAAAAGACTTTAAAATGATCACTTGAAAATCTGCGAAATACAAATGATGAGCAACGATGTACCACAGGATCCTAACTGTACATGGGCTTTTGTGGGTTCATGTTTTTATGGCTTTTTACGCTTATAACGGCATCTGTGAGGTTATATTTGTGGAGCTATAAGTGCACCAGGCGGAAGCGAGGCAAAGCCAAGCTAATTAATGCGTCGGTTGAAGGTCATCGTGACCCCGAGAGTTCGTTCAAATCCTAATTGCACATTCCTGGGCTCCCATACGAGAGCAGGCGCTGCATATTCATACATTTCTGTGCGTTTGTGTTTACGGGTGTGCTACACGGCGCGCCGATTGTGTACCGAGGCCTTACAATAATAGAACCCTGTCCCGCGGCACAAGGTTAATGATCAAATTTGACACGCTCACTGACAAATAGATCAGGAGATTACCCCACTGCAGCACACACACACACACACACACACACACACACACACACACCACACACACACACACGAGTAACCATATGCATACCCTAATTAACGGGAACAATAATAACGCCATGCTTTGTCCAAACTCTGCTCAAGCTGTCATGTTCTAATTAATGTGCCTCAACTAGGTTAACGAGAGAAAAGTGTACATTTTTTCACGTTACATATGAGCCCGGAGTCAACATAGAAGCAAAACTTTCATGTCTCCATTATGGCGAGAGTACCGCTAATAACGCAAAACTCAGCAGGTTTGAAGTTCAGTAGAGTATGCGCGAGCTGAAACATGACGTATGCCTGTGCAATTTCATCAGATCCACTTTCAGTGATCTCGCAAATCATTTACCACAACCCTTGTGAGGATAGGCGGCTCAGATAATGGATGAACAGATAGTAGCTCTTTATATTTGCTTTAAAGAAGGAATATTCCATTTTTTTTCTCACGAATTCAAAGCACCGGCCAAGTGCAAAAATATGAAAAGCAGACTGAGCATTTCCTAGGTATCCTTAAAATTTGGTTTGTACTAGTACACCGCATATTTTGCCCTCAATACTGTAGTAAGACAATTCAGTACACTAATAGAACAACGGTATCTTTTTCAAGTTTTTTATGTAACTGCACATGACTAGGATAAGCTTGGCACACTTGTAAGATGAACTATAATTTACTAGTGCAGCAAAACTGTCCTAGTTAATATTAGCGAGTAAAATTTTCTAATGTCACTAGTAGATGTAGTAGCACACAGTTGTTAACAAGTGCACACTTTTGCCTCACTAGTAAAATGTACAGTAGTTGTCATACTACAAAGACAAAGTCACACTAGTGAGGACAAAGAGCATCCTAGTAAATGGACCTTCAAATATCCATCCATCCATTTTCTTTTGCCGCTTATCCTCACGAGGGTCGCAGGGAGTGCTGGAGCCTATCCCAGCTGTCAACGGGCAGCCAATCGCAGGGCACTTGGAGACAAACAGCCGCACTCACAGTCACACCTCGGGGCAATTTAGAGTATCCAATTAATGTTGCATGTTTTGGGGATGTGGGAGGAAACCGGAGTGCCCGGAGAAAACCCACACGGGCACGGGGAGAACATACTAATTCCCCACAGGCAGGTCCGGGATTAAACCCGGGACCTCAGAACTGTAAACTTTACCAGCTGAACCACCGTGCCGCCGACCTTCAAATAGAAAAAGGATAATAAATGCTGATACTAGTACAGTAAGACATTTTAGTGCACTGGTAGTATGGCAAGGGTACACTAGTAGAATGATTGTGTCTTATTAGTAACATTTTACTAGTGAGGCAAAACTACTTGTGGGCAATTTAGTGCAACCACAATAGTGGATGTTGCATGTCTGCTAAATAGGCCTATTGGTATTATTAGTCTATCACAGTTGTTTACTAGTCAGGTTTAAATGCTTACTCGTACCCCCCCCCCCCCGGCAAAAAATAAAATAAAATTAAAATGTATACATGCACCATATGAGGGCTTACCAAAAAGTGATCAATGTTGAGCACCGTCTCAAAAGTATTGATCCTCTCGTGCATCTTTCCGGGCGGCCCTCGGCTGCTCACTTTCTTGACACTCTCTAACATTGCATAAGCGGCTCTCTTCACATCACTGCCTTAAATCCGCCCGAGTTCGTCGTCACCGCGGCGACCTGTCACCTGTCCGTGCACGCCGACTGACCGGCTACGACCAATGCGCTGCACTCACACACAAGACACACCGAGGTTAATGCGGTTAACACTTGAAGCTTGACAATCAAGTGTCAGCAGCTCTTAATTCAAAGTCTCGCACGGCGCCGCGATCCAGCAAATTCCGGTCGAGTCCTGGGCTGCTACGTTAATGGCAGCGGGCCGCTCGTGGGCCGAAAGTATGACAATAATACTTGCTGACGGAGTGGAGACACGTCGACAATGTGCGCGCTATGGAGGAAGGCGGGTAACCATGCCAAGCGCAGCGTTCAAGACGTCTTGATAGGTGACGTAATAACAGACCGTACAGAACCTGTGGCCTTGCCTTAATGAGAGCTCGTTTTAAGAAAGATGACAGCAGAGGTCAGAACAGAGTGATTTCTGATGAAAGACACGTCTACAAAAGCCCTCCACTTCAACATTGCTTGGAACGCGAGCTGCATTAAGTTGGCAGATTATGATAGAGATCGAGCCCAAGAGGGCATCATGGCGGGCTAGTGGTTAGCACGTCTGCCTCATAGTTTTGAGATTCGGGGGGTTGAATCCTGGTGTTGAGCTTCTAGTGCAGAATTAGAATATTCTCCCCATTCCTCCATCGGCTTTCTCCAGGTACTTACTTAAGTTAGTTAGGCTCACTGGAGACTAAAATTGTCCATACGTGTTGATGCGATTGTTTTTTTGTCGATATGTGGCCTGAGATTGGCTGTCGACCAGTCTACCGTACGCCGCGCCTCTTGCTTAAAGTTCCACTGTCATGAAATGCATCATTTTTAGTTTGTTATTAATGAAAAAAACGGCAGGCGACATGGATCCATGCGTTTTTTTTTCCCCACCACAAAATGTGATTTTGACGTATACAGCTTTTTGTAACTCTAGCCATGAAAATCCTCTCGAGGGATTTGTTTTTGAGAAGAAAGAGGAAGTGACGTACAGGACAGGACCGCTATCAAACGGACTCGTTTGTTTCTATTAGATTTACCTATGAGAAGGTAGCTCGTTGTTCCTTCGTGTTAGCTAAAATGCCGGCTTGTTGCATTGCTGGACATTGCTTGGACACTGGGGAAGATGGATTTACCCTTCATAAGTTTGCAAGAGACCCAGTTCGGCGTGAAAAATGGATTGCTTCCTGGGTTACAAATGACAGGTAGGTGTGTATACAGCTATTAAAAAGAAAAAAAAATAGTTGGGGGGTGTAATCCATAAATCAGGGTTGCTAAATGTGTCGATGTGCACACCGTAAGGCTTTCATGCAGCAGCCGCTGAAAGATGGCCTCCGCAGGCCATGTGGATCGTTCCCAGCCTTGTCAACAAGGCCGGCGGCCGGCAGCCGGGGTGGCTCGTCGTCGCGGTGGCTCATGTCCACCGCGGAAGTGGGCGTTTATCACCACCGCGCGGAGGTGGATAGGGCGGGGTATTGGTTTGGACGTGATCCGCATGTCATCTAAATATGGCTCGAAACAATAGGGTAATATTGCCCCGGACACTTCACTCGGTTGTGAGATGTTTTCTTCGAACAGAGCTTCCGTGTCAGAAGGGGAGTGTTCGTCTCCCACAGTAGGGGCCACAGAGTGTTTTCAATGGTGAATGTCCGGGGTGACGTCACGGACAGTGAATGCAGCCAATATGGCGACCACTTGGATGTCGAATGAGACTTCCGCAAATTCGCGCATGGATGACGCACTCTCCGCTCATATTTATTTTTTCGTGTAGACATTGAAGTGAATAATCTTATATGTATTTCAATATCTATTTTAGAATGTTTATAGGGATGACACTAGACCTTTAATGTCAGCTAGGATTGTTTTATAAGATGCAGTGATTCCCTATTTGAAACACAGCATCAATTCAAGAAATGGCTTTTTGGGGGGGGCTCGACATGCCACTATCTGTTGATTGGTCAACGAAGAAGTGTTAGGATAGTAATGTCTCGATTTAGGGTGAAATGGTGATATAGTGGTAAATACGTCTGCCTCACAGTTGAAAAAGACCCCTGTTGAAATTTGCCTTTTGCCCCTTCTGATTGGGGCAAGTGTACGACAAATGATTGACACATCCTCAGTCACAGCTTCTCTCTCCGATTGGTTGTTTGTCCTCAGGTGCTGTTGTTTCGTGGGTATGAAACTAGAGGCGCAAGGTGGAGCCAGAGATGGTTGAGGCCTGGGTGGGATATGGAAAAAAAATTGGAATTGTGCAGTTCACATTGATGAAAGAATATAAAATGTCACATGGGGGGGGGGGGATAATAATAAAAACACAATTGACCTGCAGCGTGAACGTAGCCTTCAGTCCCCGGTGGAGGCCTGGGTACCAAATGCGCGGCTCACCGCTGCCTTTGCACCTCACCTTCCTGTCTCTCTTTAAACCCAAAACGCTCCCTCCGGCACCCCCTCCAATGCGAGCCCCCTCCCTTGAGGTGAAACCTTACTCGTGGGTAAATTTAGCCCTCGGTGTGACCCAATGTTCAGTGACACACTTCTCCACACCTCTCGCTCCCCCCCTGCCTGTTTGTCTCACTGACAAGCGCTCATCCGCTGCGTCGAAAGATGGCGCGCGTTAACCTTTTGTCCAAAACAATGACGAGCGATTTGACGTCGTGTCGCCGCAGGTTCCTCGTTTAATTGCGACGCTGGAGGAATAGAAGGCGGAGGGATGGGGGGGGGGGGCATCAAGTGGCCCGTGTGTCACGTGAAGTTTAATGGCTTAATCGCTCGCATGGCAGTTGAGCCGCTGCGAGACATTTGGCAGGTGAACATTATCCCTTTGCTAGCATGTAACATTTGAGACTTACGAGATCTATTTCGCTACCGATGACAGCCTCGCTGCGCGCGAGCCGTCCCCTTGAACAACCCTTGATTTTACAACGGATGCAAAGCTAGCGTGGCCTCGTCCTTGCTGAGGTCATCAGCGCGCCACTAGAATTGGTCATGCAAAAATCCACTACGAAGTCATAAAAAATATGGATTACCCCAATAACCGAACGTTTATCCACAAACACTTAACCTCCGCAGACTTGACTGTACTTCGTTACTGGACTTGCTCTTGGCATTTATTTTTTCTGTGACTTCTTAATTTTACTCCATGCATTTGGAACACAAACTGTAAATGTACCTTCTACTCAAAAATATCTTTTAAAACGTTCACGGATTATGACAATGTACAGTTAAAAAAAAAAAACTAATCAGCAGTTGAGATCTTAATTGACTGAGATCTTAAAGATGTAAAAAGTTGGAAACCACAGGGACCAGAAAGATACAGAGGAACGTGAACCAGGGAATATAAAAGAATTTGGATGAAATTTGGAGAAGCAAGATATTGTATTTCCCCATCAATTGTCTAATTGAAGTGAGTTATTCAATGTTGTCAGTCAATGGAGAGTGTGGTAAGGAAGTGAAGAAATGGGTCCAAGCTATATGACAGAAGAGTCTCTGTTAGGATGAAGGGCAAAGTTTATAAAACAGTGATGAGGCCAGCCATGATGTACGGATTAGAGACCGTGGCACTGAAGAAACAACAGGAAGCAGAACTGGAGGTGGCAGAAAGGAAGATGTTGAGGTTCTCACTTGGAGTGAACAGGTTGGATAGGATTAGAAACGAGCTCATTAGAGGGACAGCCAAAGTTGGAGGTTTTGGAGACTAGGTTAGAGACAGCTGACTTGGATGGTTTGGACATGTTCAGAAGCTAGAGAGTGGGTATATTGATGGAAGGGTGCTGAGGATGGAACTGCCAGGCAAAAGAGAGAAGAACAAAGAGAAAGTTGATGGATGTTGTGAGGGACGGCATGAGGACAGTGGGTGTTAGAGAGGAAGATGCACGAGATAGGATTAGATGGAAAAAGATGACACGCTGTGGTGACCCCTAATTGGGACAAGCTGAAAGGAAAAGAAGAAGTTTGATCTTGTCAGCAACAAGAATGATGCGCAATGAATGATTTATGCCTTGTGCCATCTTGAAATTTACAGTTGTAGAAAAACTATCAAATCTGGAAAAAAAAAAACAATACAAGCAAGGTTTTTCAGTTTTCATTTGCTAATTTGGTATTGTTTGTTAGCATGTGTAACATTAACGAAGCAAGGGAGGGAAGGGGGGGGGCAAAAAGCAGCTCTTTAAACCACCTTTTTTTCCCTTTTCAGTACAAGCACCAAGTCATCAAAATGGACATCATATATAATTTATGGAACAGTACAGGAATTGAATCAGTACTTGTACTTTTACCAGCATCTAACTACCGCAATTCCCAGCCTACAGAGCACACCTGGTTATGAACCTCGGTACACAGAAAGAGTTTAACGCTAGCGCCCCGCCAACGCTAGCGCCATGCTAACACTAGCGCCGCATCACCGCATAAACCACAGGGTAGAAAGCGTGTGAAAAAAAAAAAGTCACGGCTTGCCACGCGGAAATTACGGTATCCAGTTCTTCAATTTAAGTATGAGCTATAAGTACGTCTGTGACCAGAGGTCATCGCAGCAACATAATCTGAATTCATGCGTAAATTGGAATGTACAGTAATCCAATCGCTAACGCAGGAGTAAAAATTGTGATTACAATAACAACTTGGGTGAAAAACACTAGCATACTCAATATGAAACAATAAAATAAGGAACGGTAAATCCAGCAGTAACTGAGAGTGCCTTCTTGCCGACGGACGATGTACTGTTACACCATGAAGCAAATTTTGTAACCTTGTAAAATATGTCAGGACCACCTAAACTGAAGAACCCCTGCAATTAAAAAAAAAAAAAAAAGATTTTTTTTTCCAGTTGCTTTTTCTAAATTAAAACTAGTATATCAATTGTTAATATAACAATTAAAATGATGGCAGAAAAATATTCTGTATTAAATAAGAGCGTTAAGATTGTGCAGTATATACAATTAGAACGTCTCCACAATGTAAACGTGAAGTCTAAATCACCAGACTTCAAAACTGTGATGTCAAAAATATACTCTGCGACTGGATCCGGATCCGACTGTAACGCCTTTGCAAATAATCCCGCAAATCCTTCAAGGCCCTGTTTTCCTCTCGTACACAAAGGCACCATGAGAGCTCCCACATCTACGGAAATCTCAGCCAGAGAGACTGATAAACAACGTTATAGCCATCCATCATTTTTCTTTGCCGCTTATCCTCATGAGGGTCGTGGGGCGTGCTGGAGCTTATCCCAGCTGTCAAGGGTTGCCAGCCAATCGCAGGGCACATCGAAACACTCGCACTCACAATCACACCTCGGGGCAATTTTAGACTGTCCAATTAATGTTGCATGTTTTTGGGATGTAGGAGGAAACCAGAGTGCCTGGGGGAAACCCACGCAGGCATGGGGAGAACATGCAAACTCCACAGAGGCGGGGCCTGGTTCAAAACCGGGTCCTCAGAACTGTGAGGCCAACGCTTTACCGGCTGAGCCACCGTGCCGCCTGCGTTAATATTGCTCTAGGAAAGTATTTATTCTCAACAGTCTGTCAGTCTTCATTTTGTAGCATTTCTGTGATGTTTCTAGTATGTGTATTTTAAATTTCTTTTATTTTTTGGGGGGGTCTAATTTTATCTCTGTGCATTGCCATAACGATCTAATTTGGCCAAGGCCTTCAGAATCAGCGGCGCTGGTCAATGTAACTTTTATTATAGCAGCAATGAGACTGTTTCTTTTCAGTCAAATTTTTTAAAACTTTTTTTTTTTCAAACTGTATATCATAGCAAAAGTTATTACATCCAGTTTTATATTGAATTTTGTTACAGAATTGCTCGTGATTGTGGTTGAAGGACAAATGGAGGGCCTGCCACTCAACAACAAGAAGCATCATTCCGTGCCCACACTGAAATAAAATAACGTGCAAAACGGGAGGATACTTAGACATGATTTCACCTCAGCACGCACCTCCTGACCTGTCCGCTCAGGTCGTCCCACATTTTGGTATTTATATCAGTCGACGTGCAATCAGCCAGCAACTCAAGATGTGTGGGTAGAAGAAGACGACAACGGTGCGGAATTTAACGACATTTACTTAAGGATCACAATGCAAAGGGGACCAGGATAAGTGGTTATGAACTCACTGTGAATTAAAACAACTACTTTGAGTTCATGGCTGAGTAGTCCATGCAGAAAAGGTTTGCACCGAGGGAGGGCGAATGTGCTACATGTAGGAGAGGCAGAAAGGGATGACAGAGTTACGACAGTAGGAGGACCACAGAAGAAGAATCAAAGAGGCAGGCAAGCACGAAGGCAGTAGAAGATGTGCTAAGGCCTACCAAGGTCTGTTGGTAGCTCAGCGCCTTCCTTTGCGATGCATCTGTAGCCATTGACACGCTGTCAGTGATCCAAAAATAACCTCGCCGGACACCCCAGCATTTCCACTGGCATGGACCACCGGCGTACACAAACTCCACCACGCACTTCAAAAACCCACAGCGTTCAGGTCAAAATCGACACGTAATCCGCCGCCATCCGTTTCACTCCCCATTTAGAAACATACAAGTGCGCGCTCCGGAATCAAAAAGGTGCCGCCCAGTGGTCTTCGGTGAGGTCTCCGGGTGGTCCAGAGGCTGGGTGACATCCAGCGTGGGCTGAGAGGACTCAGACAGGCGCACAAAGCAGAGCAAAGCCATCTGATGAGGCTGCGAAGGACACTTTCCTTTATTAGAACTGCAGACACCTAATAACACACACACACACACACTTGTTGCTCGGAGCAGCGCCCTCCCTGCCAGCCGGCCATTAGAGGTGTTTGCTGGATGGACAGTGCTTATTTGAAGGGGGGTTTAGAGGATACAGTGGGGTGGGGTGGGGGGGGTGTAAGGGCACACCTCCCCCCCCCCATAGGGCTGCCCCTGCAACGTGAGTAGGAAGGTACACAAGACACCCCTATGACAGCTCACATCTTATCAGCCAATGATGCGGAAGCAATCCCCGTAACACTCACATGCTGGGCCTGTAAATCACAAAAAAAAATAAAAAAAAAAAATAAAAATGGAGGCTAGGAAAGTGCCAAGTGAAAAAGCTGAGTATGTTTGTAGTCAGGGATCGCCACAGGGACTCACCCGCATGGCACAGTTTTTCCACACGATGGCCTTCTCACCCCCCCCCAGTGGTTTTGTTTATTGGGACCCTGACCAGGAAACAAACCAATGCCTCCTCTCCATGATACTCTGGATGTTCAAAATTCCAACTCCCCTAAAGTCACAGACAATTTGAACTTTGACCACCTTTGCCAGAAAGTCACACAAGCTCGTGAGTTCCTAAATCAGCCACTGAAGGAAAAGATGAGGATTGTAGAAGAGGAAATGGATCTAAATGGAGGAAAATGCTATCGTCCTGGCTGTAGATCATAATAGTACCGGGAACCACAATTTTTGATGCATTTGGTACGAAAGCTGTTTTGATTCATTTTTGGGTCCGGAATCCAAAACGCATCTCAAGTTTTCTTTATCATGTCATCTTTTTAGTGATAGAATCTTAAACAATATATAAAAAAAAATATGTATCTATGTTCATAAATCACAAAGATCGAATACTGACCTATTGGGAGCTGCACCCGCCTCTCACCGCAGTGTCTGGATTGAGACAACGCAAACAAGTTGGCACACAGCTGTAAATGATTCCAATCAGCATGCACTTGATGTGTTGCAAAAATAAAAATTGGAATCCGCATTCCATTTTCAGTTTTAATCAGCATAAAAATCTAACTCAACATCATGCCCCCCCCCCCCCCAATTGTTCCCCAGTGTAATAATATTAGGAAACTGGAATGTACAGTATGGAAATGAGCTGTGTGTGAAATACCTGGTGTGGAAATTTGCCTCCGGGGCAAACGTAATCATGCCGGTTGGTGATCGGCCCAATTAACATTGTGTTCACATTAATGACATTTTCTAAATTTGTACAATATTTAATTAGCATTCCGCCCATTATCACAGGAATGGGTCAGAATACACTAATTGCACATAGTTAGGGATGCTAACCTTTCAGGGGATATTTTTAGATGAACATAAAATGCACAATAAACTTTACTGGTGAACGTCCCCCCCACTTCATCCTCTAACCGGTGATGCCCAAAGTGTGGTACAAGTACCACTTGTGGTATGTGGGCTCCCTCTAGCGGGACATGAAAGAATCACTGCATAAGAACATTTCAGTTTTAGTTTTTGTGGTACATTACATATGCATTTCATCTTTGAGATTTCCATCCATTTTCTTTGCCGCTTATCTTCATGAGGAATACTGGAGCCTATCGCAGCTGTCAACCGACAGGAGGCGGGGTACACTCTGAACTGGTTGCCGGCCAATCGCAGGGCACATCGAGACAAACAGTCGCACTCACGATCACACCACGCGGCAATTTAGAGTGTCCAATTAATGTTGCGTGTTTTTTGATGTGGGAGGAAACCGGAGAGCCCGCAGGAAACCCACGTAGGCGGGTCCAGGATTGAACCCGGGACCTCAAAACTGTGAGGCCAACCCTTTACCAACTGATTCACCGTGCCACCCTCTTTAAGATTTGTTTCTTTTTAATCTTTTATACTCATACTTAACAACAAAAAACAACAACTTTGTATGCCTCACAATGTCTACGTAGTGCTAATCAGCTGTTAGGTGTCATCTAGGTCTAACGTTGTCAAAATGTAAACAATATGACGATGAGGGCTGTTTCCCTTGAACTCCTTTTATATGACTTTGGTATTTTGGGGGTGGAGTCACGGATCAAACACCAGTTATGACTTTTGCCCTTCAGCTCCTTTTTTGGAGAACAGCAAGTTGTGGGGGGGGAGCACTGAAAAATTGAACAGTTGGGTCTGTGTATTAGGTAAGGTTATAGTTCATTTTAGGTTCATTTCACAGGCCATAACAAGGCCCCTTTACCACTCAGGCATGCAGTTAGCAAACAAACGATGGCTACACCTAAAATTACAGAACAGCTGGGTGACATTTTTGTTAAGGTCCCAAAAAGTCAGATGGATGGATTTTTTTTTTTTTTTTAAACACACGCAGATGCTGAGCTGAACACAAGCCGTCTCTGCAGTGCGAATTTCACGATGTACAGTTTTGTGGATTTTCGACTATCTCACTACCTAGGCTTCCTCTTATGTCGTCGGGTGCCGTTTTTGGCTGTGACATTTTTCACAAAAAATGTGGGTACTTGATTTGTGTGCTTGTTTTATTTAAAAAAAAAATTATGATTATAGTCCACAGAAACTATTCAGTTTTGCAGTTGAGCCTCCTAAAGTGATTTTACATCGTTTCACCCAGTCAGTAGGTTTTCTTAATTTTGGTGCATCTATTTGACACACGCACACCATCTGAGAACTGAGATGTGGCCCTTATTATTCAAGACTTGTAAGTGGATTTTATATAACTTTGGTGTCAAATTTACATCCCTTTTTTTTTTTTTTTTGCTCCTGACAAGTCAAATGATTCAAATAAAGCCACATGAAAAGAACCCCCACCCACCCCCAACACCCCACCTCTGTTAGAATGATGGCAACACGTTGACCCTGGAAGGGATGTAATTGTATTCCCATCATTTTAAATGGGAAAATAGTTCGGAATGCCAAAACACAGATGAGAGCCGGCTTCCCAGAATGGCTTGTGTTGGACCTTCGTGGTTTCTCTGTGGCCTGCTAAGACAACATCCTTTAACACGTGTGTGTGTGTGTGTGTGTGTCGGTCCTCTGTTGAATTGTGCCGCCATCATGACAACCACAAAGACACAGACACATGCATATCCCCCTTAACCCCCATCCAGCTTTGTGGCCCACACGCCAGCGCATAACAGCCTAATCACACAGCTCTGCGGAAGGCCGGCGAGAAACGTATTACTCTGACTGCACTGCCGCGTGCACGCGCATGTGAGTGTGTGTGTGTGTGTGTCAACAGAGACTGACTCCGGACAGCTGGCCCGGGCCTCTCAATCTGATACACTATGAATATTATCACGTAGCGGCGGGAATGACACACGTCGTCCCGGAGCACGGAGAGACCCGAGCGCGGCGGAATAGCGGGTGGGCTAGTTACACTACACCTGAGCGCGGTGAGGACGCGCCGTAACGTGGGCGACGGCACACACAAACACGGCAACGAGGGGGATCGCGTGCACACAAGCGGCCGACGGAGGGCAGCTTTTAGCACACATCGGAAAAGTGTGTCATAAAAGTTCAAGGACTGATGTACCAATCGGTATAACAAATCCAATCTACGCATTTTGCCCTTTCAGACAATCCCCGTGGAATCTAACACACTTTTCCAGCCTTCTCTCCCACACCTTCATACACTCTTGAAAGGATTCTTCCCGAATCCTCCGCGGCTCCAACACCGGAGCCATTTTAACTCTGTGATTCCAGTGGAAGCTTTTAACTCACGCCCACATACTACAGCATATACAAGAGTCACTTGAAAAATGTACAAGTGTGGTCAATCATGTCCGCAGGTAGAAAGTTGCGGGTGTGTGTTCTGTTTGTAATTATGAGTGTAGCCCTTTAAGAGCAGAGGGGGGCGGTGTCAGGTAAACTAGCAAGTACAAGTTGGCTGAGCAGAAGCTCTTGTGTGCTTCCATGTTTAAAAAAAAAAAAGTCAGGCTGAGGTTCGCTGCTTTGAATCAGTTTTCATGTGCGCTGAAAGTGTGCGACAAGTGCGCTATTGCGCAAGACTACATAAAATAAGCAACGTCTTTCAATATTTATGTATTTCTACTCATAACAAAAGTTACGCATTATTTTTCCATGCTCGACTATGCAGATTTGCAAGTGCGACGGTGCACGGGCGTATACGTGCCTGTCTAATCACAGTGACTGATATATAGTATATTCCTCAAATGTTCAAAAACTTTACCCAGTTTCTCTGTGAAATTCAGGTTTGTAAAGCCCCATAATGGCTAAAAGATCCCTGCAGATGGCATCGTCGCATTGCTTCGGATTTATAGATCAGCATACCTTTTGAGTCATTGCCGCTTTCAGCGCCAAACCCGATCCAGGCTGGAGGCAAACTGTGTTTGAGTGATGTGTTGCCACTTTTCGGTTTCCGGTGGTACTCCAGAGCGTGTGTTACTTTGACTATCTCGTGACATATTTCCTTTTATTTTTCCTTCTGATAAAAGATGACAGTTCAATGAGTGAATGGCGAAGGCCAAGTACAAAACGCCACTGCCACTGTACACAAACTGTGCAGTGACTCAGCATTTTCAGTTGTAGAGCTGCAAATAAGTTTTCCCATCAAGACCCTTTTCTCTTGGTTTGTTATTGTAAGGTCTGAGTTATGTCATGCCATGTCATTATCCAAGCCGCTTATCCTCATAAGGGTCGCGGGAAAGCCGGGGCCTATCCCAGCTAGCTTCGGGCGAAAAGCAGACTACACCCTGAACTGGACGCCAGTCATTCACAGGGCAGATATCGACACCATCACTGAGCGGGAATCGATCCCACGCTGCCCGCACCAAAAGTCGACGGGTGTACCACTAGAACATCAGTGACTCATTCTGAGGTTTTCACAAAAGAAAAACAAATATTGGCATCAAAATAATTGCTTTTCACGTTTTCACAAATTTGTTTTTCTTTGCGGTCAAAGCTTTTTGGGGGCGCTACAGCCAACTCGTGTTCTCCCGGTGATTATTAAAGTGCAGTGCAGCAAGAAAGAAACTTTCTGGTTTAGTAATTATGTAAAGTTTAATTTTACAATGCCAGCAGTGAGTGATTTGCAACTAGCCTTGATTTGCTGTGTCACAACTCTCAAACAGCGGAAGAAGTTTGTGGTTGGAAACATGGGCTTAAAGCTGTAGGAGAGGATGGGGGTAAATGAGACTTCTCGTGTTGATAAACATGAGCTTGTTTATTGTAAGGAACATTTGGCAGTGGTCACCAATGACAGAAATAGATCCTTCCGCCTACCGCCCCTGCACAAAGCTTTTGGCAGCAAATCACATCCTCCTGCTGTGCGGTCACCTTTTCACCATCCCCCCCACATCATTAAAACAAATACTCATGATGGGTGAACACATGAATGGACGCCCTTGAAAGCCTTTCCGGTCACAAATGAATACTGTTTCCAATATACTATATAGTATCTTCCTCAAAAACACTGTAACCAAGCACATTGCTTCTTTTGGGGGTTTTCTCCCATCGATGCACAACACGCGTTGTGAGTGGTGAATGTTAAACTCTGGATAGTGGTTGATTAGACTGAGAAATTATGACAAATTGCATATTCTTTAAACTTTCAGGAAGACATGAGGTGTGCGTTTATCGCTGTATCGCATACAATAACATGACGGAAAAATAAACTGCAAAAGTTGAGTGGGGGTATCAATAAATGTGGAAGACCCCCTCTGTGAGGAGCGTGATCAGGTGTCAGCGTTAGCGTAAAGATCAAAGTTCACACTGTAGTAGTAGGTAAGTAGTAAGGCCCAAGAAATAGCACCAAACATTCCCCTGACATTTACATTTAAAAGCAAAGTATTTACAACACAAATGTAAAAACCTGTCAGAGGGATTTGACTTAATATAAGGAACACCGTCATGACAGTTGAAAACATTTCAGAATACTTAAGTACTTCCTATTTGGTGGGGAGCAGGGTGGGGGTACCGCTACAATAACCTCATTACTCAATGTCGCCCCCTGCCTCGAAATACAAACTGCAACATGACAACTGACGGTGAAGTTTAACAAATACTAAAATGGAGGTGGGGGGGTTAATTTACAAAATCCTTATAAATCAAGGTCATAGAAAATAAAACAAAAATAGATCTGTGTAGAAAATATTTTAAATTTTACAATTATACCCGCGCGAGGGATTAAGACCCTCGAGACTGACACATTGGCAAATTGTACACTGTGAGATGTCTTTACACGTCGATTAGCATAAGCTCTCCTCCGACATCTTTGTGTGTGTTTGGAATATTGTTCAGGCAGTATTAGCATAGGAAATGTGAATGAATAAATGTTTGGATGCCAGTGTGTGTGTGTGTGTGTGTGTGTGTGTGTGTGTGTGTGTCAGCTTGTAACGCTGGAATGCTCGAGTGTGTGGCAATAATACGCTTGGAATGAAGAATGTGTTAGCACACCGGCAGGAAGTGTGTGTGAGTGCATTATGAACAGTGGGGCTGGTATTTTGGGAAAAGGTAGAGGTCTTTGCACAGCGAGCTGGTGAATTCGGACATCTCTTTGCAGCGATGGTGGGGCGTGCCGGGGGCGTAACCCTCGCGCTCTTTGATTTTCCCGTTGACCTACGGAAGGAAAGCGGAGAACAATGGATACGGAGCCTCGACGTCGGACCTGTTGTATATGAATCGGAAATGTCGCTGATGTGAATAATGAAAATATGTGAATAATTGACACCTCTTGCTAAACGGGACTCATAATTGCGTATACCGTAATTTCCGGCATATAAGCCGCGACTTTTTTCCACACGCTTTCAACCCTGCGGTTTATGCAGTGATGCGTCTAATTTCTGCATTTTTTTCTAACGGCCGCAAGGGGGCACTTGAGCGGAAAAGGTAAGAATGAGACCGGTAGAATATACGTGACGAGAAAGTGACTTTTACTGGTCCGGCGCTGTTAGCGCTGCGCTAGAGTGTTACTGCCATGTCTCAATTATTTTTACTGGTATGTTTTGTTTTTAACCGGCCCTCGCGTTAGTGTTAGTGCGGCGCTAGTGTTAAACTCTCTCTGTGCCGCCTTTCTTTGTAAATATCTCGTGTTTCAATGTGGGCACTTGCGGCTTTTGCACAGCTGCAGCGTATGTATGTACCAAATGGTATTTCCTTTACAAATGTACTGGGTGAGGCTTATAACCAGGTGCGCTCCGTAGGCCGTGTATTACGGTAAATCCCACAAGATAGCAGCAAAACCCCAAAAAAATGGAGGACTAGGCATCAAGCTCAATCATCTACATGGCCATGTATCAACGACACTGATCGTATTAACTAGAATAAAAGCCCAAATAGCATGTTAGCACAAAATGTTATGACTTTACACATGAGGAAAGAAATATTCAACTAGCACTAACAACATATTTTACATAATTACATCTGAGATGTTACACTGTGGCGACCTCTAACAGGACAAGCCGAAAGAAACTTACTTTACATCTTAGCATTTACACAATAATTAATGTTATGGAAATAAGGCAATTTTCAAAAGCAAAGTGGACTTCCCAAGCTCTTAGTAGCTGCATCTGAACACAATACTTCTCGTGTTTGACAGAGTACAATGTTTACTCAAGTACTCCCAACCAAACACAGGACATCTTACATGCAGACATGAAGCATGCCCCCCTACTCCCCCCAAAAAATTAATTACGCAAATAGGAGAATTTACAACTAAAGAACCAAGAATATGCAGAGGTTAACTGTGCATATGACGTGCATTCACCTGCACCAGGATGTCTGCCACGTGTGTGTCTCTGGCACGGAGGCGGAGGGCGGAGTTTAGCTCCTGGATGAACCAGGATCCTCGCTTGGTGTTGCGCATGGCCGCCGTGCCTTTAAAGCAAAGCAAACAAGACCGGCTTAATAACACAAGAACACGAGAGGAAACGTAAGGACACCAGCAATCACGAAGCAGCTGCGAATAAGCACACAGTGCAATTGTTTGAGTTTATTTCCTCTTTTTTTTTCCCAGCGACTCGGTCTGATTGTAAATAGAGAGAGGTGTCTCAAAACCTTGTAAAGAAAGTCCCAGAAGAGACAGAACAAATAGGACTCGCACGCTGCAACGTTGCAGACGGTGTTTACAAGAAGGTGTCAACAGGAGTGAAGTGAGTAAGCCCAGAGGAACCTCTAAGGCCCGACACAGTAGCGCATTCCAAGAAGCTTGATCTTCCATTTATTAGTGATCAGTTTGTATTTACAAAGCTTTTACTATAGTACATAACACAAAATAAATTGTGATAGATGGATTATTACATCTTTATTAACTTTAAAGGTAATAAAGAATCACACTTCTCTATTTTTTCATTTGAAGTAACACTCATGTGGTACCTAGAGAGAGATATGAGCCACCATTTGTGCTGTTTTTTTTTTTGCAAGCAAAACGTTGTGATATGAGTTCTGTATGGCAGCAGTGAACTTAACTCACGTCGCAACAAGCAGCAGTTTGGGCAGAGTATACAATTCTTCAAAAAAAAAAAAAAAAAAGACGACAGCAGGCTAGGCTAGAGGCGGGGAATATACTTCATATCATCTTCGATATAATCGTAAACCTGAACAATGTTATCTTGAAAAGAGAACAACCGAAAAGGGTGCACGGACAGCATAGGAGGAAGAGCGAAAAGAGGAAGTGCGTGAAAGTCTACATTCACTGAATCGGGAGCCGTGATTCAGTCAAGTGACTCAGTCAGTGGCAAGCAAAACAAACTCTCGCTGTCAAACTATTGAGCTGATTATGAGCAACCTTCTCAGGACTTTAGCAGCTTAACAGGTTTACTTCACAACTAAGCCCATAACAGTATATCAACAAAAAAAAGGGACAAACTTACAAATTCTCTGACCTTTGAGGGAGGCGAAGCCGCAGATCATGTCAGACCGCTGGGGCAGTTTAATCCTGGGCAGTCCTAAGTCTCCGCCTCCATGTCTAGCACCGGCGCCCCCAGGACCTTCTCGCCCAGCATCTCGCTGTTCACAGCTGGGCGAGTTGCTCCTTCCTGGCCCATCCATCTGCTCCACTCCACAGTCCAGTTCCTCTGTAAGGAAACATAACAAAAATTGATTAAGGACACTAATACAGGAACCATTAAGATTATTATTGTCATTTCAGTGAGATGTCTTTTTTTTTTCTCATCTTTGCAAAGAAATGGACGACCACACCTCGTGGCATTTGGGCAGCACAGCCGTTGAGTTAGCAGGGATAAAAGGAATGTTCTGTAGTAATTGGGGTGACTCCCTAGGGGTCCGTGGATTTGCACACAGCATCATTAGCCTTGCGGCATTCTGTCTGAAACTAATTTGCCACAAAGTCAAAAGATTATTACCTCCATCAAGGAACGTTATTTTTCAACAAGGTGGATTTTTCTCTTTGCCTGTATAAAAACCGGCTATACAGGTATTTCAAAAATACACATTTATTTGATGACGATAAACTTGACAAAGCTGTGACTATTGAACATTTTAAAAATTGATTGCTTTGATTATTCTATAGATTAATCAATTTAAAATGTATTTTTGCATTAAGATCCCCAATTACTCTTTATTAACCAATTGTTTGTTTGGTACTGTTGTAAATATATTATTTAGGTAAACAAAATCAAATTAACAAGCAATATAACAAGAGGGAGTCGCATACTCAGTAACCTTTTTGCACCTGAGAGGTGCTCCTTGGATATTGATTATTGCAAAAGGGGTACTAATAATTGACTGATTTTTGAGTCTGTTTCAGGTTCAACTACATCAGTTGTAGGTTCTACAGTTATTCCGGTTGCCAGTTAAAATAAATAAATACATTGGAACAGATAAAATGATTCTTTATTTTTTCATAACTTGATTGACTGTAATTTTTGGGGTCCTTAACGTCAGAAAATAAGTAATAATCTTTATAAGTTTTCCAAACTAAAGTCAGAAATTTGAAAATGTTTTATTTTGAATAAAGATGAAGATAATCAGGCTGCGTTCAAAGAAGATTACAGATATTTGAAAATCTTTACATTTGAGAGGCTGACATGAGATGATTTGGGCAATTTTAAGATAAAAATGGTTCTAAGCGACAAATCATTTATCAAAATATTTGTCATGGGACTTAACTTTTGCAAAAAGTCAGCAAATGATTTGGTGTCTTCAACATGAAATAACAGTTTCGATTGACTGAATCGAGATATATTTGCAAAATACTTTATGGGTAACAAGGGGTTTGTCCATAACAAGCAGTAGTAGACAAAACGGGTCAATTAAATTAAAAACTAAACAAAAAATACAAAGGCTCTACTTTTATTTTACCATTTGTTAGTTTTTTTTAATAGTATGGCTCCTGACCCTCTACCACTGGGGAAAAATTTTGACCATTACCACAACCATATGATTGACATACATTTAAAAATGATTGCACTATTATGTACCACCACCAAATAAAAGTATAGTGTACAATTATTCACACAAATTTGCAAATTATTTTCAAGTAAAACAAACCTATTTAAAAACCATAATTCAAAAAGAACATGGATAAGTCTTTGCCACTGCAAATATTGCACTATTTTAATGACAGTTTGCTTTCTTACTATTAAATACTGCTTAAAGGAGTCTGGGCTTTTTAACTTTGCACATATCTTCCTGTGTCTATGCTATAAATAGGGTTTAGTTCGTTTGTTAGTTTCCTCCCACATCCCAAAAACATGCAACATTAATTGGACACTCTAAATTGCTCGTAGGTGTGATTGTGAGTGCGACTGTTTCTCTCGATGTGCCCTGCGGTTGGCTGGCAACCAGTTCAGGGGGTAACCCGCCTCCTCCCCATTGACAGCTGGGATAGGCTCCAGCACTCCCACGACCCTTGTGAGGATAAGCGGGTAAGAAAATGGATGGATGGATGTATGGTTAATTCAATAGATCGATAGACCAGTAGACATACTGACCGACAGGATTTGTTAGCTTGTGTCAAGAAGACTTTACCGCCTTAGCGACTTCATAAGGCAGGTACGAACTAGCTCGCTTGCTCACTCGGGATCCAAATGAAATGAAGCCTCACACTAAAACAAGGTCATGAATAAGTAGCGGGCCAGCGTCAATATACTGTAGGTACGTGGTGGCAGGTGGCCAGACACAACGGCGTACTGGCTCATACAGACGCGCATATGTGTTGCCCTTGTATGCTGTTGATAACGGAGTGTCTTATCTGAAAGAAGCTGTCAATTATGATGCAGCAGGATGCCAATCATATTGCGAAGGAGTCGCTTTTAACTGAAATGGAACTAACAACATTGACTGACAAAGCGTCAATACAGCCTCTCTGCGCGCACAGGAGGAAGGGACTGCGGAGGGAAAAAAGGCGAGTTTCAACCACTGAATCATGCAGTCGAGCAAATACGGCAAGATGAAATTTTCAATCAAACCAGCTGAGGAAAAAAAGGTCACATTCGCGATCGCAGTTTCGAGTCCTGATAAAACAAAACCAACAAAACATTGAATACCGACGCAAGAGATAAATAACACAAAGCTAGCTCTTTATGCATGGTCCAGGAACAGCAAGTAGCATTTGTTTTATGAAGTCATTAACACAAACAAATTTCAAATGTGTATGCACAGCCAGAAGCTGCAACGTAACACCAAATGTCAGATTGAACTAAGGCAGAATGTTAATGTGGAAAATCTTGTTTATTAGCCTCATTTCATGCGAGCAGGTTTTACCTGGTTTTGCGCTTTAGGATCTTATTACATTTCGCTACTTTGGATCAAGATGAAACTTCTTAATGCGAATGAACCTCCTTCTAGCTATTAGATAGGCCATATGTCTGCGGTGTGCCAATGTAGAGGTTCCATTCGTTACCTCCTCTGCAGGCCTGGATGAAAAACATCTTTGGTTTGTTCTGTAGCAGCGGGCAGCGAACGTTATCGAAGGCCTCAAACACCCACTCCAGCTAAATTTGAACAAATGACAAAGTGTTGGTGGTAGGTTAGATGTCAGTATAGTTTTTTCAGCGACGAACACGATGACAGCACACCTGCAGGAGCTGGCCATCTGTGCCGTACACGGCACCGTCCACGCCGTGGGAGAGCAGACACACCACGCAGCTGTTCACAGTGCGGTGCTTTGGAAGCATGCGGAATTTCTCGATGCAACTTCTCATTTCCTGAGGATAATAACATACGGAAATTTCACGTGTGGCTGCGGGTAAGGCAGAAGGAATGTGGGCGAGATGAAAGCACCTCAGCTGTCAGGTTTCTGCAGACCGTCACCAAATAGTCCAGATCTTTGAAGACCTTCCTGAGCACCTCGTCGTCCACCTCGCCTCCCTTCCTGGGGTCAAGGTCAGGCGCGGTGCGTGGGTCAAATGTTACATTGCTAATCACCAGGGCTAAACCGCGTGGGGATGAAGTCATTATATAGGACTGCAACACAGAGGAGAAAAAGCATCTTGATTCATTTGGTATCAATTTGTATTCTCACAAAGGTTTTTACTTATTTGTACTTAATCTTAAAATGAAGAGATATATCCCCCCCCCAAAGAAAAAAAAAACAGGACCTTTTTGATATTTTAGCAATGTCTGTATTTGGAACTTGAAAATTATGGTTACAGTAGTTTTTAACAATAAAACAAAATTGCTTATTTTACTAATTTACAAAATGTGAGGAACAGGTAATTTTTGTAACATATTATCTTAATTTTTCCACTGATCGTGGCTTCTGGCATGTACATTATGTGTGGCTGCATAGCGCATCATTGATGAAGGAGCGGCAACAGCCCACAAAATTTAAAATAATTGCTATGCAATTTGGTTTTTGATCGTGTAGTGCATGAGATGGCAATGGTTAGTGAATGTACGGGGCATTGGCACCCCCTTGTGGGGTCCCTCTCATAAAAAGATGCTTAACTAAAGCCCACTTGAAGTTAACATTTAACTGGCTTTAACATCATAAGCATCAACCACACTGTTGGGAAGCAGATTTCACACAATAACATCATTGAAAAAAAAGCAAAAGGCAACACTTGAGAAACCTAACCATCTAAACCTTGACATGAAAGACAACAACGACACTGGGAAATAAAGCCAAAACTACTGCCATTAAGGTTTCCTTGGGTTTTGTTTTTCAATTGATCCATGCAATTATTTCTTTTTTGTTAATTTGAATTATCGATTACTTTCACACCAGTATAATACATCTGTCTTTCATTACATTTAGTTCCTGTATAACTTCATTAACAGCTTCCTTTACTTACCGACTGGTAGATATTACATTCTGCTCCTGTCTTATAATGAGATGTACAGTCTCTATTTTGATCTAACAAATACTGGTTACTTCCACTATAAAAGGCCGTTTTTCAAACTAAAGCAGCAAGTCTGCAATTCTTATTTTGGAATATTAATGGCACTTATCTGATTTGTGTTACCTTTTGGCATTGCGAGAGGTAGAGTTCATGTGTGCAAGGGAGCACGGGAGTGGTGATGGGGCTGTCTGCATCCAGGCTGTACTCCATGGACTCTGAAAACAACATGCAGTGTTAAAAACTAGGACACATGTTGCATCCCGTTCAAATTTGCCTTCATAAAAATAGTGCTCAGTTTTAAATGACATTGTCAAACCAAACGGTATTCTGTTCCTCTTGTGACATTACTTAAGATAAACAATGCTTTGGAACGCATGGTTAGATTGAGCGGGTTTGCCTAATGTTGTGGCCGGTGAGTGTATGACATCACACAACAACATGACACAATTCTGTAGTACAAGTCTGTGCATGAGTCACTCTTAAGGTGCGGCGCCTGCACTCCTTCAGTAGTTTGATACATAATCAACCTACTGAGAAGAATACTCAGTGAATTCTAAGTATATTTAATTACTCATCTTCTAAATCTGGACAATGGAGGGACCCCCTTATAACCACCGCGTCGCCATGGCAACCAAAAAAATACTGCCACAAGGGACACAAGAGCACTTATGTGACAAGACACATCTCACCGTGTGTCCTCGCTCGTTTAGCTGCCGTTTCCTCTTCAGTGGAAAGTGGAAGAGAGGAGTCGCCATTGCTCTGGAACAAAGATCATTTCTTTGAGTTGAAGGGACAACGAGCCAAAGTAAAACAAAAAGTTCTCCGGTTCGACGAGTGGAGTCAACTGTTGCTTGCACTGATCCTTACACTAAATCAAAATACAATGAACCCCCGCATATTTGCTGTTCAGCATTTGCAAATTCCCATCTTTGCATATTTTGTTCCGGAACCTACTCCATAAATCTTGTCTATATGCTGTTTTTGGCTTGAGCCAAGGCAATAAAATTATTACTTTGGCAATATCTGCTGGATTCTTGATGTTGTTGATAGATTGGATTCACTGATAGTGTTATTCAACTTGTATTTGAAAAGTCCAATTTTGTTGGCGCTTCTTGAATGCACCTTGTCTACCGTAGTATGTTTCTGCTTCTCTCTGCATGTGGCGACTAATACCGTAATTTCTCGAGTATAATGCGCCCTGAAGTATAATGCGCACCCCCAAAGTTGACCTAAAAAGAAAAATAAATAAAAATTAAAAAAATCAGGAAAATCCTTTTACCAATGTACAATGCGCACCACCAATTTGTCGCTACCCAAATGCTCAGAATATTAGGAATGATCTGTATTTATATTTTGTTAGGTTTGTACTTGTATTGTTTTCCAAAAAACTGTCTGTACAATAATCATTAATAATAATCATTGTGCACATGCTGATGTAGCGGTAATATAATTTCAGGACAGGCCACATGACATGCTTGTCCTGGTCCCTGTAATTGTCACAACAAAATCCCTCAACCAACTAAAACAATTGCTCAATGATGGCAAAACATTTTATTAATATTGTTAACATATTTCAGTCTTAAAAATATAAACTCTTTAACGTTGTTTATTAAACACTGCATTAAATATTTGTGCATAAAACGTTACTATCCACTACAATACACATCCTCAGCATCTGACTCATCTCCAATCCGAAAAAGATCCATAGTAGCTTTATTCGGTGCATCGCTGCGAAACTAATCATTGCTGACTTGAAATATTTTTTTAATCCCAAGAGTTTGGGTTGCGCTACGAAACCTCTCCCCCTTCATTCGGCTTCAATCCGTAGCATCTTTTACTATGGCGTCAGTCTGCTATCAAAACAACATGAGCTCGAACTACGTAGAAACGAGCGTAATGGGCACATTTTTTAAAAACCAAGCATTGTTGTTTTGATAGCCACCTTGAGCCATTGAGGAGAGCTATCGTTGTTTCAGACTGCGGTGCGACTTCCAGGTTGCCGGCATCATCGGCACGAGTGATGACACGTTTCTTTTAAAAGCGGCTGTACAACTAGCCGTTCTATTCAACTTTTTTTTTTTTACTTAGTTAAAATATAAACAAACTCATGGGCAGTTGTTTCTGATCTCTGGTGCAGTAGCAACAAGCATGCTACGCTAACAATAAAAAAAAAAAAGCAGAGAGCTCAGGTTGGGGGCACACATTACCACAATATGAATAAATGTGTAACATAAGACATCGAATATCATATCGAAATGTATATGTATACTTTTTTACCATGCTATGTACCTGTATACGACGCTGCAATGTGATTGAATTTTTATTCTTCATCCATACCTAGATGTAATGCGCTCTAATAACTTTTTGAAAATATTTTTGGAAAAATTTCCACATTAATTTCGAGAAATTACGGTAATAGCTGGTGTCATTACCTTGTTACAATTTGCCTGTGCCGCATGCTCAAACATTTATTCTTGTGTAAAAGCAAAAGGGGCGAGTTGAATGATCATTAGGACCATACCATTTTTGTACAGTGCTCGTGCGCACGTTTCCCGTGTGTGATGCCATGTCAGCTTTGTGCTTGCGTGTTATTCAGGCTTGTGAGCTAGCTACCATTCATGAGCCGCATGTGAAGGTGGTTTGTCTGTTAAATAATTCAATTTTTGAACAAGTTTTATGGAACATGAGTTCATGAATGTGAACATGCTAGAAGCATGGCACTGATGCTTTAATCCTTTCCATTGTAAGTACTCTGCTGCCGTCTTTGTGTAATTCCAAACATCTTTTGAGGGGGTCATCAGATTATAATACAATAATACAAGAGCTTTACTTAAATATATATATATATAAAAAGATATATATATATATATATATATATATATACATACAGTATATGTTGTTTAGTGCAATAGTCCCATCAAAACTGAGCATTATACAGATTTTTTTTCCTTCTTTCAATTTTGCAAACGTATCAGATGTTGTTGACTGTACTCAATTACGCGCAGCCTACTTAATCATTTACGAAAGTATCAAGAGGGAAGGTTAGGCGGCTCACCTCTCTCCTCCTGCCTGATGTCTGCATTAGCTGCCGTCCCGCCCGTCCTTCGAACTCCTCTTCAGTCTGAAAACCCTGAGCATAAAAAGGCCCCAAAGATGAGTGTGAAAGCGCTCAACTAATTGCCGTATTAGACGCTCGCTCACTCGTGCCTCTTCGCCATCCGCCTCCTGCGACCCTGTGAGCAGCTCGCACAGGTGCCGCTGCTCGGTTTCTTTCAGCGCCGAGCAGAAGCTGCTGAAGGCTTGCGGCCCTCGCTTGGGAAGGAGCAGCAGCAGACGGAAGCTTCGCTTATGGGACGTTTGCTCGGCCTGAGTAGTTCCGCATCAGAAATGTGACAATAGACAGAAAGACTCAAGAACAATTGAATGGATATTAGCTTTGGTGTGTGTCCAAGCAAGCATTTCCCTTTTGTGTGTGTTACGTTCTGTAGGGCGCTAGGTCTTTTGAAGCAAGGGCTCAGAAACAAATGAGGAAAAATTGCAATTTTACATATGTGAGCAGAAAAAGTTAACTTTCCCCCGCACACTGACAGTGCAGGCAAGTCATTGCTCGACATTTTCTTCACACTCACTGTGTCATATTAAAATAAAATTATCGCACGCATGTTGAAGGCATTGCCAGGACGCACTCCCAGAATGATTTGTGCCCCCCTCATAACACTATATTAATTATTTACAGATATGTAGAATTCGCAGGCGGTGGAGAAGGGGGCGTACATACAATACAGGAATTTACTCAAGTAAAATTCTGTAGCTGTATCCTAGGCAGTTTTGATATGTCATTTAACTATATTCATTGTACATTCAGTTGTCACTTTTATCCTCAGTTTTTTAATAAGATGCTCTGAAAGGCACTTTGATAGTTATGTTTTTAAAATATGATCTAGATCAGGGGTGTCAAACTCATTTTTGTCACAGGCCACATTGTAGTTACGGATTCCCTCGGAGGGCCGCTATGACTGTGAGATCAGAAAAATCTCTGACCGCCTAGTCACATTTACACGTGAAATTTATGGAGTACTTTTGGAATTATAAATCGAGGGAATGGGTCTTTCAACTATTGTTGATATTTGGCAACACAAAAATACTTGCAATATGTCAATTTTATTATTTAGGATAAGACAATGGAAAATTTTGGTGCAGATTGGAATGAAGGTTCATACACACGTTTTGCCTCCGCGGGCCACATAAAATCATGTGGGGGGCCAGATCTGGCTCCCAGGCCTTGAGTTTGACACCTCTGATTAAGATCATAGTTGTCAAACTCTCAGGAGCAACATCCAGCATACCACATCATTTTATGTAAATTATATGCACCGACTTCCATGATTCTTGCTAAAACCAGTTCTGAGATTCCTACTCATCACATGTAATAATTAGTACTATTGACATAATGTAAGCATTTTTTGTTAATAAAGTTCTAATTACAGCAAACCATAGTTGAACAAACTCTTATCCTTGAGTTGATAATCCAACTACATTTCCATCATTTAGTTGTGGCTACGACACTGTAATATAGCAATTAAACGTTTATAAATTTTCACAATCTAAACGGCCCTCAACCTTAGCAACTACACAGTATGCAACAAAAATGAGTTTGACACCCCTGATAGGTATTTTTTCTTAAGTGCATTTTCTTTCTTTGCCACTCTTTCTACTGGCATTAGTTTTCTGCACTAGACGTGGCTGTTAAAAACAAAACACACCAGAATGCTCTCCGCCATGCTGTCCGTGAGGATGTTGTCCTCCAGCAGACACTGAATGAGCAGCTCATCCACCACCAGCTGCTTGCACAGATCAGTACAGCGACTCTTCAGAGCTACTCGGTCCCCCTCCTTCATGCCACACTCCCGCATCTTGCTGGAACACACACACCGCGTGTTAGTTGGCTGTGGTTGGGTCTTGACGAGGATCCACAGTTTCAGTTCAAAACACAAATTGTATATAAAACACGGAAAATCTGAACACAAACGTTTGAAATGTCAACTTGGACAGGTCAAGCTAACAATGGCAAGCATATGTGTTTCGGGACCAGCGCCAGACGCTGATGGCTAACTCGCCACTGAGGTGACCGACGAGCTAGCTCGCAAACTCGGCGAGCGCGGCGAGGCACGTTGCTCCTACCTGCGAGACGTTCTTCGGGTGATGCTACACAATATCGACTCTTGGAAGAAAAAGGTGACAAAAACGTCCCCGCTTTTCGCTATTTATACTCCACAAACCGTCAGCGCGAACCGACCGCCTCAACTTCCTTCCGCGGATATCAAAACTGCATTGCTATGGGGCAGGCCCAAGAACTTATTGTTTATTATTTGGACCAATGAGCACGCCAAAAGGATGAACGACAGACCAATTGACCAATCGTTATCTTACTCTCTTACTAACGTAATACTAAACGTGACATCGTGGCGGGAGACTGAACGGAGTGGTGAGCGGCAAATAGGACATGGAAAAGGACACGGACTGAATTTGAGCGCCATGGATTTTATCTTTTCAAATACATATGTTCAACTTTCAATGGAAGTATTTCATGAGATACGTCGCTGCAAGCAGCTGCAGCAGTTACAGTTGGCAATGCTTAGTATACAGTAATACGTTGGTCTTACTCGTCGTTAAGCAAACTTTTCAGAAGCACAACCACTCGAGGGCCTCAACATTTTGACAGTTTTGGCATTTTACTTCCTTCCCATGTTACATTTTGACTTCAATCTATCCATGAATCCATCCCTTTTCTGAGACGCTTATCCTCACAAGGAAAAAACCTTGAGTCTGGTGTGTGTCGTCGGCCTCATCAAAGACAGCGGCGAGTCTGCATCTCGACAGGAAGTGGTGAGACTGGAGCTTTGGTGTGGTCAACAAAAGCTGGCGTTGAACACTGTAAAGCACACGTGTCAAACTCAAGACCTGCCGCGCCATTTTATGTGGGCCGCGGAGGCAAATCATATGTATCAACTTCCATGATTTTTTTGTTCAAATCTGTACCAAAATTTCAAATTGTCATATCCATCCATCCATTTACTTTTGCCTATTGGAGCCTATTCCAGCTGTCAACAGGCAGGAGGTGGGGTACCACCCTAAACTGGTCGGATAGGCTCCAGCACTCCCCGCGACCCTCGTGAGGATAAGCGGGAAAGAAAATGGATGGGAGGATGGATGTATCATGCTGCTAACCTTCAACCAGGTATTCAAAAACAAATACAGGTAAATGGATTGGGTATCTGGCTTGAGTGAAATCAGATCGCAATCTTTGTCTTTTCTTAATCAAATGTTCAGATTCCAAATTTGTGAAATGAGATTTTGCCCCTCCTATGTGCATTTTTGCAACCAAAAACACACACGCACATGAATTTGCCATTTTTTTTTTTTTTTACATTAGCTCTCAAACGTATCTTTACAAACACACAATAAGTACCCCCCAAAAAAAACAACAACAACTATGCATCAACTCCCAACATGTGACGTCACAGGAAAAACTGTCCATCGTTCCCCGTTGGGTCGTTGCTGGTGTGCCTAATTTTGTGCCTTCTTTCCACAGCCTGTCTCGGTGCACCTCCGCTCTTAGACCGACTTCACCCTCCCCTGCTGTCAATCTCCACACCCTGACTGTGTGCTGTCAATAATTGATGGTCTTTAGTGACTCTCAAAGGGTACCATAACAGGTCCGTCAGAAAATGTCTCGTATGTCATTTCTTCACAAGCCGTTCTCGAAGCTCAGAGAAACAGCCAAGCACTTAGCGGCATTGGGCACGTCGCCAGCCGTACAGTACAGTATACGCACCTGCGCGTGACCGTGCACGAGCGGGGTGTATGCTGCATGGGTGAAAGCGGCACCGAAGGAGGGAAAGGGGGAGCTTTAAATGAGTGGGAGGCGGGGGGTCATGGAGGAGGGCTGATAGAATTATTGAGTGAATTAATTCAGCCTTTGCCAGCCCTGATTGACTGTATACTGTAGCGCAAACTTGCATGTACAGTACAAACGTACTCGGCATGGAGGAAGAAAAGAAGGGAAACACGCTCTTCCCGAGAAAGAGAAGTTTCACTTTCGGGGCTTATGGAAGGTGAGTAAACATACAGTTTCAAATGTGTATTTGCGCTGAATAATTAACACGCTTTTTTTTTGGCTGCGATCACCACTCGGTGAGCTTTTCTGACTTTCTCGTTGACAGCGTGGAGCAATCCGGGGACGAGGCAGGGTGAGGCTTTATTCCTCATTTATTGAAGCCCTTTTGACCTGACGTGACAACAAATACGGTGCAGGAGCCGGATGAGGAATTTGCTTGTGTGAATCCACTTGTTGCCGCAGAGCTGACAACGCAATGGACGTTTTGGACTCCCCAGTCTATGCCAGCAAGCCGGTTCTCTCTGCCAGCAACAGCCAGAAGGAGACCGAACTGTTTGAGATCATTGAAAAACTCCAGGTACGTTCTTGTGAGGTGATACGAGAAACGAGTGAAAGATTATTTTTGTCATCAGTGGCTCTTCGGTGCATCAGGGTAGCAGACTTGATGAGCAGCGATGTGAATTCCCTCTGCCTCTTAAGGTTAGTTCCCCCCCCCCCATAAAAAAAACAAACAAATATATATCTATGTAGATTTGTTTCTCCAGTCAAGCCACACGGGCCCCTCATCATGGTCTATTTTAGTCTCAGCTTTTGACGATAGGTGGGGAGCTGCCGATCATCCTCCCGTCGAAGGTGGGACGCTACTGGATTGACCCACCTTTGGAAACGCTCGCACACGTCAGTCCCACCCCCTCCCGTCACGGTCTCCAAGCAGACAGCTACGAACTCATGGAAAGGGACGCCGAGGCCAAAATCTACCACAACTTCTTCCGCTCACGGGTGAGTCTGCTACTTGTTCCTGAACTGATGGTTGGAGTTTATTTGCTTTCTGGTTTATTTGTCGTTCCTTTTTTATGAAAGTCGCGACTACAGTACAAAATGATGGTACCCAAATCCATCATAAATTTGCAAGCGTGAAATTCTTACAGGCGGCACGGTGTCTCAGCTGGAAAGCGTTGGCCTCAGAGTTCTGAGGTCCTGGGTTAAATCCCGGCCCCGCCTATGTGGAGTTCGCATGTTCTCCTCGTGACTGCGTTGGTTTCCTCCCACATCCCAAAAACACGCAACATTAATTGGACAAGGTCACCGATGGTGTAGTGGTACACACACTGCCTGCCTTTGGTGCGGGCAGCGTGGGATCAATCCCCGCTCAGTGACGGTGGCGATGTCTAGCCCTGCGACTGACTGGCGACCAGTTCGGGGTGTACCTTGTCTCCTGCCTGTTGACAGCTGGGATAGACTCCAGCACTCCCCTCGACTGTTGTGGGGATAAGCGGCTAAGAAAATGGATGGATGGATGAAATTCTTACTTGTCTGCCCCCAACTTGACCTAAACTCAAAGAATAGTTAAATAGTCTGTGACTTACTACACTTACTACTACTACTATTACTATTTATTTATTTTATATATATATATATAATTGTATATTTATTATTTATTTATATACTACTATTACTATTACTACTTACTACTTTCTACTGTGATTTTTAAAAGTCTACACACCCCGCTGACATAAAAAATAAAATCGATCCAAGATGAATCAGTTCAAAATATATTTTCCACAATTTATGTGACCAATAACCTGCACAACACAATAGATTTTTAAATCTTTTTGAAAAGGGATGTAAAATTTAACTTTTTAAACAAGTGTGCTCACCTTCTTGTATAAGTGGGTTGTGATTGTGTTCAGGATTAACCACTCACATTCAAACTAAATAGGAGTGTCTAATTAAACCCAAATGAACTTTAGATGTTCGAGAAGGCTGATCTTCTCTGCATTCTACCAGAACCCTGAAGGTTTTGTACACGCATTGACTGCTACTTCAAACCTTTCCTAACTGTGCATCCCTCCAGCATGTCTGAGGCCCCAGTTCCACCCTAAAATAAATAAAAAAAAAAAAATGTCCCAAAGCGAAAGTGAAGTGAAACATGCTTCACTGATGGTGTTTCTCTTTTTGATGATCAGGGTGCTGTGTTTGTGCCACAAATACTTTTTTGAAATTATGGGGGTAAAAGTGAAAAGAAATGTTGCTTTCATCAGACCAGAACACTTATTCCCAGTGTGTGGTGGAGATTTCGTTACATTATCTCAGTTGTTTATTTTTCCTTCCACTCTCGATTTTTTTTTTCATTTGAGTTATAGAAGTTGTAGGCAGGATTATCCAACCATCCATCAATTTTCTTAGCTGCTTTCATGTGATCAGTACTTCTTTGTCTACCATGTTGGGGATCAAGATTACTGTGAAAGGAAATGAAAGATATGTTTGTTCATGTTTCCCGTCCATCCCTCCATTTTCTGAGCCGCTTATCCTCACAAGGGTCGCAGGAGTGCTGGAACCTATATAGGCTGATATGACGAGACATTATCACATAGGTATGACATTCCTACTTGAATTCACCCCCCCCACTCGCCCCCCAAGAACATAATTCTATATTTTTTAGAATAGTGATTTTGTCCAAAATTAAAAGCACAATCTTATAAGGATGCATTTCATTTTTTAAATTTAACATTAAAAATATTACTTCCTTCCCATGTTACACTTTGACTTCAATCTATCCATGAATCCAGCTGTTTTCTTAGCCGCTTATCCTCACAAGGGTCACGGGGGAGTGCTGGAGCCTATCGCAGCTGTGAACAGGGAGGAGGCGAGGTACACCCTGAACTGGTTGCCAGCCAATCCCAGAGCACACGGAGCCAAACAGCCACACTCACAATCGCACCTCGGGGCAATTTAGAATGTCCAATTATTGTTTGTGGGATGTGGGAGGAAACCGAAGTGCCCGGAGAAAACCCATGCAGGCACGGGGAAAACATGCAAACTCTACACATGGAGGGTGGAAATTGAACCCGGGTCCTCAGAATTGTGAGGGCATCGCTTTCCAGCTTATCCACCGTGCTGCCTCGGCCGCATTAAAGATGGAAAAAACATTTTTAAATGACTTATCTTGGTCTCAGTTTTTTCACATCACAAAAATTTGGATTTGAACATGGGTGTGTCGACTTTTTTAAATACCCACAATATGCCCTCATCTGCGTGATTCGGCTTTGCTGTGTGAAGTTAGCATGTTCTCCTCATGCTGGTGTGGGTTTAGGGTTCAATACCAGATCGAGTTAAACCTTGTTTTGACTTTGTCGTGTTTCATTTGAACCTCTTTTTGTACTCGTCAGTATCATCATTCATTCACAGCGGTCGATCCGACATTAGGCCCACTGGTCGTGTCTGTGTGTTTGGAGGAAGAGGAGAACAGGATGCGGGTCATACTAAGGTGAAATGATGCTTACCTTGCCCCACATACGCTCCAGATGTGAGTCAACGAAATTTTCTGCGTCTTCCCTCGCAGAATGAGAGAGGGCTCTCGACATGGAGTTTTCTCCCTGTCGCCTTTTCACGGCATTCCATCTTCTGTCGAACTGGCAAAGGTGCGCTGTTTTTCATTATTACTACTTGACTATCCCAGCAAAAAGAAGTGTTATGTATAATTGAAAAAAAAAAAAAATACATACGAACCTAATATGCTGTTTTGGCCGCAAACGTCCCAAAGATTGAGCTTGTGCGGCACTCGGCCCGAGGCAAGTGAAAAATAATAACCTTATTTTTTTTCTAGATGCTGTGCGACAGACTGACTGTCTCAAGGTTCGAAGCGGTCACCTACCTCAAGGTAATTCTTTATGACCAGAAAAACAAACGTAATGACTTCATTTTTATTAAACTCTTATACGGCTTTTCTCTTCATCCTCCAGGCTCCAGTCCTAATAAGTGCATTTGATGAACACAGAATGTCTTCCAATTTCAAGTTTGGTGTATTGTACCAAAAAGAGAATCAGGTAGGAACATTATTGGTGGTCTATGTCCTGCATTTCATTACTAAATTGTGAGAAATTACTGTAATGCAGGGGTGTCAAATACATTTCTGCCGTGGGCCGCATAACTTCCGCAATTTCCGACCTATAAGCCGCGACTTTACTCACACGCTTTCAACCCTGCGGTTTATGCAGTGATGGCGGCTAATTTGTGCAAGCGGGCACTCGAGGGGAAAAGGTAAGAGTGAGGCCGAATACATGTGCGGAGGAAGTGACTTTTACTGGTCTTGCCCTGTTACCGCTGCGCTAGTGTGTTACTGCCGTGTCTCAGTGATTTTTTTTTTTACCAGTATGCCGTACGCAGTATGCGTAACTCTGTGTGCCGTCTTTCTTTGTAAATATCTCGTGTTTCAATGTGGGTTTCAATGTGGGCACTTGTGGGTTTTACACAGCTGCGGCGTATGCATGCACCAAATAGTATTTTACTTTGCAAATGCACTGAGTGAGGCATATAACCAGGTGTGCTCTGTAGGCCGGAAATTACGGTAGTTGTGGTTTCCCTCAGTGGGCCATTATTACTGTGAAAACATAAAAACGTTCAATCGCCTTACCAAAAATAATATCATTACATTATCATTTATACATCTGTTTTCTTAGCCACTTATCCTCACAAGGGTCGCGGGAGTGCTAGAACCCATCACAGCTGTCAATGGGCAGGAGGCAGGGTACACCCTGAACTGGTTGCAAGCCATATCATTCATGAGATATGAAAAATTAAAATTTTAGTACATATTTTCACAAGAATCACAAAAGTTGACACACTAGCTTTGCGTTCGCAGGCCACCTAAAATCATGTGGTGGGCCGGATCTGGTCCCCGGACCTTGAGTTTGACACCTGTGCTTCTGATTGGATGAGTGCATGTATAACAAACGGTATTAGGACCTGGGTAGTCATTTGGGGGTCCAAAGTTAAGATAATCCTGGAGCCCTCCACATACGCCATTTGCCATCATCGCTAGCGTGAATTTGTGTAAATTCTCCCATTTCCTCCTCGGCTGACACCGACAGCAGTATAACAACAAGTTCGGTGTGACTTTATTGGTGAAATAATGGATCTCCATGCCCAGGGACTTTGGAATTTTGAGGTACAGAACCTCTCAAGCACACTTAAATCTTTCTCCAGTTGACCGAGGAGGACATACTCAGTAACAATGAGGAAAGTGAGCCGTTCACGGACTTCCTGTCAATTTTGGGGGACACGGTTCAACTCCAAGGCTTCACCGGGTAATCTAATTAGCATTTGATCGGTGAAAGGGATCGTACATCGTGCCGGATCTCATCTGATTTTCCTTTTCTCAGATTCAGAGGCGGTCTGGATGTGTGTCACGGCCAGACAGGAAGCGAGGCGGTCTTCACTTCCTTTCACGGCAGAGAAGTTTTGTTCCACGTGGCGACCAAACTGCCCTTCACGGAGGGCGACCCGCAGCAGGTCGGCTCCTTTTGCGGGAACTTTGTCGGGAGTAACGGCTCTACTCAAGTAGAGTTGATGTTATTTTTCTGATAACATTTTTCTTTTCCTCCCTATATTTGATACTGGATACTATTTTATACTTGTACTTCCCATTCCATACTTTGTCAAAATTGTACTTTTTTCATACCGCTCCTGATTAAGACACAACGTTTAAACTTTTGAGTTAATACTTCTATCATGACTTTGCAACAGGTGCAAATAAAAATTCAGAAAAATGTCGCTCCCTCATCTCACAGCTGCAAAGAAAGCGACACATTGGCAACGACATCGTCGCGCTGGTCTACCAGGAAGGTCCGACTCCTTTCTTAGCAGATGCCATTCAGTCACACTTCCTGCACTGTTTCATCGTGGTCCGGAGGGTTCCGAGCGGGAAGACGGACGACACGGGCCGAACTGCATATCAGGTGGATATTAAACAGTTCTGGTCGTGTTTGTCTCTTTTCTAATACGGTAAGTGGCGCCACGGTGGAGCAGCTGGAAAGTGCTGGCCTCACAGTTCTGCGGTCCAGGGTTCCCGGACCCGCCTGTGTGGAGTTTCCACGTTGTCCCCGTGCCTGCGTGGGTTTTCTCCGGGCATTCCGGTTTCCTCCCACATCCCAAAAACACGCAACATTAATTGGACACTCTAAATTGCCCCTCGGTGTGATTGTGAGTGCGGCTGTTTGTCTCCAGGTGCCCTGCAATTGCCTGGCAACCAGTTCAGGGTGTACCCCACCTCCTGCCCGTTGATCAGCTGGGATAGGCTCCAGCACTCTTGCAACCCTTGTGAGGATAAGCAGCTCGGAAAATGGATGTATGGATGGAGTGTTCAGCATTTCCTGCTTCTTGCAGATTTCTGTCACAGCCAGAGAAGATGTTCCTCTATTTGGTCCCGTCCTTCCAGATCCTCCAATCTTCACAGATGTAAGAACCCATAAAACCATTCATTTTTTTTCTTCTTGAAACACACTTATGAATCTTTTACTGTGTGCAGTATGCACATGCTAAGAAGCATTAAAAAGTCCAGCATACCTCTGTTCTGTCTTAAGCACTGCCAACTGCGAGAATTCCTCCTGACCAAGCTCATTAATGCGGAGATTTCCTGCTATAAAGCTGAGCAGTTCAGCAGACTGGAGGTAGATGCTCGTCACACCTCGAGTACACAAACTCTGTTTGGTTTTCATCTTTTTTTTCTTCTTCTACCCTCCCTTAAAAAAAAAAAAAAATTGAATAAAAAAAGCTGCGCACTCGTTCATCACTCCTGGAGAGCCTGCAGGCGGAACTCTCCACTCGTTCGCACTGCATGCTGGGAGATCCATCATCCTCCTCTCTCCCCGCTCCTGAGAGTGTTAGGGGGGTGTCCGAAGGCACCGGGGGGTTCATTGAGAACTTTAAGGTCGGCTTACACAATTCTTATGACTTTGATCAATGTCACATGCAGTCTAATCTTGCCCATTTTTTTTTTTTTTTCTCAGAGGGCGATGAGAGTGCGGAGTCATTCCTTCGAGACCCTCGGCGCGCCCAAAAAAATCAGTGGCATCTCACCACAGAAGCCGAAGGTAAAATTGGACACCATCAAGAGTGTCTGACTGGAAACGCTTCAATATCCGCAATAGATCTAGGGCAGGTGGCAAGGTGGATCAGCTAGTAAAGCGTTGGCCTCACAGTTCTGAGGTCCCGAGTTCAATCTCGTACCCGCCTGTGTGGAGTTTGCATGTTCTCCCTGTGCCTGCGTGGGTTTTCTCTGGGCACTCCGGTTTCCTCCCACGTTCCAAAAACATACAACATTAATTGGACACTCTAAATTGCTCCTAGGTGTGATTGTGAGCGTGGCTGTTTGTCTCGACGTGCCCTGCGATTGGCTGGCAACCAGTTCAGGGTGTACCCCGCCTCCTGCCCGGCACTCCCCGCAACCTTTGTGAGGATAAGCGGCAAAGAAAATGGATGGATGGATGGATGGATCTAGGGGATCTCGGTGTTAAACTCATCTGTGTTGTGGGCCACATTGTAGTTACTGTTTCCCTCAGAGGACCATCATGACATCGTGATTTCATAAAAATCTTTAATCTCTTCATCATGTTTACACACGATATTTTATTAACTAGTTTTGAAGTCAGAAATCAAGGGTAACTCATTTTTTTCAACTGTTATTCATGTTTGATAACACAAAATGCTTGCGATATCTCAAAGTTGTCTTTTATGATTGATTGATTTGACTTCGCGGGCCACAAGTAATCATGTGACAGGCCGGATCTGGCCCCGGCCCTTGACTTTAACACCAGTGATCTAGGGGTATCATTTCCTCATTTTTTTTTCTGGACAACATCCGAGTGACAGTTTTGCCATCATGACTGATCATCAGAATCAGATAAATCAATAATGGTGGTAGTTGGAGAGCTTGGTGATTTTTAGGTGGCCCAGGAAACATGAAGTAGACACTATTTATTTACTTTAGTGGGCCACACAAAAATTCATGTGGTTTCAGGCATGACCCCCCCACCCCCCCAAACCTTGCTTTTTCTCAACCCTCATCAATAACATTCAATTGCTTTAACTTTTCTTTAGTAATCCTGTTAGGTACAAAACTATATATTCTGTGTAAATCTTCCATCCATCTATTTTCTTTGCCGCTAATCCTCACAAGGGTCGCGGGGAGTGCTGGAGCCTATCCCAGCTGTCGACGGGCAGGAGGCGGGGTGCACCCTGAACTGGTTGCCAGCCCATCGCAGGTCACATCGAGATAAACAGCCAGACTCACCATCACACCGAGGGGCAATTTAGAGTGTCGAGTTAATGTTGCATGTTTTGGGGATGTGGAAGGAAACCGGAGTGCCCGGAGAAAATCCACACAGGCACGGGGAGAACATGCAAACTCCACACAGCCGGGTCCAGGATTGAACCCAGGACCTCAGAACTGTGAGGCCAACGCTTCTGATCCACCGTGCCGCCCACATGGAAATCAGTCAAGTGGTTTTACGTAACAATGAAACCCTGAGAAATGTAGTTTTTCCATAAAAAGTAAACATTTGCTAAAACAATCCTTTACTGATCAAGAGTGGGGGAACTAATGAAAAAAGTTAATCACGTTTTTTCATAAAGCAGTGCTCACAAACAAAATAAACGCAATATCAAAATACGGCTATTAAATAAAGATATTGTTTTCAAAACTCTTTTACAGGCAGACAAAGATGGAGAGAGGTGAGACTCAACATCTTGAATTTAAATGATTTCCAATTCAAAATAATTCAATTCATATTAACACAATGAAATGTTTACGATTCCAGTGACTGCTTTGCACCATCTGAAGTCAAAGATCCCGCAAGTCCTCAAGAGGAGACGTAGAAGAACTCCAGCTTGGAGATTTTCGATGTGACCTTTGTGTGAACCTCATTATCTGCGTGAACGTTTCCTGTAAATAGAAAGTAAAGCTAGCGTTGCGGCTCGTGTAATTAGCATATTGTACTAGCAGCAGTCATGTCTCTTACTTAAGACAATCTAAATAAAAGACTTGCAAATGTTTGAGGAAAGGTGTGCATCATTAGGAATTATGAAGAATGCATGTACTTTTACATATGGCCTGAGTAAACGAGACTGCTTTACTTCAGAAATCCATCAAAACGTTTTCTATAGCAAGTACTATCTCAATGAAAAATAAGTATTATTTATTGGGTTTAGGTCAACCTCTAAGAACAAAACTTGGGAATTGTTGCACTCCACAGGAATCTAAAAGTAAGCCGTGTGAAGGAATTGTGTACTTCAGTATGTGGTAAAATAATGCAAAGTGTCCCATTTCTGCCAGTAAGAAACAACAACAGACACACACAAAAAATAATGTTTTCATATTGTTTTTTTTTTTTTTTTTTTCAAATGTTGGAGATGTGTGATTATTCAAAGAATAGCAACAACAACAAAAAAGTTAGATGCAGCTCGCTGGAAAATGGCCCGGCTACTTATGTGGTCATTGGAGCCTACAAGGTGTCCGCATGCATCATGTTGGTGACCCTGATTACAGGCGTTATTTTGTGTTCATGTTAGAAGGAAGACCGAGATGAACTATCGAATGTTTTCATAAGGACTTTGTTTAAAGTCTATGAGGAAAAGAATCATTGATAAGACACATGTGTCAGTCATATGTTCTTTGCTGGATGTGACAAATCTATTTTATTTACACTTAATGATAATAATTCAAAAATAATTACCAAACAAGTGCTGAGCAATGTGATTTTTGCACAGTTATTCAAAAGAAAACGACGTTTTTTTACGTCTTCTCCATGCTATGCTATTGCACTCCATGACCATAGGTGGCAGTAACTAACTTCATGCGTTCGGGCAAAGTGTATTTACAGTCGAGGTAGAATTTAATAAAATAAATAATTTGACATAAACATCTTTATTTTGTGATCAAACCAACGTAAATTTTGGTCTTATTTGAAGCGGGATTAAGTTTGACGTATTTTGAAAAAAAAAAACATAATAAGGAAGACAAAGTGACCTAAGAGAGGTTTTTACGTAAGACCGATCAATATTGGACGTGTTGAACTTTGACACACTGTGCACAGTGTGCAGGTTTTCCGGACCATTTGTTTTGATTTTTTTTAAGCCAGCCGGAAAAGATGAGCTCCAAGAAAGTGATCGAGCTGTTCTACGATGTGGTGTCTCCGTACTCCTGGCTGGCCTTTGAGGTTCGTCTACCGTATAATTTATTAATGACTTAAATAGCGATACTATTACAAGCTGGTGTCCATGTCGAAGCGGACTTAAAGTGACTCTTTTACAGGTCATGTGCCGCTACAGAAGCGTGTGGAACATTGAGCTCAAGCTGAAACCTGCGTTTCTGGGGGGCGTCATGCAAGGTTCTGGTAAGGTTATTATTTTTAACAAACCTCGGCAGAGGTGGCAAAAGTATTGCTTGTTTATAAAAGACGAATAAAAATAGAAGTACTAATGCAATTTTTGTACTTTGTCCTTGAACAGTCTGTTTTATTATTATTATTTCCCCACATTCTTTTAATGGTAAAATGCAACCAAACCGTCACAGTCTCACCCCGCAGCTACTGCAATCGAATCAGTGCAGGTCAAAGTAAAGCTCCAAATCAAATAAATACATACACAGTAGAATTAAATGCACGGTAAATGAGTGAATGAATAAATAAATCAGGCAATAAATGTTGAAAAATGCAGAGGCGCAAGTCAGTGCAGACTGTAGGCCAGTCCCAGGCCCCGATAAATGTGGGTTGTGTCAGAAAGTGCGTCAGGCTTAAACCTTTGCCAAACAAATATGAGCGTTCATCCAAAGTACTCCTTCCGGGTTAGTTATCGCTCGGGTTGACCACGTCCTCCACCGGGCCGTTAACCTAGGAGAGGTAGAAAGCAGGGTCTTAGCAGAAAGAGATGAGAAAAGCACAGACCTTAGAACAGAATGTGAGGACTATGACCAAAAAAAAATAAATAAATCAGGAGTTGGTTCACATAATGATTCTGAGAAAGATTATGTTGTGTGTCCAGGAGAGCAGGTGGAAAGCCAGTGAGGCAAGGATGTTAGGGCATGGTTCAAATTATTTAACTAGACTACAATGGAAGAGAAATGCAGTAAAGATTATTTTAAAGGAAGAGTCTACTAACAATGTCTTGGAGGTGAAAAGAGAATCAGATCCAGGGATAAGGATGAAACTTGAAATTGATTCAATTCACATCCTGCTGGGCCAATTAGTGTAATATATGATATATGTTAGACTATCACACGACAACTTACTTTAAACTCCGTCCACTCCTTGAAATCTTGACGCCCTTTGCACAATTGTCAGGGCAAAGTTTATAAAATAGTTGTGCGGTCAGCCATGATGTACGAATTAGAGACTGCGGCACTGAAAAGAAAATGAAGAAGGTTTAGGTTAAAGTATTTATCAGAAAAAATAAATGAAGTCAAAGTACAGAAACCTGAAAATCTACGTAAGCAGTGTAAAGAAGTATTTGTACTCTATTGGTTCCCACCATTGACATTCAGTGAATATGTCACCATGACAGGCAACAAGCCCCCTGGACTGGTTCCGAGTAAATTCATGTGGATGAGCAAGGATCTGTGTCGCCTGGCTGAATATTTCAATGTCCCGTTGAATCTTCCTTCAGACCCTGCAGAAACCATGTTCAGGAAAGGTATACAGTACAACCAAACAGCAGTAGTGCGCATGTCAACGGTTTAAAGTCCATGTCTTCAGTAGTTTCCATAGCGCAGTTTAAGTTTCCCTTAAATTTGAAATCACACCCAGTAGATTCATCCATTTTTTTTAAATGTTAAAGGGAGCCAATCCCAGCTACCATTGGGGATGGGGAAGAGTATTATGACTGTGTTTATGTATATACAATGCCGTGAAAAAATATTGGCCCTCTTCTCAACTTCTTATTTTTGCATAGTTTCTCCACATTAAGATCACCGAACAAATGTAAACATCTGACAATTATAACCCAAGTGAATACCAATTTTTTTTTAAATGGTTATTCTATTTATTAAGAAAAAAAAATATTCATTACGTGGCCCTGCGTGACAAAGTAGTCACCCCAACCACAGCAATGACCCATTCAGTCAAGGTCAGTATTGATGACACAACAATTAGGAAGTGTGGGGAGCATCAGCGTCCATGGCATAGTTCCGTGGTGAAAACCTCTGCTGATCAAAAAGAACACCATTATTTTGAAATAAATAAAACATCTGAATTGTTCCCAAGACTTTTGGGAAATGTGATGAGATGAACGTGGAACTTTATGGAAGGTGTTTGTCTCGTTACATCTTGTGAAAATGTAACGCAGCGTTTCAGATACAGATCACGACAACAACAGTCAAACGTGGTGGTGGTGGTGGTGGTGATGGTGGGATGGTCTTGGGCTGCTTCACTCCTCCAGGACCTGGACTACCTGTTGTTATTGTTGGAACCATGAATTTTAGACTTCAACAGACACTCCTGAACGAGAATATTTAGCCATCACTTGGTGACCTCAAAGATGAAGTGCACTTGAGTTCTACAGCAGAAAAGTAAACCAAAACATACCTATAACTTATCGTTCACATGGCTTTAAAAAAAAAAAAAAATGAAGCTTTTGGAGTGGCCTAATCAAAGTCCAAACTTTTGATTGAAATGCTGTGGCATGACCTTATAAAAAGGCCGCGTGTGGAGTTTGCATGTTGTCCTCATGCCCGGGTGGGTTTTCTCTAAGTACTCGCGGTTTCTTGCCATATTCCAAAAACAGGCATGGTAAGTTGTGATAAGTGTTTTTCCTCTTCTTGCAGGCTCCTTGAATGCAATGCGCTTTGTGAAAGCAGTGCAGGAGAAGGAGCCAGGCGGAGACCACCGAGTGGAGAAGGTGTCCAGAGAGCTCTGGAGAAGAATCTGGTGTGAAGACAAAGACATCACTGAGCCCGCATCACTGGCCGAGGTAGCAGCCCAGCCAGAACGCTTGCCTTGGAGAAATTCCAGCGTCCCCACCGGAAAGAAAGCTTCGATATTTCTGGTGTTCTTGTCCTCAGGCGGCGCTGAACGCTGGCTTGAGCAAGAGTGAGATTGAAGAGGTGCAGAAGCTGTGCACCACGCAGGAAATCAAAGACAAGCTGAAGAGTAGCACGCAGGACGCACTGGACTATGGGGTTGGTTCTTCTTCAGTTGCTGTCTCCCATCAGAACCGAACGTGACTTAAAATGTTTTTTTTTTTTCCACCCCCACTGTAATCTTGGCAGGCGTTTGGCTTCCCCATGATGGTGTGTCACATCGACGGGAAAGCTGAGATGTTTTTTGGCTCCGACAGATTCGAGATGATGGCCCATTGTCTTGGTAAGTTTGTTTGTTAATTTTCAGTTTATTGTAGTTTACAGAAGACAAAGTTCGTTCAATGTTTCTGTCAGCCAAGTATTTTTTTTATTTTTTTTTTCACAACACTTAAAAAGTGAAACCGTTTATTGTGGAGGATACGTTCCAGTCCCACCCGGAACATGTGGAAAATCCCCGATATAGAAACTATAATAAATCCAAAGTTTTACAGCCCTCATGCTTTAATAACTTGTAAACCTTTACAATTTTAAAACATTGTAAACGTGTATAAAGACGCACACACACAAATCTAAATCATAAAATGTACGGGAAATACAAGGCTTTGAGAGGCACGGCCTGTAATGTTGGAGAGTCGGCGTGTGAATGTCTTGTGAGAGCTGTGGCTGACAGCAGCTTCTGCACGGGTGTGCTGAACGTGTTTTACTGTCCGTCTACTGTTCAGTAAATTGCTGGAAATTGCATTTGTATGACGACGCATCTCCTTTCCCACTTTTAACAGTATTACGTTAAGTACACTAGTGCCTTGAGACCCAAATTTACTTTGTTCAGTGACCCTGCTTGTATCTCAAAAAACCTAAAAATACACGCATTTGACGGCCACGTAACCGATCAACACGGAAAATGTGAGCATAAGCCACAACTCTGTCTAATGTATTCTTCTTCTTCTGTGGTGTCAATTATCAGTTGGCAAACCACCTTAATCGTGTTTTACTGTCCTCAACTGCAAGAAAATCAATCTGAATCGATGGCTGGGTGTTGTGAAACTTTCTGCTGCTATCTAGCGGCGGGGGTGTGACGTGCACGCACAGCTCAATTTTTGCTTGTATTCCAAGACAAAATGCAAAAACGCTTGCAAGTCAAGGCACTCCAATGTCAAGATACGAATGGACTGTTAGTGTGAAAACAAAAGCACTGCGATTGGGGGCTGTGACTCATATGCATATACTGGACAGTTATTTCCTGTTTTTTATTCATTTTTTTCGTTCTGTTTTTTCATGAATTACAATGCCGATTTATTTATTTTTTGTTTTTTTTTTAAGGTGAAAAGTGGCTCGGACCTCAGCCTGCTCATCTTGCAAGGTCATCGGCCAAACTGTGAGACGAAAGCTGCCTTTCAACTCTAATCTCTGTTCACGCTCATCAAATCGTCGTCTTTTCTGAAAACTAACATTCATGCGTTGTGCCTCCTGAGATCACGTGACCACTTTTTGATGCTGTGTGTGACAAAGAGTACGTACACTATATTGCCATTGGAATAAATCGGTACTCCTCCAGAGGCAAAGGTCACTTGTTTTTTGTTTGAAGAGCGCGAAGACGAGGGTTATCGCTGACTCAATCCTCCTGAGAGCGCGGAGCTTGTCCTACGGGTTCCAGGGTTTTTTTTTTTTAACAAAAGGCTGCGAGGAGTCAAAACGCCGAGGAGTGGAGCGGCAAGACCAGTTTTTGACAAAGCGAACGAAGGTTGGGCTACGAGGAGACCTTTGCGGGGCCTCGCCGGAGAAGGAAATGACAGGAGCAAACACAAAGAGGAGGCAGGGCAGGACTGTTGATTACCATAAAGGTGTTGATTTGCCCCCTGAGGGGGAAGGAAGGTGGAAGGAGCTGGAGAGGAGGGTGGAGTTAAAAACAATAGACGAGAGAGCAAAAGACAAACAGGTGTACCGTACACTGATCCCTTGACAGTCCGACCGACGAAAAACAAGATCATGTAGAACAGACCCAGGACTTAACATTCTGCTGCGCGGGTATAAGAAGACTGACTCCATGAAGACTGAAGCAAGGAGACTGTTCCAGAGGATTTAGAACACCTTCAAAACAGAAGGTAAGACAACGTCAGTCTCTTGGGTATCTGGTTTTAGATTCTGATTTTAATAGTCAACGGTGCTGCGGTGATGTAGTAAAACAACAACATCCACGTCGATAATGCTTTTGAGATCAATGTTTGGCGAGTCGGTGCTGTTGCGCCACTTTTGGTTTTCCCCCACGGGCGTGTAACGCAACGCCTGCATTGAAGCGTCAGAAATGCAGATGGACAGGTTCGTAGATGACGTAAAAAAAACGGCTTTGCTCGTGGCACTGTCGCGTTTGCGTTAAAAGTTGGCCTGTAAAGCCTCCTCCATTGATGGCACTTTTACATCACAAACGTGCTCTGCTCAAAACATTGGGCACACAATCCAGCGAGGGACAAGAAAGAATTATATCGACGGTCCTACAAAATAAAATAGCCACCGTTTTATATGAAACTGTCAGAGAGGAATAGAACTAGTGTCATTGCTGAAGAGCAACCGAAAGCAGTTGAGCAGCATAATAGATGCTGTACTCGTGAAAAACTAATGCTTTCCTTTCAACGAGTATTTAATTTGTTAAATACAATTAAAGTTCAAGAGAATATGTTTGCGTTTAATGGAAAACGTGTAATTGCAGGAACAGCAGAGACCGACAGTGATTACTGCACTTATCATGATGAAGAACTAGGGTAGGATTATGATGGAAAGGTATGAGTGTGGACATAGATCAGTTACAGAACCAGTGTGTAAAATATAGACACTTGTTTCCAAATCCTAGACACTACACTAATATAAAATCCACTGCAGGTGTATTAGTGTAACAAAACGTTTTTCACATCACGTCACACCACCCAAAAAAAATGTCAGTGTATGTATTGAAATAATCTTTCTTCAATTTCTTCACAAATTTTAGTTGAACAGTTGTTTGACAAAATCCACTGCAAAGCTCTGCACAGCCACAATAATAAACGCCGTTAAATTGACGGCACCAAAACGAACGTTGTCTTGATCAGGGCTCATTTAGGCTGTGTAGGTGTGCCTAATTTTGTGACCGGCGAGCGCTTTGAACTCTTTTGTGTTGAGGATTTAAAGTGTTCCATGTTTGTTTAATGTGTTTAACTCCAATCATGTTCCCTTTACAAACAAGGCACGGCGTGTGTCACTGTGACGGGGTTTTTACAGCCCTGGGGGGGGGATCAATCCATCAACTGAATCTGGTCCAGAATGCCGCTACTCTGGTTCGTACTGGTAGCTAGCGGGAACTGGAACCCATCACACAAGTTCTAAAATCGCTACACTTGCTTCCAGTAAGTCAAAGAACTGATTATTATTATTATTTTTTTTTTTACTAAATCTTATTGTTAGACGGCGCCACGGTGGTTCAGCTAGTAAAGCGTTGGCCTCACAGTTCTGAGGCCCCGGCCGGGTCCAATCCCGGACCTGCCTGTGTGGAGTTTGCATTTTCTCCCCGTACCCGTTTGGGTTTTCTCCGGTCACTCCGGTTTCCTCCCACATGCCAAAAACATGCAACATTAATTGGACACCATCCATCTATTTTCTTTGCCGCTTATCCTCACGAGGGTTGCAGGGAGTGCCGGAGCTTATCCCAGCTGTCAACGGGCAGGAGGCATGTACAGCCTGAAATGGTTGCCGGCCAATCGCTGGGCATATGGAAACAAACAGCCACACTCCAAATAACACCTTTGGGGAATTTAGAGTGTCCAATGAATGTTGCATGTTTTGGGGATGTGGGAGGAAACCGGAGTGCCCGGAGAAAACCCACCCAGGCACGGGGAGAACATGCAAACTCCACACAGGCGGGTCCAGGATTGAACCCGGGAGCTCAGAACAGTGAAGCCAACGCTTTACCAGCTGACCCACCGTGCCGTCAGCGCAAAATCAATTTGTGATTAATCGACAGGATTAATAATCAACTCCAAAAATATCGAGTAGCCGCGGCCCTCATTGAGCGTTTCCAGACCGTAAGTGAACCGTGTGAGCAACGTTCAATTTCAGTGCTTCTTAACTTTGGAACAATCCTCCAGAACACCTGAGATTGGCTCAAACTTTCGGAAAACTGTATTATTCGCGTCAGATTTCAATAACAGTCCATAGTATTATTTCTTGGTTTTTCACCATCTTGCTTTAATTTTGTGATAATGTGATATTCCATGTTTTGCCACCGTACTCATTTTTATAATGCTTTCATTCATCCTGCTTTTACTGTCTGCTGGGAATCATGACGGTGCCTTATTTTTCATACCCAGTTAATGTTGTTTTTAAACATGACTGGTATTTCTTCACCTCCATAAAGCGAAATCGTTTGGCCCTGTGTATGAATTTAAAAAAAAAAGGAGTAAATCTTTCCTCTCCTTTGCAGTCTCTCCTATCTGACAGGATGTCGTCAATATCGAACGCAGACTTTCGTTGCCAGCAAGGAGACACAATCTGTGGTGAGTTCAATTGTATCAGTGTATTGTGTTTTACACCTCCGATTTCACTACACACTTGCGCTACCGTTTAAAGTGCTTTGGTGATAACATCCACTTTTTTGAGGGGGTCAGAGATCCGCGAGTATGAGAAGGAAGTGATCATCGTGCCCATAATGCTGCTGGCCATCTTCGTGGTCACGCTGGTCTTCATCCTGCTGCTGCGTTTCTGTCCGGAGAAGGTGGACCGCATCCGTCTCGGCACCGGGATGAAGCCCACCTTCAGGAGGGAGCTGCATGGCATCGACGGTAAGCCCGGCGTCCGCCGCAATCCTCCTGCAATCTGACCCGAGCCCTCGTGACTTTCCCTCCATGTCAACGTTCCGCTGTCAAAAGCTTCCACCTGCTCAGATTATAATGAAACGATTTAAACATAGACTTCATTTGTAATGCCTAATAAGGGAATCTGAATAAAATGACGTAAGGACGAAAAAAAAACCAATAGCATACCTTTTAATAATGACCAGTTCAACTTCTTTTCCCAAATTCCACAAAGGATTTGTAAAAATTCTCACACTGCTTACTGTGTTGAACTTCTGTTATGCAAACTTTATAGGTCAATATTTTAAAACTGCTGACATGGCAAAGCCACAGTCCTGAACGTAATGTTAAATCAGTACTGTTTTTTTTCTTTTTTAAAGGCATATGTTTTCATTTTTTGCATTGCATCTTTTGCTGTTGAGTGAATATTACTGGCCGTCCTTTTCTCTTTGTGCAGCTCCGCCCGGTATCAATGTGCTGGAGCACGAAAGCATCGCTCTGGACACGCCCAACTCCTACTCCACCTTCCACCCGGCCAGCAACTACGCGTCCAAAAAGCTCTCGCTGTCCGTGGACATGCCCCCGCTGTCTTCCGGAGCCCAGGCGCCGGGCGACCAGCCCGCGTTTGACCCCGTCGTCCAGCCCCGAGAGCTGCCCCGCCAGAGGCTGCCCGAGTCCTTCAACCTTGTCACCTCGCTGCCAGGGTCCTTCTCCCCACGCTCAGATTCTGCCGTTTCCCTCTACAGGGCCCGCATGGAAAACAGAAACGTGGTCCTACGGGTGTTAAATGGTGAGTGGCCTCAAAGTATGGAAACACATTTGAGCGATTCAATCAATCCATCAATCAATCATCCATCCATTTTGGTGGTGTATAAAACCATAGACAAGAGGGCATAGACTAACATGTGTACTGTACACTATCCATGTACAAAAAGTTGATAAATGGGTTCTATTAATAGGACTAGTGCCATAAAGATCTACTCCACTTGTGGTACTAGTAGCACACATACAGTGAAGAAAACAAGTATTTGAACACCCTGCTATATTCCAAGTTCTCCCGTTTAGAAATCGTGGAGGTGTCTGAAATTTTCATTGTAGGTGCATGTCCACTGTGAGAGAAACTATCTAAAAAGAAAAATCCAGAAATCACAATGTATGATTTTTTTTTTTTCAACAATTTATTTGAGTGTTACAGCTGCAAAGAAGTATTTGAACACCTGTCTATCAGCTAGAATTCTGACCCTCAAAGACCTGTTAGTCCGCCTTTAAAAGTCCACCTCCACTCCATGTATTATTCTGGATCAGATGCACCTGTGTGAGGTTGTTAGCTTGGATAAAGACACCTGCCCACCCCATACAATCAGTAAGACTCAAACTCCTCACATGGCCAAGACCAAAGAGCTGTCCAAAGACACCAGAGACAAAATTGTACAACTCCACAGGGCTGGAAAGGGCTACGGAGAAATTGCCAAACAGCTTGGTGAAAATGAGACCAAAATGGAACTTTTTGGTCATAATTCCACTAACCGTGTTTGGAGGAAGACGAACGATGAGTTCCATCCCAAGAACACCATCCCTACTGTGAACCATGGGGGTGGTAGCGTCATGCTTTGGGTGTGTTTTTCTGCACATGGGACAGGACGACTGCACTGTATTAAGGAGAGGATGACCGCGGCCGTGTATTGTGAGATTTTGGGGAATAACCTTTTTCCCTCAGTCAGAGCATTGAAGGTGGGTCTTGGCTGAGTCTTTCAACATGACAATGACCCGAAGCACACAGCCAGGAAAACCAAGGAGTGGCTCCGTAAGAAGCATATCAAGGTTCTGGCATGGCCTAGCTAGTATCCAGACCTAAATCCAATAGAAAGTCTTTGGAGGGAGCTGAAACTCCGTGTTTCTCAGCGACAGCCCAGTAACCTGTCTGATCGAGATAAGATCCGTGTGGAAGAGTGGGCCAAAATCCCTCCTGCAGTGTGTGCAAACCCGGTGAACAACTACAGGAAACATTTGACCTCTGTAATTGCAAACAAAGGCTACTGTACCAAATATTAACATTGGTTTTCTCAGGTGTTCAAATTCTTATTTCCAGCTGTATCACAAACAAATCGTTACAAAAATCATACATTATGAATTCTGGATTTTTCTTTTTAGATTATTTCTCTCACAGTGGACATGCACCTACGATGAAAATTTCAGACCCCTCCATGATTTCTAAGCGGGAGAACTTGCAATATAGCAGGTGTTGAAATACTTATTTTCTTCACTGTATGTCAATTACTGCACAGTTTTACCCCTGTAGAAACATGTACCTGTCCTGCTAGTGTCTCAAAGTTCACCTACAATAAGGAGGTAGTAGTTGAAAAAACATGACACGTAAGACCGTTGTTGCACTAGTGTGCTGAATTGTTGTACTAGTAAGGACAAAGAGCATACAACAGTAGTACACGGACCTTCAACTGGATGAGAATGTCTCTTACCGTCCTGCTTGCTGCAGACTCTGCCGACGCCAGCGAGAGACACAACTTCCTGGGCTTCGCTTCCTTCCTGGCCCAGCTGGGACCGCATCCGTTCTTGCCCGAGCTCCTGGGTGTGGTTTCGCTCCGGGCTCCGCTGGTGACGGTGGTGGAGGAGCTGGAGAACCAGGACCTGCTCAGCGTCCTGTGGAAGTGCAGACAGGTCGGTTTGAATGTCGAACCCCCCTAAAAAAAGTTCTGCCTGGAAAAAGATCACCCATGTAAATATCAAATGCAGAGGCATCCACTTATTATATATTTTAAAAACGCTGTTATTCTCCCCACTTTTTCTATGCTTAACAACTTCCACATTTCTCATCCGAATGAAACCATTCCAACTTCAACACATTCCAAAAATTCACACCAAGCAGGATATTATTTTCCGGAATTCCACGTTTCAACTCAAACAGTCCGCATTCAATCCCAGATGAATGCGACAATCAACAAGAGGACTACATTGACATTCCGAGAATTCAGACATACAACCAAAATTCTACATTTTCCATAATAAAATTCCCACATTCAAACATTCTATATTATTCCCTCCTCCTGCAACATTTTCAAACCATTCTAACCACAAAACATTCCAGAACTTCCAAAAATTCCCACAATCCACTAATTCTGCATTTTGCAACAGTGAAATTCCACATTTTTCCCATTCAAATCCCCACATGAAGACGTACTCTATATTGCACTTTGTTCCCAAATCCTTCATCATTTCTTGACTGATTCAAACTATTCCCTCAACAAAATATTTTCCACATTCCCAATCCCCCACGTGACCCATATTCCAATAATATTCCATATCATTCAGTATCATTCTCCATTTAATTCCACAGCACAACAGTAAACCAAACATTTTGTTTGTTTCCTTGTGCAGGAAGACGTAAATCCTCCATGCGAGATGACCGAGAGGCGAATATTTACCATGGGCCAACATGTGATCTCAGCGCTGGTTGGTACACATTCTTCTGAGACATTTGACGAGAGTCAAATCAGATGACCGGGACTCCAGAGTCAGATTTGGTATCGGCACTCCAAGCAATGACAAACTGATTCAAAATGGCTGCAATTATCACCGACAATCCATTGTGTTTTGAACAAATTTGGAGCCTTACCTATCGACTCGAACATATGATGCGATGACCTACATGCAGTGGCATGATTTGCTCGGCCAGTATTTGTCTGGTAGTGCATATTGTTGTAAAGCCACTCCTAAAAATTCAACGCAAGCTCAGGGACATAATGTTATCATTAATAAAAAAAAATAAATAAATCTACGGCACACCACCCAGCAACAATATCGCAAACGCTGTCGTGGATACACTGTTACCGTAATTCCCGGCCTACAAAGCGCACCTGGTTATAAGCCTACACAGAAAGAGTTTAATGCTAATGCGCGGCGCTCGCGTTAAAATCTTTCTGTTTACTGAGGCTTATAACCAGGTGAGCCAACGGTAGCGCCGCGCTAAAGCTTATGCCGTGCTAATGCTAGCGTGAAACTCTTTCTGTTTACCGAGGCTTATAACCAGGTGCGCTAACGCTAGCGCCGCATCATCGCATAAACCGCAGGGTTGAAAGCGTGTGAAAAAGGTTGCACCTCGTAGGCCTGAAATTACGGTAATTATGTAATATTTTATCTTTTTTTTGTATCTAATTATTCTGCCTGTCACTGTATGTTGATGCCGTAGATAGGAGTTGAACATTTTTTTATAGTAAACAAAACAAATTCTGAGTAATTAAATGAAATTAGGATAATTTCCCTGCACTTGTTGGATATCAGTAGAAAAACTCACTTTCAGTAGTTACAGTATATTCAAAAAGTCAAACTTGTATATTACAGATTTTTGATTGGGCTTCTGCAAACTGTTTTCATGTGTTTGAAGAATATGTATATGACGCACTGAAATAAGTGAAATATTATTTTGTTTTTGAGATGCAGCCGTATCCCCCATTAGGTTTGCAATGGTGTGGAATCCCGAGTAAAATTATGGAAAGTTTTCAGTAAATGGGAAGCCCTACATGTTCGCATGTGGGTTTTTTTCACGGGGAGGGAAAGGAATCGCCATTTTTTGCAAACGCTAAATGGCAGTATTTTTTTTTTCTTCAATGCAGTAATAATGCTGTCAATCCCCAGTGTATGCCAAATTTGACACTTTAGATGGGAATTGAGGGTAATTTGATTAATTATATGCAATAATAGATAAAAGTATTTTTTTTTTTTGGGGTCATAAATCGCTAGCTCTCTTGCCGTCCTGCGAGGGCGCCTTGTCGCGCTCACCTCTCGTCCGCCTTTCTCTCCAGACGTACCTCCACAGCAAAGATCTCCTGCACGGGAACATTCGCGCCCGCAGCGTCCTGGTCAGCAAGGCGTACACAGCCAAGCTGTGGGGGCTTCACGGGGTGTACACCCGCAAGAACCAGGGGGCCACGCAGAAGGACGATCCCAGCATGAAGAAGTGGCAGGCGCCGGAGATTTTGGCAAGGAGAACCGTTGGTCCCAGCAGTGACGTGTGAGTTCGCCATCAGATGAGTGGCATCATTTTGAATGATTACGAGCTGTCGTTTTTAAAAATTTGAGCTCCTATGTGCTTGTCCTCCTTACGACTTAATTTTTATTTCTTTCTAGCTGGTCTTTTGGCATCTTACTCTATGAAATGGCAACACTGGGTAAGTTATACTGAAAGTTCGGACAAACATGACGATTACTGTATTTACTGGCCAATCCTCGAATAGACCCCATACTCCGATACTAAAGCAAAGCAAATTTATTATTTCATACGCGAGGTAACTCAATGTGCTTTACATGATTAAAGCCATTTGAAAACAAAGAGATAAAACATTTAAAATGGGATAAAAACAATAAAAATGACAAACAAAATATTTTTAAAAAGACAATTACAAACGCATACAGTGGAAGTGATATATTAAAAAAGTGGATATATTCTAAAAAGCATGACAAAAATGAGTTTTCAACCTGGATTTAAAAACATACACACTTGAGGCTGACCTCCCCTCTGTTGGCAATTTCTTCCATTTGCGTGCAGCATAATAGCTAAATGCTGCTTCACCATGTTTGATTTGGACTCTGCGCTCCACTGTTTGACCCGAGTCAGTCGATCTCAGAGCTCTACTGGGTTTGTATTCCATAAGCATTTCTTTCATGTATTCTGGACCGAAATCATTTAGTGATTTAAAGACCAGTAGCAGAACTTTTAAAATCTATTGTAAAGCTGACTGGAAGCCAGCGCAATGACTTTAGGATTGGAGTTATATCCTCTGACCGCTTTGTTCTGGTCAGAACCTGAGCTGCGGTATTCTGAATGAGCTGCAGCTGTTGAATGCTTTTTTTTTTTTTTTTTTTTTTACAGAGTCCAGTCAGAAGACCATTACAATAGTCAAGTCTACTGCTTGACACGTACAAGACTTCAGTCTAGATATGTTCTTCAGATGGTAGAAGGCAGTTTTTGTGATTGATTTGATATGATTGTTGAAAATCAGGTCGGAATCAATCAAGACACCAGGTTTCGGACTTGGTCCTTGAGAGAGTCCAGCTCTTTACTAACAGCAATTCTCCTTTCCTTATTGCCAAAAAACAACTGTCTAAGTTTTGTTGTGATTTCGTTGAAGAAAATTTTGGCTCATCCGGTTATTTATCTGATTTAGGCAGTGGCACAGCACCTCAAATGATCTGGAGACACTGCTAAACATAACTGTGTGTCATCTGCATAGCTATGGTAGTCAAATTTAAAGTTTTGAACAATTTGACCGAGCGGATAAGTAAGCACTGAATAGCAAATACACATTTTTCCTTCCTGAAATAAGGCTTTAATTAATTAACACCAATACCGCAGAGCATCTGTAAGTCTGAAGTTTGTAGTTTGGTGGAGTTAAAAGAGAAAGTTGCTGTGAAGCTGCTTCAGTGAGAACTCAAAAGTGAACTATAGTGAGGGATGAGTACTGCAATATCTAATCATAATGTATAAAATACATTACGCTTGTTCTCAATAGTGTAATGGAGATCTAGAGTCTGTTCCCTCTTAAGCGACAACCAACCATTCTCACAAATGTGATCACCCAAAACTTTTGCCCCCGCAGGAGAAGCCCCATTTGCAGAGATCCCCGTTAATGAACTCCTCCAATTCCACCAGCGAGGCAAAAGTCTGAAGAAGCATCCCAACTGCTCCAACGCCCTGTAACGATCCAGCAATTCCTCTAAAATACATCCCACGCTCAAAACGCCACTTGACACCTAAACCCGTACATCCTCCACAGATACGCCGTCATCAAGGGTTGTTGCCAGTGGAAAGATGGCGATCGGCCCACGCTGGCCGAGGTGACTCGCAAGCTCGTGTCCGCGGAGAAGAGCGCCTCAGACAAAGTCCTCAAGGGGACGCCGGTCATCCTGGAGCGGTACCAGCACGAGGCCGGATATGGGGAGGCGAGCAGCTATACAGTCTTCTGATTACAACAAATCGTGTCCTCCCCCCTCTCCCTCCCATGATATTGGTGCACTTTCTAACTACAACTGTTACATATTACAATTTGCACATGAAGAAAAAAAAAAGTCTACTCAAGACTTTTATTAAGCTTTTCTCTATGAAAAAAACAAAACTTTTTTTTTAAGGTTTCGGTGAAAGGAAATAAGACTTTGAAGCAGATGTAAACTTGAAAGGCATCCAGCTGCTGCGGATGCTGTGGAATGATTGTTTGGCCTGCGTTGTTTACCACCTCCCTTAGCCGATGTCAAAAAGCATGTGATGCCGTTTCTGTACGGTTGCACATTGAAGGACCGTGGATGGAATGACTAAAAATGTGAATAAATAATCATTGCCATCTGCTCGTTGCAAAGTTGAGGAAGATAAAAAAAAAAACAGGCTGGTCAAGAAAAGTTGCAGGACTGGTGACGCTAAAGATGGACCGGAGTTCGAAACTCGAGGCTGTTTGACAATGACAACAGCAACGTCAGTTCCTGGACAAAGAAAACAACATCACCCTGCTGGAGGAATCGTTTTCACCACCCACCCTCTTTGGGTAAATTACAAAGGTGATACATTTTGAAGTTGTGGACAACATCAAGACGGCCGTGATGGCAACGCTGCGGAGGATCCCAAAAGAATCGTTGCAAGAGTATGTGGTGTAGTAGAGAATGCTGGGAAAAATGTGACATGCCACTTGACTACTACTTGACTTTTTTTTTTTTTTAAAGTTTGTATTTGAATATACAATGTTGCAGCGATACGAGTCACTCACTTTTTAAAAATTTTCAAGATTGGAGCTGTCCACTCAACACTTTTGTTTTGACTAGCGAGTAAAAATGAAATATGAGCAACGTACGACGGCAGTGAACTCGACTTCACAAGCAGTGAACTGGGGTGGGGAGGGGGGGTCAAGTTTACTGCCCCCCTAGCAGAATTATACACAAAATTTCAAACCACGTAGCTTTGCTTTCGGTAAGTCAGTTCATCCAAATGCTAACAAAACGCCATTGATTGGTAAACAGTATCAGTGTCGCACTTACAGCAAGGGAAATTTGAGCAAATGGTTTAATTCTTTACATTTTTTTGGTCAGTGTTCATAACTTTGTCCTTAATAAAGTACAATAATAAGTAAAATTCTTATTAATTTATTTTTTTTGGGGGGGGGGGCTGTAACAGATTAATGGAATTTTTATTCATTTCAATGGGGAAACTATCATTGGAGTGTTCCGATTAACGAGCATGGCCAATGAAATGAAACGAAACTCATATGTTGTGACACCAGTCCTGGAGCTTTTCTAGCACACCTCCTAAATTGGTAATAGCTCTGAAAAGTTGACGTGAAAAATACAAAAGTATACTTTAGAAACCATTTCTCCCCCCCCTCCCTAAAACAAAAAAAAAAATAGCACCTTGTTAAATATCACAAGAAGGCATCATGTCTTTTGTGTAGATAACCTTGCTACCACTTGACATGAGAGTATAAAAACAAGTCAAAAGACTATTTCTCACTACTGGGTTTGAGTAGTTAACATGGTAAATGTCATCACGCATACTACAGACCCCCCAAAAAGCCCCAACATGTTTTTGCACATTCAAGGTCCAAAATGTAAACTGTCAATCATAGTGTTGCGTCAACATCCCAAAATAACACTGTGGACAACGCGTAAACGACTGGTCACTCGCGCAGGCTGTTAATGGAGGCGCAGATTTTGAGGGCAGGACCCAGCTTGATGTTCATGGTGGAGATGAGATGGTCCTCGCGGAGGAGAAGCAGAGCCTGCCCGTCGATTTCCTGCGACAGGAAGTGAGCGGCCAGCTCCTCGCAGCCTGCAAACGACACGCGGGGATTTCGGTCAAGTACTTGATTCTAAAAATATTGGATATCTACAGCGCCTCATTTACGGTTATACGTATTAAATACACACAAAATATAGTGTATGAAAAAAAAGCATAAATACAATACACTGGAAAATTATTTAAAAAAATGCAAAACGGTCAAGTACTTGATTCTAAAAATATTGGATAGCTCCAGCCGCTCATTTACGGTTATACGTATTAAATACAACTAAATACAGAGATTCTCCCCCACTGTCACTGCCATTGCTGAATTCAAATATGGAGGACTGGTGAGGTATTAATTGGGGGATTGGGGTAGGGGGGAGAGGGGCACACAAACAAAACAAATGGCAATTTTTAATGTCAAAATGTGAATAGGGTCACCTTGAAGCGACGAGATGAACCTGCACACTTCGTCTACGCTCCATTGGGCGGGAGTTGCCGACAGGAAGCCGGCCGTCTCCATGGGGAGGCTCCCGGGAGCCGAGGCGTCCGACTGGGGAGCGTTGTTGTGTGAGTGGGAGGAGCTGGGGGAGAGGGAAGGGATGTCCTCCACTTCCTCCTCGTCGCCATCACTGGACGCTTCCTCTGAGTGGCTGGAGTCCGAGCGGCGCTGAAAGATCCAGATGAGGAGCGAGGGATTCAGGGCAAACTCGACACCGTTCAGATCATCGCATGTGGCGATTCATTTCATTGGTCAGATAATCATTATGCGTCCTTGTTCATTATCTACGTTGGGGACATATAGTGGCAAGCCAAATAATCAAATGCTCTTCCACCACTGGCGATGACAATTAAGCCAATGTTTGATTTTTAAAAACGGACAATATGGACCAGGCCATTAGTAAATTTAATGATATAACAATGTTGAAAAATTACATCTCTGTATTAAATATGTGAAATAGTTGATTTCAAAAGTAGTAGCATTTACATTTAAAACACTTACATAGCAATATTATTTATTACAAAATGTGATTATTTTATTGTCCTATTATTTAACTATTTTACTATTTTTCAAAAATGTAAAATTGCTTATTTTAATCAATCATGCTCATCACAAAATAGCAGATTAGTTAAGAAAAAACAAATAAAAAAATATTTTCAACTAAGATATATGTATTGCTTGCTTATTTTGGATCATAGACCATTTTTTAAAAATGTATTTATTTGTTTAAGTGAGCCCGCCAGATAGTCGCTGTTTGGCAATCGTGACACATCTATTTGCAGATGTTTTCTTCCTTATTGTGTTTGACAGTATTGTATTTTTTTGGGTGGGTTTTTTAAACTGCAAATGCTTGTTGGTAGTTTAGCCCCACTTATTTATTTATTTTTGTGAGGTTAAAAGTAGTATTATTATTTTTTATTTATTAAGATGCATGTCAGTTATTCAGAGATTTTTGCTCTTCACAGTCCAGTTTGGTTCCAGTACCCCCCACGCACAACAGGGGTCTGCTGTATCATAAAATAGCAGATTTAAGAAGATTTTACAGCTGCTTTTGTATTTGGTAAAATAGTTAACTTTAATAAAACACATCATGCTTATTTTGTTTTACTTTGATTAGGAATAACTGAGCCATAAATGTATTTCACTGATTTAATGAGATCAACTAAAAAATAAATTTAAAATTAATGATTAACCACATTTGGGGGGTGGATGAAAGGAAGGTCTTCCAATGTACTTAACTTTTTTTCATTTTTATAAATGTGAATTATTTGTTACCTTGACGTTTCGATGCCGCGTGGACAACTTGTTGCTACTGGATTTGTTGCGTCGAGGGGGTCCGCGCCGCCTGGGGGCGCTCTTGGCTGGGGTGATGGCGATTCCTCTGCTTGACTTGTAGTGTTGGCTGCAGCTTACATTGTACCTGTTGATACCGGAAAGACATTCCACGTCGGAATCAGAACCCTTGACACTTTTAGGTATATAACTTATGTGGCCACGGGGTAAATTCATTTCCCAAAGTCATTTCATCACACTCGGGTGCAGCTGCAAACCAATTGTGGCGAGGGTCAAATTGTATTATGATCACATAATGATACAATCCATCTGCCAAACGATTAAATCAAGTTTGTGACATAAAGAGTAGTGTGTAAACAGACTGCTGACTTACCAAACGCGTTTGTCTGCGGTTAGAGTGTTATCTCATCTTTTGACGGTATGAACAGGGATCATTTACTCAAGTACATTGACAAGCTACATCCCAGATTGATCGTCTATCCATTTTTTGTGTATAAATGCTGTTTCACTCACTCGTCTGCACACCTTCTAGCTTACATTCTTGCATATAAGAGAATGATTGTATGTGGTTTGTTAAAAAAAACAAGTGAAAGGGGGACACTATTTACACAACAATCAATCAGACAGTTAATGACAGGTGTAAAAGGATTTGTTTGTGTGCATGCCATGTAAATGACAATAGTGGCGTACCTCTTAGCGCAGGTGTTGGTGCAGAATCTCTTTGTTCCTTTGAACTGGCTGGCTGGTGCCAGGCTTAAGCAGTACTCACATTTCAACACTGGAAGAAAAGGGGTGGGGTTGACCTCAAATCAGGATATTGAGAGAACATCTGTCTGTCACTTATAACATGCATGCAGACGCTAAGCGCGTGTTAGCGTTCCAACACTTACTCGGTGGGCCATTCTCTACACGGGCACCCAGGGCAAAGTCACGATCTTTAAGGAGTCCAGCAACCTTTCAAATAAAAGACAGAAAATGCTCAAGATTGTGCAGAGCTCCGCCAAGGCTTCAGCATTAATCACGCTCCATACAGCACCTAAAAAAACATCCTCCTAAACATTTAAAAAGAGATTAAAATCAGTCCTGGGGGAAAAATTATTTAGGTATCCTGCTGTTTATGTGGCAGAAATTATTATTTTGTAGCCTTTACTTCTAAGCTAATGAGGAGTGAAGAGTGGGTGGGTGCATTGTTGACCTGAGTGGCTTTTTCGACTTACAGCCTCCCATTTTATGATGTGGAGCTGCAGTTGTTTGTCACTTAACTGAACACTGTATTTTTACAGTCTTCATTATCAACGCTGATATTCTGGTGAAATAGCAACTCATTAAAATAAATTCAGCTAAAAGGATATGCGAGATAGTTGCGCACCAGCTCTTTTTAAAATTACTGTAATACTGGTTACAATGCTCACCAAGTACATTTGTAATGGAAATATCATTTGGTACATACATACGGCACAGCTGTGTAAAAGCCTCAAGTTCCCACATCGAAACACGAGATATTTACAAAGACGGTACACAGAAAGAGTTTAACTCTGACGCTAGTACCGCGCGAACGCTAGTGCTAATTCTAGCGCTGCGTTAACGCTAGCGCTAATGCTAATAGGGCCGGTTAAAATAAAACCTATTGGTAGATATCACTGAGATTTGCCAGTAACACAGCAGCAACACGCTAGCAAAGCGCTACCGCTCGTGCGGTGAAAACAGGGACGGTAAAAGTCACTTCCTCAGCACATATATTCCACTGGTCTCATTTTTACCTTTTCTGCTCGAGTGCCCCCCTTGCGGCCTTTAGAAAAAAAATGCACAAATTAGCCGCATCACCGCATAAACCGCACGGTTGAAAGCGTGTGTAAAAAGTCACACTAGTAGGCCAGAAATTACAGTAGATAATTCTATGAACAAAGCATCAAATGATTAACTCTTACGGGAAAAGGCTCGGCTCCCTCCTGGATGACGAAGCCCTCGATGAGGTGCGTGAGGACTTGAGGTTTGACCACCGCCTGGGGGAGCGGCGCCCGCTCTTTGTCGCCATGGCCCACCCTCGACAGTGGCAGAGGCAAGGATGGGTTGGGTGGCAACGAGGAAGCTGGGGGAAGAGGAGCTGGTAAAGAAAAAAAAAGGAAGATCCATCATCTTTTTCCAGTGGGCGACATCACCCTTAAAAATGTTATTATAATTATCCCCCCGTGTCCCAAAATCCGATTTTTTGAATCAAAATATTTGACAGTTGGAAATGTGCATTCAAAGGTTTAGAAGTCAAGTTTAGTTCAAATAGAATTTCAGCCAAAAATGGAATTTCAGCTGCAGCTATCAAATATTTTTAGAATCAAGGATTCCACCGATGATCAAATTGATTACTCAGATCAAATTTGATTATGCAACTATACACCATCATAAAAGAGCAACAAATTATATTTCATTTGCAGAGATACTTTTTGCTCACTTGGGGTCGCCATGCCTATAATCTGCTGCAGCATCTGTAACAGAGTGTGCAGGGTTTTCAATAAGAGGGCGGAGGTGAGTGATGTGGGCTTGCAGCAAATGAGAGTGTACAGTTGGCTGGCTGTTCACTTCTGCGTGAGTTGTGGACATTGGCAACATACGAATAAATGTGCTTATTACAAGTTTGTTTTCTTTCTGCTTTCCGCTTTCTGGGCCAGAGCATTACAGTACGTTCAGACTAGTGTTCGTAGTCTACGTTAAATTAGGCAAGCGACACGTTACCTTATATTTGTGATCTTGGACATGGTTGTGGTACTAGTTGCACTTCATATTATTTACCAGTACCCATGAAAGGATCCCAAATTTTGGACATTGTCTGACTTAATGGGCTCTTATCTCCTGGCTCGACGCTATCGTGCTAAATTATTTTTTACAAGTCTGTGAAGAAAAATGAACCCTGCAAAGTTCCTCGGCAGAAATTTTTCTTCAACTTTTTTTTTTTCATCAAATTTGTGTACTAAACGCACCTCAATGAATAACGCTAGCATTCTATGATTTGTAAATGTACCTGGCTCCTTCGTCGATGCTGGAGTTAAAGCCGGAGCAGCATCTTTCATCGAAACAGTTTCAGAAGATCCTGCAGTCGTTTCGTTGGGTGCATCGCAGTCAGACTTCCTCTTCAGGGACCCATTGGCAGACTTATTCTAGCAGAACAAGTTTATTTAAAGCCAATGCCCAACCCTACTCGCAAAAACAATTATGACTACTCTTACCAAAGTTGTAGAAGTATTGTGTGAGGCAGCGTTAGCGTTAACATTTTCTTGGGTGGTGACGTTTCGCACCTGCGCCAGGGCCACGGCCTGCACGCTTCCCCCTATGCACTGCCTTGCCCCAACCAGCTGCACAGGGATATGTGGGGGATTGTGGGCCGCCTGGTTATTGCTGGGTGGGGCTGGGAGAATAGGAAGTGGCTGCCGCGGAGACACCTGCACAGGTAAACGGTGTCCCTGCGCCGTCTTGGGCTGGATGGGCACAGGTCCTTTATCGGCGGCGGCGTTGGCCTGCTGGAGGGGTTGCACCACCAGGGTCTGCGTGTTGACGTTGGCTTTAGGGGCGACCGAGCCAATGGAGTAGCCCTGAGAGGAGGTAGGCACGTTGGAGGTGGGCACCAGGATGACGGGGGCAGCTGAGGGCGAAAGGAGCAGCTGGGAAAGTGGGAGCGCCGGAGACGAGGAAGCGGAGGAGGCCACCGAGGAACCGGGAGGAGGGACGCTCATTGCGGGCTGGTTGGAGCCTTTGATGGCCATCGAGTTGCCCGGCGATTTGGCCGGTTGCGACTGAGGTTGAACTTGCTGCTGCTGACTGACAGGAAAGTTGCCAGGGTCTTTCCTCTCGGGGAGCTCGGACTTGATGGCGACCCCTCTTGGAGTGGATGCACAGTGTAAGGCCAAATTCTGCACCTGGGAGAATAAAGAACAGCGTTAATAACATTCTCCCTGCTGCAAGGTTAAGACATGTCAAGTGCATTGGAAAAATATACAAAAGTGATTCATTTTTTCCCTAAAGCTTTTGATTGAAATGTTCACAAGCTTTCGCCAACAGTCAGAACAAACCGAAAGATATTTCAAACTAAAAAGTCTCCAAAGCCACATAGCTGGTTTTGTGACTTTGCAAACTCAGTTTAGACTCAGAGAACACTGGCCAAAAACCATGCTGAACTACAGTCAGGCTAAAAGAGTAGTTAGTCAACCACCAATTTTCCAAGATTTCCCACCTGCAGATTTCATCATAAATATTTTTACATCTAAGAGACAAAATGAGTATTAAAAAAAAAAAAAAAAAAAATCAGGAAAATGACAGTCTGATTTTCAAATAATTTATTAGCAAATTATGGTGGAAAATAGGTAATTGGTCACATAAACAGGTAAAATTTCCCATTCTGACAGACCAGTAACTTCTTCTTTAAGAGGCGCTTCTGTTCTGAAACACGCTGCCCAGACAACGAAGGAGGGACTTCGTAAAAAAGCATTTCAAGGTCCTGGAATGGCTTCCGTACAAGTTGCCGCTTGCTCTGTCCCAGCCCCCCCAGCTCCACCCCTGGTCAGCATGCTAAAGCAAAAGCGTACTTCAACGGCCCAGCCTTTACTACACGGGTATGGTAAAAGCAGTGGCTAATTTTCATGACATTTCCCTCAAAATGGACTGATTTATGCGGAGCTAAACATGGGGTGGAAAGTATGCTATGGTTGTGGACTTAATAACTTATGGGGTATTTAGACAAAAGCATGTCATAGACCTATTAAATTGTGATCTTCCAATACTTTTTTTCACCTCCCAAATTTCCAAGTGACAATTTGTTGTGTACTACAATGAATCACTTGGTCTTAAAGTTGCACTCTGACAACGCCGTGAGGCTGACGTTATGTTCTAAAGTAGCCCGTTAAACCAACCTGATCGTTATCGGACTGAGCGCTGGCTGAAGTAGGGGCTTCAGTCTGTTGCTGCTGGGTCTGGGCCACTGTGGCGACAGTAGCTGTTGCTGTGCCGCCTGGCATGAAGATGAGCTGAGAGGCCAGCGGAGCCCTGAGAGAACGGTTCACCTGAAGCCCACATGGAAACAGTTGAGATAAATACAAGGACGGAACGAGCATTTATCATGAAGAATAGATGAAAATCCATCTGCTATAAAACTTCACTTTTTCCTCTCCGATGCTTCAAAAACATAAAAGATCATTTTCTCATCATGTTTCTAGTCACTCGTCAGCTGTGTAGTCCCGTTTGATTAGGGGAGGGGTGCTCACACTTTTTTGCCCCAAGATCTACTTTTCAAGCAGCTAGCTCTCGCGATCTGGGTGTGGGGTGGTGGTGGTTATGGCTACAACGGCCGTGGAAAAAGCAAGAGACAGACGGTAAGTAGAGCTCATGCACCTCTGTCATAAAATTTTTTGTTTATATTGCCATATTGCTGGTCGAGTAAAGCATTGTTCAATGCTAAGTCAGTTGGAGACCACACAAAAATATGTCTTATAGCACGGCGCCAAGAGTCTTGTCCGATACCGATGGTGAAAATAAACAAAGGTACGTGGAAAAATTCGATAAACTCGTCATAGAGGACACGTATTTAATGCCGAAGTCGATGTTTTCGCGATAAGAAATTGGACTGTTAATTCGCTTCCGCTTGTCTTGGACAACTGGATCTACACATGGATCTGGTGAGTAAGTCGTCGAGATTTGCACGGAAAAGTTTGAAAGCGTATAAAAAGTCTGGATGCATACAAATACTTCCTTTCATTCATTAACTATGATTGGAAAAAAAAGACGACAGGTTTTTGGCTCGTGAACGCGGATGTGTCAACGGCGACACGTTAACTTTTGTCGGAATCCATCGATCTTTTAAGCTAACATTCAATACAAATACCAATATTTAAATAAATGACCCCTGGTTTTACACAAACTCTCATTCATTAACTATGAATGGAAAAAAAAAAAGTAAGACGACAGAGTCATCTCCACCGAACGTACACGGAAGCGATTGCGGGCACACTTAACCACCGTGACAGTTTTTTTTTTTAATATGCATTGTTCTTAAATGAGCCAATTTGGCATTATAAATACTTCTTGGTAATTTGAGATTGAGAAGAATATCTCCTACCTGAAATGAAGCGATCGCTACACAAGTGTGTGTGTATTTTGGTTGGGCACCATCTATCATGTTTAATTGCCGAAATCCATCGATATTTTCTGATCTTTTCAGTTGGTATTCCATAGAATGATCGCTTTGAATATCTTTCTTGTCTCTTGTGACAACCAACAGCACAACAGGTCTCGGGTATTGTAAATATTCTCCTCCGGTTCAATGTCTGCCGCAGTGTCGAGCAACTCTGTTTGACCGGCAATATGGCGCTGTGAAAATGGTGACGTCACGTGCACGAGCTCTATAGGAGGCCAGCCTGCTAGAACACGCCTTTATGAACAGATGCGCAGTGACACGTCAGAAGAGGCTAGGATTGGTCGAACTATCAGTCAATCGATCAGCTCGATCAATATATTGGCCAAACCTGAATCAAGCATCGAGATGGATGATAAAGTGATGTCTTTTTTTTGCACGTGATCACACGATTGACCAAAACTGCCTTAGCGATCACAATCAACGCATTGGGCACCCCTGAATTAGGGCATGATGTCCATTTGACCACATGTCACGCTTTGAGGGAACTCACCCTAAGATACATCTGCCCCTGTCCTGGAGGGTTCCCCCCCAACAACACTGACTGGCTGAGGGTGGTCGTTGTCGCGGAGGTGACTGGCCCGTGGGGACGAGGCGTCACTGCAGTTCCCCCTGCCGAAGTGGTACTGAGGTTCACCTGGGAGAAAATAATCACACATTTTTTTTTTCCAAATAAGTAATACTGCAATGCAACTGATCAATAAAAATAAACCTTACAGTGGTGGTGGCCTGTGAGATGCTGCTACTCGGGGTGTTAGATTGGCGACTTGCTGCAAGTGTAGCCTGATAGAAAAAAATAGAAACATTATAAAAGTTCTTTTTTTGCACATCTTTTTTTCTCAAGGGTCCTTTGTTTACAATGGATCATAAATACATTTCAAGGTTAAAAATGGAGCATGAGAATACATGGTCACGCGGCACAAGAGGGCACGCTCAGTTTCTGCCGTACTTATGATGTACTATTCCTACCTGTTGCACAGCTGCTAGGTTGTGAAGTTGAGCATTGCTGATCTGTTGCTGAAGCATGAGTTGCTGGAAGTACTGCGCCGCATTTGGCTGTCGCTGCAAGGCTTGAAGTGCCTAAAAACAAGCACACGGTCAGAGCAGATTGTAAACATGCATTTGGCATTGCCAGTGAACGAGGTCACTCGCCTGCACGGCCTGTCGCTCATATAGAGACATGTGGGCAATCTGCGGTGGGCGGGAGGTTCTGCTGGTTTGAGGGTTTCCATTGGTGGTCGTGGTGGTGTTGTTTGTGCTGGTGCTGGTGTTTTGGTCCTCACTTGCATCCATGTTGGCAGCTTGGAACAGTGAGCAGTGTTAAAATACAGTGCACTCATCACATAACATTTGGGATATATGCCTTCAGAGCTCACGAGTGACCGGTAAGTTAGTTTCTGGTTAACTTCCTGCTGTATTCACAATGGCGGGAAAATAAACAGACTTGAGCACTTTTGACATAAAAATGAGTAAGAAAATGAACTTCAAATGCAGTGTGACTTTGTACAGGTAGAGCTATGCAATATAACATTATACATACATATATAGTAGAAATATTGTACAATATAATCCTCTATTATTTAAATCAGATTTACCTTTCCACTGGAGGAAATCCTGTAACTTTTTCCCTCCAGTTAGGAATACTTTTAGTGTATAAATAGTGGGCATACTTGATTGTTACCAAATGAACAGTGATGTATTAATTGAAATTCTTTGCATTACATTCCTTGAAAAGGGGTTGCACTCCAAGATATTTTAAACAGTATTTATGTAGCCAATGCATATGTGTGTTTTATTGTATTCATTTCGCCAATATTGCACTGCTCTGTTTAACAGTGAATTTAATTTTAAATTCTGTCAAGGTTTGAATTCACTTGTCCAACTGTGCAGTGTCTCAGTACTTGCTGTAACAAGAAGCTGAATGGCAAAATGTACAAAAGTTATCCAGAAATCAACCAACACAATTCTTGGTCCAGTTAAAATTCGTATTTAAATAGTCCGTTCCATCACACTGTTCATATTCTAACATGATGAGAATTGCCCTCACCAGTGGCCAGCTTCAATGTTGTCAGGGAAGTCCCCACTGAGCTGATATTGTAACAGTGACAGACTGGAATGTTGATGGATGTGGACCCGCAACACCGTTGTGAATTTGGCCGTTTATCTTTTTGATAGAGAAATGCAACTTCGCGAAAAGCACACAGAACAGTGACAAGTAAAGAAATGTTTTTGGGAAGTCTGCATGGGCCAAAGTGCGTGACTCATTTATTAAAAAATCCTGTTGTCGTGTACAACATATTGAAAAGATTTTTTGAGCGTCTTTTTCGTGCTGACGTCGCACTGCCCCCACAGAACTGGCGGGACTTACTTTTTAAAAGCAGATGCCCATCACTTAACAGTGCTCGTAAACCACAGCAGGCAACAGAGTCAGTGAGTGGAGTAACCTCGATCGCATTTCACGGCAATGACCTTAGCTCTCTCTCTACCCCCAAAACACGTTACATTATAAAATACGTTAGCGGAAAGCGAGAGCGAGGAAAAGACAGAAAGCGAGAGAGAGAGAGAATACAGTAATTAGTTGGTATGGCTAAATAGCTGGCGAGCCAGGGTGCTAGCAAGCTAACAATACATTTGGCTGGGAATGACTCCAAACACAGTGATGTACACCCCGTGAAGCGATTTAACATGACCACAAGGATGCGGTAGTTTCTGGGTCAAAGCGAAAGTTTAACCCAAGACAATTCGCTCCTTGGTGCTAGAAGCTAGCTAGCAACTGACGCTACATGACGACTATACATGCAAGAAGTCATCATCTGGTGTCTCAAATAGGCGTGCTTGGGTCTTTACCTCTTTTCTTGGTTCATGTGTTACTTCACTCCTATTTTCAGGAATGTATAATATCCTGGTTGCAGACGCCGAAAGCCTTTTATCGGCTTTTTGGCAGCGAAAAGACAATACTCCGCCCCCAACAGGTCGATTTATTTTTCTTCTTCCTCGGTTGAATTTTTGGAGCTAGGTGAATGGCTTTACCACACAATGCCGCCACCTATTGGACGCTAGAAAAGAAAAGCCTGGACAGTCTTTGAACTAACACGAATCCTCTTCTTTTCTCACCGAACAATAATCTCATTTTTGTTGTTTGATTTTAAAAGGTTTATAACACCTCAATTCAACTGTAGTCACCTGGAATCACTGCTAAAAAGCAATGAGCACAAACGGTTTTTAATTCAAACACCACTGCAGACAGAAAATGTCTACACAGATTTGAATCACAAAAATTAGAATTAATTAACTGTTGTGACTTGTAGAACCCATCCTTCCCAACTATGGGGTTGTTGTTCACAAATGTCAACATTTTTTGATCGAGTAATTCCATAGATTAATTAACAGTAACATGAACACAACACATGGGATTGATGCCGAGTATAATGTAATAACCTGAAAATTCAGAACATTTTCAGAAGTTCTTAAAGCTAATTTTTAAACAGACATATTCACAAATGTATAGCGTGTAAAACAGAGGGCAAGTGTTGAAGTTAAAATTTAAATTGGATTCATGCCAAAAGATAGTCCATTTCCATTTCATTTTTAGCTTTTTCTTTCACCTTTGGTCATTTCCAGTGAAAGTGAATTTATTATCTATTTTCCTACGTTTTACATCTATGCATATTTGCTTTCAGAGAAGAGATGTAAAAGGAAAAGATTTAGATTTCTTTTTTTCTTGGGGGGGGTCCATTCACACATCAAATTTGTCGCTTGTATACTAACTGTAACAGTTTGTGACTTGTAAGAATGAGTGTCAAAAGATCGGTGCGAACATCTAAACACAGCCTCAGCTAAAATTAGACATTCACATTATGTAACCGGTCTTAAACTAAAATTATTAAAGGAGCAGCAGCATTTCATAATCTAAATATGACATTCTCTGACATTAGCAGGAAAAAAAAAAAGAGCACAATATACCGTATCAGGTTAAACAGAAACCAAACGGGATTTCATAAGAAACCTCACTTCTCCTTTATGAATTTCTCATTTGTTTACCATCAAACAAGTGAACGAGGTACACGTCTGCACGCCGTATGAACGCACACTCAAACCGGTACAATAACTGAGATTGCCTACGAGCACTTTCATCAAAGCTGTCAGAAAAAGTCACAGTGGAAAAACTGATTGATGCGGGGTCACATCGGTAATAAGTGGTCATCTCGCTCTTCTGGCTCCTCGTCCAGAGGCTCCGTAGACACTCCCCTGTAAGCCGAGGCCTCCTCTCGATCCCGTGAGCGGCACACAAAGTCACAACCGTCCTGTTGGGCGAATTATGTACAGCACATTAGTGAATTAAAAGTAGTTGAGGTGCCGACGTCCACGGCGCGGTTGGACTTACTGCCGAGAGATTGCCGACCTCCGCCCAGAAAGCGTAGTTGGGGAACTGCTCTATTCCTTTGGCCCCCACGATGAGCCGCTGGTAGAGGAAACCTCCAATCAGGTAAACGGCTACAAGGCAGAACGCGCTGGAAGAATAGATGAGATTTTATTATTGCCCTGGGGAAAGCGGTGGTGTACTTACAGTTGATATAACAAGTGTACACACCCCTGTTTAAATGCTAGGTTTTTGTGATTCACAAAAATGAGACCACGATAAATCATTTCAAAATGATTTCCACCATCGTTGTTACACTATGAACTGCTAATGATTGTTTATTTTTAATCTTTCGGGAGAGGAAGTAAGAAATGAGACAATGTGGTTGCAGAAGTGTGCACACTTTATAACATAAGACGTGGCTGTAAATAGAATCAACCAATGACATGCAAAGTCATTAAATGCGAGTCCAAAAGACACCTTCCACTATTTGAAGTGGCTCTGAGTAGTCTCGCTTTTCTAGTAAGTTTTCCTTCAGAACTGTTCATAATTCCTTCCACCACTAAGGTCCAGCTAAAGAAAAACATCCCCAAAACATACTCAAGGTAACGTCCTTTTGGTGATCAGCAGTTTTGTGTTTGCACCAAACAGCTTTTGGAATTGAGGCCACAAAGTCCAACCTTGATTTAATCAGACCTACACAAAATCCACCAACCCTTTGGGAAAATGTGATGGGTGTGCACATATCTAAAACCACATGACTTCAGTTTACTTTTACTTTGCCTCTTGAAAAGTTTTTTTCCCCCCAATTAAGTTGTATATGCTATAGGTCACATCAATAGTGGAAGAAAGTTTTGAAATACGGCACGGTAATTCCTGGCCTACAGAGCGCACCTGGTTACAAGCCTCACAGAGTACATTTGCAAAGGAAACACCATTTGGTACATACAGTACATACGCAGTACATTGAAACACGAGATATTTACAAAGAAAGACGGTACACAGAAACGGCCACTACCGCTAACAGGGCCGGTTAAAATAAAACTTACCGGTAAATATCACTGAGACACGTAAGTAACACAGCACCAACAGGCGAGCACAACGCAAACAGGGCCGGTAAAAGTCAATTCCTTGCCACATATATTCCACCACTCTCACTCTTACCTTTTCCATGCGGCCCTTAAAAAAATACACAAATTAGCCGCATCACCGCATAATCCCCAAGGTTGAAAGTGTGTCAAAAAAGTTGCGGCTTGTAGGATGGAAATTACGGTAATTTATCTTGGTCTTGTTTTTTTTTTTCGGATCACAATAACCTGGCATATAAATAGAAGGGTGTGTATAAATTTTATATCTCCTGTTACATTACTTTTTAAACTCTGTCAAAATACATATTTTTTCATCCTCCACCAAAGACAATGTCATGTAAAAAGAAGTTGTTGAGATCTTGAGGTCTCTTTAATTTGTACTTTTGTGCTTTTCCATTTTTTCATTTCCTCCATCCATCTATTTTCTTGGCCGCTTATCCCCACAAGAGTCTCGGGGAGTGCTGGAGCCTATCCCAGCACTCAACGGGCAGGAGGTGTGGTACACCCTGAACTGGTTGTCAGCCAATCGCAGGGCACATCGAGACAAACAACAGCCGCACTCACAATCACACCTAAGGGCAATTTAGAGTGTACAATTAATGTTGCATGTTTTTGGGATGTGGGAGGAAACCGGAGTGCCCGAAGAAAACGCACCCAGGCACGGGGAGAACATGCAAACTCCACAGAGGCAGGTCCGGGATTGAATCCAGGACCTCAGAACTGTGAGGCCAATGTTTTCCAGCTGATCGACCGTGCCTTTTTCATTTAACTCTATCCTTTTTTTTTTTTCTGTAACACAAGTAAAGTTAGATCAGTACCTATACCACACTTTTTTTTTTAGTATTTGTACTTCTATTTGAGTACAAAGTACATTTGTCACCTCTACGGTTGAGTGTCCGACATCACGTCCTGCGACATACTCACACAATGAGTACAATGGAGCCGGCGCTGAACTTGTATTTTAGAGGTGGGCACACGGCGCTAGACTCCAACTTGAACTGGTAGAAGCAGTTCTGCTCCCGCTCCCTGTTCTCCTGGACAACCTCTAACTGGCCCTGGGAAAGAAGAATATGCTTAGTCTCACGTGTTTAAAAAAAAAAAAAAAAAAAAAAATCGAATGCAGTACAGTGCAGTGTGTAAGAATAAATGGAAGTATAACGCAGGGATGAGCATTTCACGAAAACGATCGTTCCGTTACTGTGTCGTTACCCAGCCTGAGAAAACACGGAACTGAAAGTCCGTTTCCCAGATCTCAGGGGTTACTTTTAATAAAATTCGCCCATGTGTGGAATGTAAAACAAGTTCTCAACGAAATACAACAATCTGTATAAAACGAACCTATACGAACCCCTTTATTTTTAATGATTAAAATGCCCAGCTTTGTCAGTGTGGTTTACAAACAGCACCGGTTTCCGCTTCTGCGCTACGCATGCGCAAGGTCGAGTTATTCATATCCGGGTCACTCAAATGCTAGTCAAACATGTCGGTTGCTAAGCGTAAAAGACAAAATGCTCATGCCTGCTAAGGCTTTATTCTAAAGTACATGTAAAAACCGGTTCCCATGAGCATCATCAATGAGAACCGAAAAATGGTTTCCCAGGACAAAAATCAACGGAACCGAAAGATCGGTTACCATACTTGCCGAAATCCTCATGCCTGATAACGCAAAGTCTAAAGCTCATGACGTTATAAAATTCAAAATTGAAATGATCCAAGACACCACCCCCCCTCTGTCTTGGCTACTCAGAGCAGTATACAGTGGTGTGGTGATTTATTAATTAAATCTGTTCTGTGACCAAGCTTTTATCTCACAGGCCACAAAGGAACCCATGACATCATCTAGGGAACTGCAGACCTCCCTTACCTCAGTTGAGGTCAGAGTCCACGACTTAACAATGAGGAAGAGCCCGGGCAAAAACTGTATCCACGGCAGAGTTCCAAGCTGAAAACTACTTCTGACCAAAAAGAACATTAAGGCTCTTCTTGTGCAAAAAAGACAACAAAAAAAACAAAAATCCAACAAAAAACCTAAATGATTTACAAGACATTCAGGAGAACATTCTATCTACTTTTTGGAGAATGTCTTGTTAGACCTAGTGTAACTGCATTTCAGAAAAAAAACAACACCATACAGTGAAACATGTTGGTGGAGGTGTGACGGTTTGGGGCTGCTTTTGCCCAGACTTGCTGTGATTGAAGGAACTATGAATTCTGGTCATTACCAGAAAATACTGAAGAAGAATGTTCGGCTATCAGATCGTGACCTCGAGCTGGGGTGGACTTGGGTTCTGCAGGAGGACAATGATTCAAAACACTCCAGCAAGTGATGTTCTGAATGACTTAAGCAAAACAAAAAGAGGATTTTGGAGTAGTCTAGTCGAAGTTTAGACTTGAATCCAATTAAAATGGTGTGGCATGACCTTAAAAAGACACTCCATGCACACAAACCTTCCAGTGTTGCCAAATTTAAAAAAAAAATCTGCAAAGAAAAGTGGGCCAAATAATTTTTACTGTACTGCCAGTTAACATTTGGCGGCACGCTAACTAATACAGATTGATTCAATTTCCTTCTGATTCAAAATCTGATGTTGATGGCACCCCAGATTCAATTGTTAAGGTTCCATTGTAGATGCGTGATTGTGTGGGATACGAAAAGACACCTTCACTCCCACCCCCCATTGCCTTTTCTTCCAAATCTTGTCCGTGTTCTCAATCTACCAACTCACCAGTTCCAAATTCCGGTTGCAAAAAATCATCACAAAGGCTTTTCTCTGTTCCTTGGAGCAGTGGGTGTCGTATTTTTCTCCATTGCCGTAGACCAACCACACATAGTCGCCTGCAAGGAAGTGGATGGAGGAATGTCAAAATACAACATCATGTGATTCACATGCTTAAATTAGTCATGGTGCCAGAAAAGTCGAACCAAACAATTTAAAATTGACACACATAATATATAGTATTAAATCCGATATCAAGGTGTAAGATATCCAAATACAGCGGTGCCTTGATTTATAACCCATTTTGTTCCCTGACAACAGCTGTAATTCAAAACACTCAAATAATTCATTAAAATGGATGAAAATGCCGTTAACCCAGTCCATTTTTTTTTTAATTAAATCAAATGTAAAGGATGAAAAATTTGTACATCATTGTCTGTATGTAAACATAACTTTTTTCATGGTGGAAGTATTTCAATTTTATACGCAGAGGGTGTTGTCCATTCTGAATTATAGGAACTAAAGCAAGAGGACTGGTTAATACATAATAGAATGTCACAATATATCATACAGGCGGCACGGTGGCTCAGCTGGTAAAAGCGTCGGCTTCACAGTTCTGAGGACCCGGGTTCGATCCTGGCCCCGCCTGTGAGGAGTTTGCATGTTCTCCCCGTGTCTGCGTGGGTTTTCTCAGGGCACTCCGGTTTCCTCCCATATCCCAAAAACATGTAACATTAATTGGACACTCTAAATGGCCCCGAAGTGTGATTGTGAGTGCGACTGTTGTCTGTCTCCATGTGCCCTGCAATTGGCTGGCAACCAGTTCAGGGTGTACCCCGCCTCCTGCCAGTTGACAGCTGGGATAGGCTCCAGCACTCCCCGCAACCCTCGTGAGGATAAGCGGCAGAGAAAATGGATGGATGGAATATATCATACAATATTATGGGATGTACACAATGTATGAGAACACTAACTTACTTCCTCCAATGACTTCTGTTGCATTGTACATGCCAATCACAGTGACTTTCTTCTCTGTTTTTTGGACTTCCACTTGAATGACGCCGGCTCCAGGAACACCGCCTGCGTCGCCGCACAACTGGAACACGTACGAGTACTTGTCCTCTCCAATCTTGGTCTCCGCTGTAAAGCTACAAAGAGAGAGATTTAAGTTAGTGAATTTCTACACTCCTCGGGATCTTCCGAGCAGCGACTTACTTCCTGTGGCCGAGCGGCTCTATCCGTTGGAGGACTTTCCGTTCCGAATCGGATTCAAAGTTGAGTTTGCAGTTGTTGGTGGCGTCGTTGGCGTACACTCCACTCCCTCGTAGGATCAACTGAACCATCAGTGTCCACACCAAGAGACTACACCTTCCAGTGGGATGCGTCAACACCTGTAACATGACAATCGAAAAATATAAAAATCCAGTCACTTCATAGCGCCCATGTAAAGCATTGAAGTGATACGTATTCATTTCATGTGACAGGAGATATTCACAAGCATCTCAGCCTCAGCTAAGCAAACTTTACCCTTCCTGTGTGGAGTTTGAATGTTGAGTGGTTTTACTAGAAGTACTTGGCTTCCTCCCGCATTCCCAAAACTTGCGTGTTAGGTTCAGTAAGGACTACAATGCCCCTTGTCCCGTTAAACTGGGACAGGCTCCAGCTCTCACATGGCAATTATGAGGACAGGCACACTAGAAAATTGATGGATGGGTGGATGGACAATCTAATTTTGGTCATCTTAGTCACCGAATAATCATAATAGAAAATAATCAGCTAATTATGATATACAAAGTATACAAAACTTTGTGTCAGATCATCTAGTAAATCCTAAAAATGTGGCTGTACGAATACCACTTGTGTTATACAGACTCCCTAACTAAGAATAACTTTTAACTTTTAATAAATTTGCATTTACTCTTTACGAACTATTTTTTCTTAAATATTTATTTTGGTACAATTTTTATTTAACTTTTACTGTGCAATACATTATTTTCCATTTGCCTGTATGGAAGAGCAGTGTTAATTTTCAAATTGTGCATAATGTTACACTGGCTGACAATAACAGTAACTATAATTTTCAAGACTAAACCTGCATCTTGTGATGAACATTAACCCTTTCTGCTCCACTGTATTTTAATGATGGTTATGATGCTTCGGGTACTTGGTATAAAAAGCTTAAGAACCACTAATATAGCAATTTGCTTAACTAATAAACATGAACCATAAATATTATCTATGTATGACTATAGTATATAATGGTAATACTATAGTGTATTTCCTGTCTATTTGTAGGGATCAGGAATCTTGAACGCAAATGTAACTATTTTTAAGACCAATTCCAACAGGATTATTACCTCTCATTTACCAAATGTTTAGGAAATATTTTGTCATTTGGGTTAGACTAAAAACAAAATACAGAAAAAAAAACATTTTACAGTAATTGCAGTGTGTGGTTAGTATTTATTTCATGAAAAGTACGGAACTGTACCTTACCATTACGCAGCTATATAAAGTACTAATTTAAAGTACTTACTCTTGGACAGCTTTGGACAATAATTGTACATTTTAAGATCTTTCAACAGCTGCTTTAGAGATTACGTATTATTATTTTATAAAGAAAATTAATACTTTAATTTTGCCCCCCCAAAAAACCCAACAATAATAATAATTTAATACTATTTAAGGATCCAAGCACACCACGTACGTGTGCACGTATTTTAAAATTAGTAAACAAACACGAAGTGGGCAAAGCGCACTGTACGTTCACTTTAACAAATGGGGTCAAAACTCTCATTTGAACAGTATTCAGGCCATGCTGTCAACTTACCTGCATTATTTCAGCTTTAAGATGGAGTTTCGTCTCCAAGCAGCCAGTTAGTTACTGAAGCGTACAAGAGATGCAGCGTTAACGCACTTCCTGGTTGACCTTAACAAACGCGTTGCTCCACATTGGTTCTTGCGTAAAACAATGACATAATTATTGGAGGCTTCGAAAAGCCCTGGTTGCTTTACGAGGCAGATAATGTCTTTTCTTGAAATGTTTTAAACGTCATTCGGTTGGCTAATGTGATACGAGGGGAAAACGGTGAACAGAGTGCGGAAGTGAAACCACACATTCCAACACGTGACAAAAGCCACCAATGAAAAGCGCAAGATTGTCGCGCACCAAGTCATCTGACCGGAAGCTTCTGTGAAACGATTGTAAATACAGTATTGTAGTTAATACTGGGAAGTGATCAATGTGGGGAACCCAGACACTATAAGTTTTCAACCGAGTTCTAACTAAGAGTCGCAACATGTTAATACCCCAGTGTTTACTAATGAAGAAGTTAATTAAAAATTTGTAAAAAAAAAAAAAAAAGGAAACATGAAAAAAGTAATCACAAAGAACTGATTTAACGCCTTAATAGTAAAAGCGTATAGTTTTTAGATTGCATAATTAAATTCCATTTAGTATTTCTGTAATAGTAATTACTCGCGACATTTTATTGGTCAATAACTGTTTTTCCTCAATGTCTTGGTCTTGAAAATATTATCTGTTGTACAAGAGCAGCTCCAACTACCGGATACAAATTCCTCGTCTTTTATGACACACTTAGCAAAATAAAGATGTCGATAATTATGATAAAAGAGCGAACGGCATGTCGATCATTGTAACGGAGTAAAAGTATTGACCCTTCCTCACATAAATACTCAAGTAAAAGTGAAAAGTGCGGTGCATTTAAAGTACTTTGACAACTACAGTTATTGGAAAATGTTACTTTATTAAATGCAGTGTGTTATAATCCACCCCTTCTCTTAACACATTTGCCATACTATCTGACTTCTAAAATACCACAAATACAAGGTTATATAGTTTTTCCTGGGGGTCGTTTAGTATTTGGCACTCGAACTGTATAAACACAATTTAAAAAAAAAACAATCGTTTCTATTGCTACACTATATTGAATCATCGTGTTGAATCAGGCTAATTATTACACCCACTTCCAGATATTTTTAATCACATCAGCAAATACATCTTGAAATGACAAAATTAGGATGATACATAGATACCCAGTTGACCTTTTGATATTACAACCTCTGTTGTTCACCGTCTATCTTGAAAGTCTTTTCATCTGTGACCATTGAATGTGAATGCGACAGACATCCTGGCTCATGTGAACCAATCAAAAACAAAGAGGTTAGTTTGCATAACAGTTGTGCCCCACTGAGAAATGACCATGTCAGCCTCTTCACATCCATCTACTTCTTTTGCATTTCCTTATAGGAACATTGCTAAAAGCGTCCGCTTCTAAATGCAGCATGCACGGCCCCAGTTGTACAATTTATGGTCTTGAAATATTAAACAAAATATCCTCATACCATTTCCAAAACAAATACAGTCCACTCCAGTTGTGAATCACTTTTAATCCATCACATGCATTGCATACTGCCAAGAATGTGTGCAACATTAAGAATGAATTTTCTTGCGCAAAAAGTAAAATAATGAAATTAGAAACAGACTCGATTGAAAATATGACAAAAAAGGAAAGAACAACAATAGAAACCCCAAATTCAAAATAAAATGCATTCAAAACTATTTGTTTCCTTGATATTTTTAACCATAGAAGCTTAACCAAAGTGTGTACCCAACTAAATGCAATGGACTCACAAGTGACTGTTAATTCAAGTCATTTTAAATCACAAAGAACTGCAGTTTATTATAATACTGACTCTGATACCGTGGCAGTGCTGATTGCCTAATCTTTTTTTTTTTCTTGTGTAAAAAAAATATAACGTGTTTTTCCTTCCCATCCTCCTCCCCCACAACACCCGAGGGAATGCAACTGAGTTATTTTTCAAGGCCTTGTTGAGACTTCAGTCTTGCTCCCCTCCCCCACTCCATTATCACCTTACCTGGTTGTGAGTCTGCGTGGTGTTTTGGAGCCACACCCGGTGACTCTGCATCCACCAATCAGCTGCTCTAAGATCCAGAAACACCAAGGAGGTGTACTTCCTGTGTTCGGTGAGGGAAGAATGGGGCAGGAGAGCGCAGCCAGCGACTTGTATACCTTTGTTCTTGGGGAATTTCGTACTGCAGCCAAAGGGAAGGAAAACGAGCGAAAGCAGTGAACAAGACCCTGCTACATTTTTTTTTTTTATTTGTGAGACAGCAGTTCAGTGAGAGCGGCTTAAAGAGGACAACAAGGCACAAGGGGATTGGAGGAGGAGGAGGGGAGAAGATAAGTGTCAATCTGTTGTGACTTGTTTGGGAATTTGAAGAAGTAAGGAGGTGGGGAGAGCCGGAGAAGGCAGCAAGAAAGTGGAGGAGCGTTCAGGCGTAAACCTTAGACTCCCCCCCCCCCCACCAGTGTTAAATGAGTAGCTTCGTTTTGTAACACGTTTGAGATTTACTAAAATATCTAAGACAATGTGAAAGCAGCGAATGCATACTTGTGTGTTGTGCAATCCCCATGTTTGAGAGCTGAGCAGGAACGGGGGGAGACTAGCTCCCCCTTAATTTCACATTCAGGTGAGTGGCTTCTTTCGTGATTTTCTCATAAATGCCACAGAATGTTTTTTTTTTTTTGGCTCTCGGTGCAATGCAGATCTTATTCTGTCATGACTTACATGTTAAATGCCATGCCTATGTGTAACAGGCCCCTGCTTTCACAAGGGCCTCATTTGGTTTGCTGTGCTTTGCAGGTTTCTGCTGCATTCTTAGCAAACTGTAGGAGGGTGTCACCTCTTTTCTCTCGGGGTTGCATCTTCATGTTTGCTCTGTAAATTGAAGGCAGACTACATTAAGCTACTATGTAGCATTCACCTCTGTAATTGTGAGACATAAAATTGGCTGAAACTGGCATAGTGCTCTCAAGTTGTTGCAGCAAAATTCCAAGTTGTTTTTCTGTACTTTATTGTAAAAGGTGTTACTTTAACCTGTCCCTTGATTTCACTGATATTGTGACTGAACTGTGTGAAATGTCTCCAGGTTCTCCAAATTATGATACTATGGGGACCAAAAGGCCAAGCGGCATCCTCTTTGACACGTTATCAAATATAAAGATGTGTGACCGCAACCTTCAGCCAGGCGGAACAATCTCCAGAGATCCCAGTCCAAGGCCAGTGATGACTGTCCAGTCAGAGCGGGCAAGCAGTAGAGAGGAAGAAAGACGGAGTGATCGGGAAGTGAAGAAAATGAAAGAGAAGTCCAGGTACAGGGATACAGAGCCCCGTGAGAGATACCATGAAAAAAACCGAGGCCCCGCGCCCAGGCTGAGGGAGGCTGGACGACTAAAGAGGCAAGAGGACGAGAGGAGGAATGGGAGGCCGCTGTCAACTGCAGAGAGGGAGTATGAGACGGGGATTGAATGGGACGTGAAGAGAGGCGACACGTTTCCCAAGATGAGAAGAAGCCGTGAACGGGATGAAGGAAAGGAGGAGAGGCACCAAAGAGACAAGCCAAGCAGGACTGACATGGACAGCCGGGAGCGGGAGAGAGCGAGCGCTATGCTAAGGGAGCGGGAAAGAGGCGACTGGAGGAACTATGAAAAATCCAGGCAAAGATATCAGGAATCCAACTCTGCTGTCCGAGACCAAAGGAGAGACCTGGAGTCATGGGACTTGCCAGACATGAGAGAGAGGGGCGAGGCAAGAGGAAGAGAAAACTTTGAGGGGAGGGAGCCTAGGATCCCCTCACCACACAGTCAAAGAGACAGGGGGTTGCATCCTGACAATAGAAAGCAGGAGAGGACCCATAGGAGAGCTGCAGGGAGGGGAACGAGGAGCGAGGGGGACAGCGACGAGCGAGAGACAAGACGAGAAAGAGCAAGGGACAGCAGAGAGCGAGAGGAGTTGACATATCAACAAAGCAGAAGTGAGGGGGACAGCAAAGGCAGCGGTGCAAGGGAGCAGGACAGAGACAGGCGCAGACACAGAGACGCATACCTAGTTGGGTGGGGGGAGGAGCGGGATCGGGGGCGACACAGGGAGGTCGACAGAAGAGTGGTGTGGGAGAAGGGAGGACGGTCCAGCGACAGGAGAGAGAATCAGCGCTACAGAGCATACGGGCCGCGGAAGGAAAGGCAAAGACAGGAAAGAGAGGCTGACCCAAGGTGGGATGACTCAACCCTTAAGGAGGCGGTCTCTGGGGAACAGCCAAGATCTCAGAGTAGCGGCGAGTGGAGCAGCGAAATGGACAGTGACACGCGATGCAGGCGAGGCAGAGACTGCTATGAAGACGAAGAGTTGGGGAGGGAAAGCGAACGGGATGACAAGAAGAGTCCACGGAGAGCAAAGAGAGAGGAGGAAGGGAGAAGTGAGCTAGACAGAAAAGAGATGGCAGCTAGTGTGCCGGAGCAAAGACGGATGTGGTTAGAACCACAGAGGGGCAGGAATAGCAAAGAGAACGACTTCGTAGACAGAGAAAGGGCCGTAAAGTGGAAAGAGGGGAGGGGAGAGGAGGGGAGCGAAGCACAGAGACCATGTGTTGAAAGTCGGAGACGTGAGTTCAGGGAGCAGCAGGAGGGGGTAAATGTAGACAGAGGAAAAGAGGTCCACGGAGAGTTAGATCATCTGTCTGGCAACGATAGAGGGATGGGAGAAAGCTGGCAGAGGGATGCTGACGGAGAGAGTAATAGTGAGGAGAGCGAAGGTGGAAGTCAGACAGGCTGGAGGACAGACAAAGACCGAATGCTTGCAGGAGAGGACGGTTTTGTGACCGTGTCGAGTGGCGATGATGATGAAGACGAGCGAGAGGAGTTTCTGGACTGTCAGGACTTTTGGGAGGCTGGGGATGAAGGTGACACCCCCTCTTCTCTTGGCTACGAGGGATGGACGAGAGAGGAAAATGCCAATAAGGAGGAACTAGAAAGGGGGGAAAAGAAGCCCACGTATGTCTTTTGTGTAATTGGACAAACGTTACCAGAACCAAAGCCTGACACGATGTCACCATCACTCAATGAGAACCAGGAGGAGGAGGAGGAAGAAGAGGAAAGGCACAACCTCCTTTCAGAAAGTCTTCATCATAGAGGCGGTGATGTCAACAGGCAAACTCCTGATGACCCGTGTCTGTCACTGAGGAAGAATGAGGAGCACCTGATGAACAGCCAACAGGAGGCTGATGGGGACGGCGACAGGTCCATAGAGGACAGCAAAGAAATTTTATCTCCACAGGACGATCAAAGAATGAGAGCGACGAAAGCGGAGCACCCTTATGCTGAAATTGGACCCTTAAATAGGGACTCACAGACTGAAAAACTCCTCACAGAGTGGAGGGAAAGGAATAAAGAAATTGCCGAGAGGGATAGACTCTCTCCTCTCCCGAGGAATCCTTACGCCGATGTCTACCCTCAGGTGACTTTTGAACAAATTCTGCCTGCCTTAGAAGGGCTTAATGTTGACGCGATGAGCTCAGAACAGAAAGAGGCCATTCGGATCCGAATGAGCGGTGCGTGGAGCATGTCTGAGGAGCCCAAGCGGCATTCGCAAGCACCTCACCTTAAGTGGGCGAAAAACGTGGTACGGGAGATCCTGGGACACTCTGGGGAGGACGTGATCGAGGACCCCAGCTCAGGAGGACCAAAGGTCACTCAGACTGAGACCAGTCAAGTGGAAAATGTCCCGCATAGCTTGAGCGAAGATGAGCTGCAGTCTGAACCGGAGCTGGAGTTGGAGGAGGAAGAGCCTTTGGAGGTGGAGGGGCTGAGAGGTATGGGGCGGCAAGACATGCATGCTGACCAGCTCGCGGCCATTCAAGCTGACACATTCTCATACACTCGCACTGACACATTGCTAGACACGGAAAGAAGGGAGGATCAAAAGCCAGTGGTGGATAAAGAGCCTGATCCTCGGCCTGACCTCAATTTAGAGAAGGTAGCTGTAGATGTGAAAATGGCTAAGGAGGCAAATGAGCTCAAGAAGTCTGAAAGTGAGAAAGAGGCAAGCAGAGAGGAGGAAATGGAGATGTATTTGTCTGTGAGCAACACACTTTATAAGCCAAGTAGCTGCCCCATTCTCATTTGTAAGTCTCAGTCAGATCTCCTCATGCCCTTTACAGAGGGTGATGATGAGGATGATGAGCTGGATGAAGCAGGAGAAGAATGGGAGGATAAGGAGACGGATTCTCCAGAGAGTCAAGGCTCACTGAGCGTAGCATCAGAAGATAGTGAGTGTAGCACAGACAGAGTAGACACGGGAGCGAGGAAAGTCGGAGACGCCGCTCCGACGAGCTCCTGCAGTTTTCAAGATTTAGGTCCCGAGGCTCGGTTCAGGAGACTGGGCATCCGTAAAACCACCGAAAGAAGAAACAAAGAGCTTGTAGAGGTGGAAGAGGAAGAAGGTGTTGCAAGGGATCGCAGAACTCGAATATTCACTACAACAGGTAACCAAAGAGGAGGCAGTCTGTCCCTGACTCTGGTGAATCGAATCTCAACCCTCCAATCAGCACTGCCTCTGTGCTCTCAAATGATCCAATATGCAGCGTGTCCCCAAAAAAGATTGACATCATTTTGTAGTTGTTTATATTATTGGTCAAATTATGTAAAAATTCAATTAGATGTGTAAAAACGGAGTTTAAAGGATGCACTATGCATTTGTTTTTCTTAACTATTCAATCTAGAGTCCATATAGCTTCACATTTCTGTGACATGCTTTTTCATCAAGAAACCCCAAAGATCAAGATGTGCATGATAGTTTACTGGTGAAATGACCCCGTTTTGATCGGGTGGGCCCATCTGTAAGAAGATAATCATTGAAACGCCGTGGAAAGTTATCCAATATGTTATTATTATTTAACTTGTCAGGTCTCACGTTGTGTGCTTTTTGGTATATTTGTAAAGCTTAATGATTTGGGTTAGCAAATCTATCTATTGGAATGTACTGTATATGAATTTTGATAGTGGTAGCAAAAGAAAAGTGCTCACACACTACTTATGTAGATGTGCAACAAGGAGACGGTGTTCCAAAAAAAAAAAAAAAATAGAAGTAGCAGAAAGTACTATCAGGAGAAGAGATTCGACTTAATCAATCTAACATTCTGAAAAAATATGTATCAAACTATTCTCTTAAGGTTTTGATTTCGATTACCCCGAATGTTCAGTTAGTTGGATGGTCATATTTCAAATAATTTTTTGGGGACACTTTGTACGTTGTTTGTGTTTTCTTTTCTCATTTGATTCGATCAATGCCGTTAAGCTTCAAATTTCCATCGTTCGTCACTTTGTCCCCCTATCGCTCCAACAAAAGCCACGTCTGAGTCTCAAACCTCACAATCTGATTTTGTCTGAGAACTGATCTTTCCTGTCAATCTCACTTGGCTTTGCTGCGCATGTGTCACAGGTAACGTTGTAGTTGGGTGGTGGGTGGAGACAATCGGAAGTGGAGGCAGTGATAGACACCAAAAAGCCGAAAAACTGATTGGAGGCAGAGTGCAAACTGAACAGCTTGGCTCAATTACTGTCACCAAAGGCCATCTTACTTACTTGAATACTCTACCCTTTAATTATTTTTCCAACTTTATTGTTTGCACTCTACTGCTTTGATGAGAAAGGCGTTGTATAATGTTTTGACAGTTGGACACTTTCTTGTTCCAGATGAGGACGATCGCAGTAAAAGCTGGGGAGAGGTGGAGCTGAGGTGAGTCCAAAAGCCAACTTTGTAAGAGAAAATGCTTTCAGTCTACGTATAGTGTACGCAAGGAGCAATTTCAAATCATCCAGGGATTTATTTATTTATATTTCATCACAAACCTCCACTGGTGTGTTTCCGCAGGAATGTTTTGGACACAATTGGAAGACGGAAAAGGAACTCCAAGTTTTTCAGTGAGTATCTCACCACTCTCCTTGATATTCTGCACATTATTTTAATTGAACATGCTAAAACTAGTCTATTGTCTGTTGTGGTATGATTAATAGTTTAATATACATGTTTAAAATAAAAAAAACAATTTTCACACCTGCCGTATGTATTATTGGTGATCGAACAAATAGTCGTTAGTAATATCTGCGCGATATATTTTTTTATTGTACCATTTTATTTTTTTCTGACCCTATTCCTCTTTCATGATTTCTGATGTGGGTGTGTTTAATGTAATAGTTTTTTTAAGGGACCCAGTGCCGTAGCTTGGACATCCCTGTTGTACATAATGACCTACGGGATTTTGTATCGGGCTCCTTGCAAGAGTGTATAAATATAACCCCACAGTGAGAAAACTTTCCATGCTTGTTTTTCATGTGATTTCCTAATACATACACATAAATCGGGCATATAAATTTGGTGGGCTAGATATGTATCTATGGGCTTGCATACAGACAGGAAGAGCATGACGCATTGGCTTATTTCCTTTCAGTGTGTGTGATTCATGTGGGCAGAAACACTGTCTCAAAACACTCCCACCTCGTACTCCACACGCAGTTTACACTAAATCGACACAAATGGAAAGCAAAATGTTTTCGACATGCTAAACAAGCCTGGGTGCTCTTGACTCACACAGATGTTGTCGAAGGTGGAATCTGTGCGTGCATGTGTGCGCGCGTGTGTGTGTGTGAGCTACAGGCAGGTTTGCGCAAGCATTCACATCCACAAACTTGCGGGAATAACAGCTGCAGCTGTGACTTTGCATTCCAGCAAGTATGTGAAAATGAGAGAGATATCTAGACATGTCGGAAGATACAGTAAGTAGGTAAAGAGGAGGGTGTGCAGTAACTGGGAGAAAAAGTATATGAATCCCTTGGGATTTCTTACATTTCTGTCTGTTTTCATATTTTCAATTGAAAATGTTCACCCTCACAAGACAGGGAGGAAAAAGTAAGTGCTACAAGCCAATCTGGAGTCAAATCAATAAGACATGATTAGAGGTGTGATGGCCTGTCAGCAAGTATTACCTGATGTGTACCACGCCTTACTTAAAAGGGCTCTTGGAAGGCCTACGGTAAAGAATTGTTGACTGGTATAAAGCTGAAAATGGTTACAAAAGTATCTCGACAAGTCTTGATGTTCATCAGTCCACAGTTCGCCAAATTCTGATTGCAAAAAGTACAAAAAGGGGTACAAAAAGAAAGGTAGTTTTAGTTGAAGACTGCCACAAATCACTGGCGCATGCCAACATCTGACAAATCGACCATGAATTAAACATTAAACAAAAATATCGGAAAAAGAGGAAGTAGTTGCTGTATTAAAAAAAAAAAACATTGCTGCAAGTTTGAAATTTGTTAATCAATCTATCAATTAATTCACTAATTAATCAAGGTATTTTGCAGAATAACTGGAGGCCCGTCTGTGTGGCTGAGGTTATTGCTGCCAAAGGAGGGTCAGCTCCTTATTACATCCAAAGGTTCATTTACATTTTCCTCCTCGTCCTGTGAATGCTTACGTATGGTCTATAAAAATAATAAAAAATGCAGTTGTTTGTGTGGCAATAGTTTAGGAATTTTTATACTTTTGGTTTAGATGATCAGACTTTTTATGATGAGTTTTGGAAATTCCCAGTTTCACATACTACTTTCTACCACTGTAGGCAAGTGGGTAGCTAACAGGAGTTAATAATAGTGTAGCGTAATTATACTTGAGTAATATTTGTACTCTTAGTACAACGTGGTAAACATTGACGGTGATATATAGTAACAAGTTGATAAAATATAATACTGTACACCGAGTATGTACAGTTAATGAAATGAATGTTGATACACTTCTGTATACATCATAGTTCAATTTATAATTGAGGGAAATTAAAGATACTAAAATAATGACTGTGCTGCCCTCAACTCCTCATTTGAATATTCTTGTTTTTTACCTCCTGTACCACAACAGATCGCGCGCAACTCTACCAGCAGTATAGCGAAGCAGTCCAGAACTCTGAGATCCTGCGCCAGTCTCGCTCTGATGTCCTCTCGGTTAGCGAGGAGAGTTTGGCCTCTCCCGCTCCGTCGCCTCCTCCGGCCCGTCGACCTCTCCCGCCGCTGCCCCCCGTCCCGCACCCCCACTCGCTGTCCCACACAGGTTCCATCACCAGCGTTAGAAGCTTGCCTCTGCCCGAGCCCCCGAGGAATGAGGGCAGGCCCTCGTCCCCGCGTCTCTCCATATCGCTTACGCAGTCGGCCACGCTGTGGAGGGAACTTCCAGGCGTCAGGAGCAGCAATGAGCTGGAGGACCTCACGGAGGACGCGAGGCGGCTTCAGGAGGTAAATTGACGCATAAGAACACACCTTTTAACCATTGGTGGGTTGGCAGAGCCACCAAAGCAGTGTGAGAACCACTCACCTACATTTACAACTTAAATTCCAATATCGCTTCCTTGAAAGTGCAATATTTTATGGCCAACAATCTATACACTTCATTTCTCTGTTGCTCTTGGACTCGATGTACAGGATTTGTCGTATCAGATTTCAGCATTTATGTACTTGCTGTCTTTTCAAATGTAATCTGTCCAGAGCCTTTACAATCAATCAGTGGCGCTGGCCAATGGAACGTGAATTCTATGAGCTGAGGGACTGTTTCCTGAACCAATCAGTTTTCAAATTTATCATCACGGGGTCAGCTAAGTGGTCCACAACAATGTCAGTATTTTTCACTTATGATTGGTTGGTCAGAGCAAACGGTTCACTAGTACAACGCATCTGTAGCGACCCTAGAATTACTCCAAATGATTTACATGGCACAGTGCGTGCTGTTAAATTGTTTATCTACAGCAGGGGTGTCAAACTCAAAATTACAGTGGGCCGAAATTTTTAATTGAACAAAGCCGTGGGCCAAGGTTGAACAAATTAACCTTTTAATATGGAGCCAAACAAGTGTGTAATACTTGTAATACCGGCGGACCAGCTCTAATATTAATTTGAAATTGCCTCGCGGGCCAAATATAATTACACCGCGGGCCAAATTTGTCATCAATGACCATTTGGGGGCTTTGCCTTATACGTGCGGGGCCTGGGTTTCCAAATGTGTCTATCCTGGTTGCAAAATCTCTGAACTCTGACATCACAGAATGTAAAAAGAACTTTCCTTCAGGGCATCAATAAAGCACAAAGGTGTGTTACTAGATCCTCAAGACCAGGCTGTCTTTAAGCGTCATTTCAAGTCAGTAGCCACTGATTCCTTTTAAACGGGGCGTAACTAAAATGAATCAGTCAGCCACTCGTTATTACTTCACAACTCGGGCTGCTAAAAATTCTTACAGAAATACAGGACTTTCCCCATTCTTCTTCTGCCAGAAGATGCAATTGCGTAAGCACTTATTTGAAAAACGTCAAGTCTTTACCGGTTAGCTTTTCAACAGACCCGACGGGCTCACTTCCACTTTTTTTTTTTTTTTACTCAGTCAGTCCAAAAAGACGTCAGCTGCAGAAAGCAAGAAGCGTCACTCATCCCTGCTTGTATTCCTGTCAGGAAGTCCCATGTTCCTCTTCTGGTGTTCATAGGTGCGATTTGAAGTGGTGACCTCTGAGGCGTCTTATTGCCGCAGTCTGGACATTGTCGTCGAGCACTTCGTCAAGTCCAAACAACTGGGGGCGCTATTGACCACCCAGGATCGGAACTGGCTCTTTTCCCGGCTCGCCGACGTCCGCGCTATCAGCCACAGGTCAGACATGATGCTGATACACAAGTCTTTCTCCACCTTTTTTGAGCAAAGGGACCCATTTTACATCCGAAAAATATCACGGCTCACCACCAGACGAAAATGTCAAAAAAAGTGTGAACACTGAATTAATGACGTTCTCATTCCAATTTACTAATACTTACTCGGTATGAAATGTGGACAGATTTATTTTAATAATAAGGTGATATACACAAAGGAAGCCATTACTTATTCTATTGTATGACTGGGAATAAGCTGATACACAGGTTTATTTACATTCTGCCATCATGAAAGGGCATCTAATTGTTCTTCCTGTCACTGTAAGTTGCTGTCATAAATAGATAAACAAATATGCATTTGTGACCTGTCCCAGCGATCTGTTTTCAAAATCAAACGCAATCCTTGAGCACAAAAGGTCGGTTGCTCACCCTCGAGCTGGAGCGTGCAAGCAGACGTGCTAATTACATTGAATTCACCATTTTAGCTGTTTTTTTTTTTTTATTTTTTATTTTTTTTAGTTTCTTGTCAAAGCTTGAAGAGCGGCTGGAATCGGACATCATTCACTTTACAGTGTGTGACATCATCGCTCGCCACTGTCAACGTTTCAAGATGGTTTACGTACCCTACCTCACCAACCAGTCCTATCAGGACGCCACCTACCAGAGACTCATGTAAGACTATTGATCGGATCGGTTGACCGTCGGCTAGTATTTTCTAGTTCTTAAACTCTTTGTTGTATTTCCTTCTTTCAGGAATGAGAATCCAGGCTTCAGATGCATTGTGGAAAAGTTGGAGAGGAGTCCAGTTTGCCAGAGACTTCCCCTTCGGTCCTTCCTTGTCCTTCCGTTCCAAAGAATTACACGAATTAAGCTGTTAGTCCAGGTGTGTTTCTGGTGGTTGCTAACATTGCAGTAAAACCACTTCTGATGTGTTTGTTTGTTTCAAACAAAATTTTCCCAGAGGACATACAGTCAATACTTTCGCATTTGGCTCGGTCTTTATCTCCAACACTGTAAAGGGAAAGGCAACACGATGCCTAATAGTCAGCACGTTTGCCTCACCATTCTGATGTTCAGGGTTCAAATCTCAGTTCAGGCCTTCCTGCGTGGCGTCTGCATGTTCTGCCCGTGCTTGCGCGTTTTGTTTTTGTTTTTTCCCCCCAGTGCACTATTGACTAATGATCTCTCATAGTATCACATCCACATAGTTTCTCGCTGAACTAACAGTTCAAAATCCAAAGTTTTTTGTGACTTTAGACGAGTTTCGTTTGACAAAATTCTGCATAGTTGTATCTCCCACTTAAACACAAAATACTTTGTTTCCTTTCCAGAACATTGTGAAGAGAACAACTGCGGGCACTGCAGAAGCGACGCAAGCCATTAAAGCCTTGAGACTTTTAGAGAAGGTAAATTCCTCCTCTATCAATGTCTGTGTTATTATAAAGGCAGTCTTTAGACGACTCTCATTGCTAGACTTTTAATATTAACTTTTTTTTTAATTTGGGGATGAGGAAAAGTAAGAAAAAAAGGATAGTACAATCAACTTTATCTATACTGTAAAGCCTTTTATCACAAAAGATTCTCAAAGGACTTCACAGACTCACTGTTCACAAAAATCAATGACATCCTGCATCAGGTGATTACTGTGGCATTGAACAAAATTAGGTCATTTTCAGGCATGATAATTGTCCGCGGATTCGCGGAATTATGAGTTTTTTTCATCTGAAATTGTCATTTTTGTGAAACGTGTAAATCCGTTGAGAATTTTTTTTTTGCGGGGCGCGTAGAGTACGGCTTGACTTGGGGCGAGGCTGTGATCAAGACCGACCGCCAGCATCTATCGGCAACACTCTTCATGAAATTAGTCACAGCTGTGATAGCGAAAAATGGCATTGCTATCTGTTTTCATTAAATTTGGTGTTTATAATAACGCCAATATTCCGATTTCTGGCAGCATTTTGGTGGTATTTCGTCAGTATTTTTACTCTGATGTTAACATTTCATAGAGAAGCCATTCTGTTTACTATGGCATAGTTATAACTTATAGGCATACGTACGCATATGTTATCGAGTGGTCTGCACGTTTGCCAGTATGGCGAAAAGTCTTGGAGCGAAAAGATGAAGATCGTGCCAGGGAAATTGATAAAAACCATGCGATAAAAACTGTTTCAGATGGGCATGGCTTAAAGAAGTGTAACCGTGGAGATGGGAATGAAAACTGTATCAACATGTTTAACCAAACACAGACAAAAAGTGGAAGTTCTTATTTCTGAAGTATAACTTGTAAGTGCAGTAGCCTATTTGATATAAATTTCCCATTCACATCTACATTTTTACGTCTGAAGTATGGCAAAATTATTTTGGTTATTTGGACTCATATTTTAAGTTTTCAAAATATTATGATTACCCTGTATTTACACTGTTAGAAGTAACCAGAGGTCACCATTTAACATTGTGTTTTATAAAAAAATGTTTGTGCGTATCCCCCATTGAGGCCCCGCCCCCACCTCCCACACACACGCACTCACACACACACACACAGAATTTTTCAGTGTTTTTCCAAATTGGTCATTCTCATCCCTGAATTTTGGTGATCCTGACTCACCCGAAGGAAGAGGAGGTCTAGTCTGATTTGACTTCAGACAGTGAGACACAGAATAAAATGTGCGCTTTTGGACAGTGTATGTAAACTAATTGCTTCCACTGTAGCTGCTCTAATTTATGATGGTCGGGCATTCCAGAGTACTGGCGCCTGAAAAGTGAATGTTCTAGAACTTGCTTCCGTCTTTTAGCTCTCGGTGTAACCAAAAGAACAGCGTGTTGTGAGCGTAAGTCTCAGCATGGAACATAAGGTACCACTAAATCAGCAAGATAGGAAGTCATGTAATTGCTCTTTTTCATTTCAATTTTCAAGCTGCTTATCCTCACAAGGGTTGCGGGAGTGCCAGAGCCTATCCCAGGTAACATTGGGCAAAATGAGGAACAAAATCTTAACATCGCATATCAGGCGGACTGGGAACCAGTGCTAGTTGCTGAGTTTAGCAGTATTTTTCTAGACCTAGTCAAGAATCTTGCTTCAGCATTTCGGGCTAACTGGATGCCTTTAAATACTAGACATGGAAAGATCACGAAGTACCATGTTACAATAGTCAAGGCGAGATGGAATGAATATTAATTACGTTTTCTGCTTTACTCATGGTATAACTTAGCGATATTGCTAAAATATAAAAAAATAAATAAACGCCGTTGAAGCACCATTCTAGTAATCGTCCTGCTGACAAACACAAAGGAAACAAAACAAACACACTGCACAAGGATGATCCATAAGTCATTTGCTCCAGAAAATGTTTTACAGTGTTAATAAATCCACTGTTACTCTTGTGCCCTGTAGCTAATCCAAGAGAGCAATGACAGTATCTCCCAAATGAAAAGCATTGAGTCGTTGGTGTCTCTCAGTGCCAAGGTGGACTTTGAGTGCAGGGTATGTTTCGCCTGCGGGAAAACTTTGGAATTGTTTGAAAATTCCCAGTGGTGATCGATGCTAATAATATGATGTTCTTGTCTTGCTTGTTGCAGACTCTTCCTCTCATCAGTCAGTCTCGGAGGTTGGTGCGGGAGGGACCCGTCACTGAGCTGATGGATTTCTCCCTCAAGGAAACGGAGAGGAATATTTACATGCACCTATTCAACGACTACCTGTTGCTTTCACAGCAAAAAGAGTGAGTCAGCCATTGCTTTTTCTGGATGACTGATTCAGCCGAGATTTTTAATCCATATTTACAACATCATGCGCAAATTGAGACGTCTTACGTGTTTACCTCCTCTTTCCACGTTTCTTGATTGATTCCAGCCTTTCTAACTTCAAACTATTTAACTCAATCAGAACATCTTGGAAACTATTTATCATATTTCCCAATCTCCAAATATTCTGAATAAAATTCGTAAGTATTCACAAAACAATATCCCAAATCAAGAGATGCTGTACAAGCGTCGTTACCTCCTTGCACATTTCTGGGCTGAGTCATTGCATTGTAACTTATAAATGTTCGACACGTTCATGACCTTCAGGGAATCGTTTGTCACATTTCCTGAATTTTTTTTAACGAAATTCCAAATTCAAGACACATGCTCCATACGTATTTCCTACTTGCACAGTACTTGAGTGATTCAAACCATTCCATCTTCAAGTCTCTCGTGCTATATTTCAACAATTCAATGAATTTCAGAGTATTTCTGTTCCGTTGTGAGCACTCAAGAGAATTCAAATGTAAATTCTACAAAAATATTTTTATTTCCAGTCACAGTATGTAATGCGCTTCTTTCAGAGGGGCCAGATTTACAGTGATAGACCACGCTCCTGTTGGCGAGCTGCGTGCCGAGAACTGTCGCGTCAAACTTCATTCTCTGCAGAAGAACCTGTTCAGGCTGCACACGTCGAACAAGTCCCTGCTGCTGAGGACCGACACACAGTAAGAAAAGACGGCATTCATGTTGGGGGGGGGCAAAGAGAAAGAGAACATAATTTTATTTTTTGCTTTGTGTTTCTTGCAGGAGTGATAAGCTACGCTGGATATCTGCCCTTTCTCGCCCTCACCCTGAAGTTGATTTTTCTTCCGCACAAGGTGAATGCTTGCTGCTGTCTGAGATCATTTACTGCTAGCGCCGCCACTTCCTTATTCGCTCATTACCTGTGTGATAATGTTTGACTTTGTACTTTTTGATACATGTGCTTGCAAGATATGTCATGTTGTGGCACGTGAATGTATTTGTTTTATTTGTATAGCCTCATACCTTTTACTGTAGTTGTCTTTGGTTGTTAGCGTCCTGTCATATGTAATACATGTAAGTAGGCTACACACGTGCTTTTCCTGCTGACAGTCTCGTGTTTTTCACCTGCTTTCATGTGTGTTTACACATGGCCTGGCACGCAACCATACTCATTATGAAGTGTCTTTGACTTACGAGTTTAATTTCTTTCACTACACGGCTCAGAACTCAATTTGCTTGTATATAAAATCCATTTTCCATGTTGAAATTAATCGAAATGCCATTGTTCCAGCCCCCTAACACATTTTCTGTTCCGTTTTCATTAAGAAAAATAACACTGTACTGTATAAAAACATAATAAAAAGGATTGGAAAAGAATTAACCGTTTTTATAAATGTTAATAAGAGTATGTACCCTTGTAATTGTTTGCATTTAAGGGGTCTCATTTTTTATTTGTGTATTTGAATGGTTTTTTTTTTTTTGAGGGGGGCAGTAAAGATCTGATATGGCAGAGGATGATCTTAATAGCTACTTTTAGTTTTCCACTTCACTTACAAAATGTGGAAATGTAGCTGGATTTTGTTCATACCTCAGGTGTTAGCTTGGAACAAAAAGTAAAAAATTAACAAAGTGAATGATTATGACAAAAAAGAAGTTGGCAAAGTTAGATGGGGAATTGAATGTCAAGTTTGGCACCGTATTAGGATTGATGACTGGTCAGGGATGGCTCCAGGAAGTTGTGGGTGTAAAAGACATGTCATGTTTTTTATATTTAACTCCTTGTCTTTTTTTTTAGATTTTCCACAGATGCAGTGTATCAGAGCTTTTGTGGCCCAGCAGCCGGATGAGTTGTCATTAGAAAAAGCTGATATCATACTGGTGCAACAAAGCAGCGACCGTAAGACCATCTATATTTTAAAAAAACTTTTTTTTTTTTGTGAATTTGTATATGTTGACGTTTCCTTATCGGTCTTTGCGGGTTTCCCCAGATTGGGTAGAAGGTATCAGACTGTCCGATCAGCATCGTGGATGGGTCCCCGAGTCGCATTTGGAATTGATCAACAACTCCAGGGTCCGACAGCGCAATCTGTCAGACGCCCTCAAACTGACGACGGCCACAGCTGCAGTATGAGCGGGAGTAAAAGTGAGAGATTGAGATGAAAAGACTCTCGGGCTTCTGCCTGCTTCACGGTTCCCGTCGGGACGGATTGGAGAGTTAACATTTGTGTCTTAATTTGGATTTCTGCCTTTTAAAAGGACAGTCTGTCTCTTTGGGGCGATCCATAAGTAGATGAGACCTGGTCCTGTGGATTGTATGTAAAAAAAAAAAAAAAAAATACTAATTATCCTCATCACAAACAGCATGTCGGTAAAGTGTGGGGTGGGGGGTGCCACTATTTTAGGCAATGTCCCACTCTACTATTTTAGTGCCTCTACCCTGCACCAATTTTTTTTTTTTCTGAGGAGGAAAAAGTGTACTATGACGGCCGTGCCAGCCCACCCACTTTTTAGGGTTCTCCACTGCCCCTGCATGTAGCTTTAATACCCTTTTTTAAAGAGCACACGTATTTTCCCAAGAGATGTTTAAAGGAAAATAATACACTTGTATATTGACTACAGAGGAATAGATGAGTTCATGACAGATGTATGACGGTAGCCCCAGCATGCAGGAGACCTGAATGAGGTATAATGTAAAAATGTGGAACTTCTTAAATGCACAGAACATTTTAGGTTACATAGTGAATATGTTTCAATAAATTCAGATTTCAATCATGTGTTAAAACATCAAAAGTTACTGCAAAGTGTTGTTTGTTTATATACACACACCCAACGAGATCCAGTAGTGGACGGTGCATTTTGTACCTCTTAAGATCATGACTGTCAAATTATAATTATATTAACCATCAATACCATATAAAATGGAATTTGACAGGCACGCAACTGTGACTGGTACATCTGGAGCAGTTCAGAATCAGTATTGGTCTGTTAACATGACAGAAATAAAAAAATAAAATAAATACTGTTAATCATACCCACCAGAGATGCTGATTAGCAAAATATTGTTTGCAGATTGCCACAGATGTGATTTGCTCGTCGAAAATGTCTGTAAAATGTTTTACTCTGAACAACCAATCAGAGGATGAGGAATGCTGATGTCATCAAGAGCGAGCTCACTGGCCTCGAAATGATGCAGTTAAAATTTGATTGGTTAAACAAATAATCTTGTTGCTTATCTAGTTGAAATCGCCTCTATCAACACTACTCATGATGAGGACCCTTTACAGATCAGAATGTCATTGCAATACTCAGACCAAAATATCTAAAAATATATATACCCAAAAAAATAATAATTTGTGGAGATGCGGTAAATGAGATGGGGAGACGAGAACCAGCCATGTCACTTTCCTCTCCTCATTCGAACTGAATGTTTTCACCCAAAACAGCCAACCACTCCCTTTTGAGTCAAGTCCCTTGATTTATTCATCTCCTCCTTGAAGATGCATACCCCTGGTGAATGTCTCCCCCTCGTGGGTCACCTTACAGCCACACAAACTCGAACCAGAGAGAAACGACACGGAATAAAGTGAAGAAACGGTTGGTCATAAATCGAGAGCATTTCATTAAAACGAAAAACAATAACGAAAACTGAATTTAGGTTGTTGTGAGGTCAGTGGAACTGATAGATCTAGATAGATAGATTGGACTTGTATGGGAGATATTTGCAAAGTTCTGGCTTTGGTATTTTGAGTACGCTGAATATATTCCGATTATGTTTTGTGTAGGTAAAGGAAGCAACGAAAATTACGGTTCTCGTTACGGTGGTCAACCAAACAAAACGGCAAACTACAGTTAAGGCATAAGCATTAGCGAATTTTTAGTCATTTATTTTAACCAATTCGATCTTTGAAGGTATCCTATTTTCCTCCTAATGTTTCATCTGCAATGGCATTCCTATTTTATGAAAGCGCAAGTTCCCACATGCTGAGACCAAAGTATGCAGCAATGCACGCAACATCGTGCACGGAGTGCAAGGAGACGGCGGGGGCGTGTCTCTGTTGATTCTAAACACGCCAATTGGCTCATTTTTCCATCACTCCGTAAAACTTGGCCAGTCAATTGATAGAAATAAAAATAGACCTTCCACCAATTACATCAGCGTGTTTACCCCTCTAGTGCATTTCCAATGGTCTGGCTTGCCGTCAATCAACATGGCCATCTGTGATTGGTCAGAAATATTGAGGGTCGCCTGTGTGGAATTTGTTGTTGTTGTTTTCGTGGACCGGAAGACGACAGAGGACATTTTTTACATTTGGTTGGACTCACAAGTTGTCGATAACTGTAATTTGGACAAGATTTTTTTTTTGTGTTTGTAGGATAGTTAATTAGGTGATACGAGGGACTAGCGGAAGCTCCGGGACTTGCTTCGAAATTGGGTTAAACCGTGTTTTTTCTGCCTGAAGGTATGTAGACCTGGAACGACGACTTGGTATTATGTTACTCCATATATGTTCCTCCAGGTTTGTGTTCACATGACTACTACCTAAGCACGCTGTGTCCCAATTTAGACAAATGGTACTAAAATGTCCGTTTGAGTCCATAAGGCTGTTGTTTATCGAGATATGGCAGTCGAAGCCATGGTACCGAGAGCTCGCTGTCAAGTTCAACACAGCTGTTGTGACGTGGCCCTGCTGTTGCTCAATGGCTCTCGTTGTTTTGCTTCATTTCGACTCATCATGTGACAGAACCTGGGGGCGAAAACGAGATAAGTTGTTGAGCACGCTGTTTGATAATGTGTTTAGAACTCCAATCTGTTATTATTTACTGCTTTTTTGCCCCGCCCACGCTCGAAAATAGGGAAACGTGACACCCCCTATGTCGCGGGAAATACAACACACGGCCAGTCGCAATAGTTGAAAATTCGCGATATGGCTTAGACCATGTAATTATTTTTCTAGTTTTACTCCTTCTACACGTTTTAAACCCATGAAAAATGCATTACCAATCCTACAATGCCAGGCATTTTAGATCAGTTTTGCCAGATTTTGGCGAGACCCACAGGATATTACACACTCAAATGCCGACTCCACCAAATGAAAGAATAGACTCCCTTCTTTCACCAGAAACAAGTTTCTACCCTTTGCTCTATTTTTTTTTAAATTTTAAACAAACCAAAAAAGACGCATACAGTGACTTATTTTGCAATGTAATACAATATCTATCTCACGGTTTATCCATCCCTTCAACCATCCATCCATTTTTTTTAATTTCAGGCATGCTGGTGCCCGTCACAGGTGACTCTGGGCCAGGGGCGGGGTTCTAATGATATTTGGCACAAAAGCAATGATAATAGATCAATCATACATGAGCTAACTTGCATCTCATCTTACATACTTTATGCCTGCATTACTTTTGGCGATATCTTACCATTTATAGTAGTAAAAGGTAAGCTAAAATAGTAGGCCTACTAGCATATGAACAATTCTGAATGGATTTGCACCTTCTACTTAACCAAATATGCAAACTCATATCACATCTGGACACATTTTGCATCTGAATATTTTCCAGTCACCAACTGATTGATTAACACTTATGTATGTCAAGAAACTTGTAGGCTTTCATGAAATCTTTTACAAAGGCCAACATGAAAAGTTATAAATCACATACACGCTCTCACGTCAGGGTAAGTGGACGGATTTGGGACACATTTGTCAGAAACTTCGTAGTAAACGCAAATACCAGGGTGCCGCTGTTATTCACAAGCTTTGCTGGTTATCTTTGGTTGGCATCCGCTGGCCCAAACGTGCATACTGTGATTAAAAAACCAACAAACAAGGCTTCCCTGCCTTAACTGATATCATATAGAAGCGGACGGTGTTTCTGCCAATCAATGTAATGCACATGTGCAATAATTGCATCACGATGACGTCCAGTGAACGCTCCGACGCAAATCCCGTGTGACGCAACTCAACAGATATCACGTCAGTCAACTCGCATTGTTTAGAGTTGGAGTGTTCTGGTTGCCATGAGGTGTAACAATCTAGTGCACAGGTGACATCGGCTCTCTGGTCTGTAGAGATATGACGTGGTGATTGTCGTGATCCTTTTTCAATTTGGACTAATTTTCCTTATTATTATTCCTTATTTTCCCAGACAGACATCTGTGACTTTTAGCAATCCATACTATAATAATTAGTGTGAATGGCTGCCCCCAGGGGACAACAAAAATTCCTGCATCTCACATGGACATTTTTGTTCCAATAATGCAAAATGCATTTTTATCTGATGTATAGCTGTCAATCTCTCCTCTGCTAATGTTGAGGTGAAGTTATAATTACATTAATATTTCTATAACTGAATATGCCTTCGTACACCACTGTGTGCGGTCGTTCACTGTTCAGAACTGTTACAGTTGTTCAATTTTAAATTTAATTTGAACAAAAATATTGAATTGAATGCCATTGTCATCACACGAAACTGTACAATAAAATTGATTTATAAATATACTTATAAAGTATGTATATATTTTTTAAATTATAAAAGATATTTTATAAAAACTTATAAATACAAGTGATATTTATATTGTGCTTAAATTGCCAAATAGAACAGCACTATGGGACAAAATATTAAGGATGTATTATGTCTTATCTATCGCAAACCACCTAATCCACTCAAAATGTACTTCTGAGATTATACAATGTTACATGCAACTAGCATCCCATTAGGTATTCCAATAAATATTTTGGCACGCGATTAACACAGCATTACAAAGCAAGATTGCACACATGAGTAGCATTGATGTGATTTTTGTACTTTGTGTTCATCTCGTGACATTCTGTCGAGTAGCTCACCACCAGGTGTGCCACATGTCTTCCAGCAGAGTGGTCGTCATGTGATTTGTGACTTGATGAATGAATGTAGCGCTTAGTGATGTCATCTTTTCTCCTTTGTCCGCACGTTATAAAGCAGTTGTCTGTCATCTTCGCTGTGTTCTGGTGTCGTTGCGTCCAGATGGCAAGTCAGTATCAGCGCTCGGTACCGCTGGAGGTGAGGAGAGCGGAGGGAGAGCGTGTCCGGGCCAAGCATCCTGACAAGATACCGGTCAGTTTGGCTGCAAACTCGTATCTCATTTTGGAGGTTGCAACAAGGTTCAAGACTTGATACATTTATTTATTTGAAATCATCTTGCAGATCATTGTAGAGAGGGCCCAGAGGTCACGAGCTCCTGAACTGGATAAGAAGAAGTACTTGGTGCCCTCAGATTTAACAGGTACTTTTAACAAGGGTTGTAATTTTAGGTCACGGTGGGCAATGTATGGCCCACTTAGCATTTACATTATCAAGAGTCCTACAATATTTGTTGCATTTATTTTGTCATTTTCTTGCCCCAAATCAATCTCTTCCCATTGAAATGAATGAAATGCCACTATTATGTTCCAGAATGACAAAATACATCAACAATTTTTTCAAGGATTGTAATTTACAAACACATAACAGTAATAACATCATTAAATAGCAATAATTTCACGCTTTAATGCCTATGACCATTGCGGTCCGGCTGGTGAGCGTGTCATAGCCACCAGGGAGCAGTATACTACCCATTTTGAAGGTGCCGGGACCCCATATTTTTTTTCTAGTGTTTGGGATGTAATATTGGCTCTTTGGTCCCTCAGTGTACATGTGAAATATGAAATAAAAATTGCCCACACATTCCTCAGTTCCAAAGAGGCCTGAAAGCATATCATTAAAATTTCCTAAAGCTTCAATGAAGACATTGGGCTTGCTTTTCATCTCCCGCACCAGAGCTGTCACCAGAACATCCCCCCAAATGTGAATTTACAAATGCCATGGCATTTATATTCAGGTTTCACTGTATCACACAATTATCACACAATTGTTTAAGTAATGATTGTTTAATATATCCATTACGACGACAAAAAAATGTTTATTAAAATAAACAATCTGACATAGTTTACATAGATAACATGAAAACTTCTCTCTCTACTCTTATACATTATGCTTCATTTCTTGTTAACTGGGGCGGCACGGTGGCGCTGCTGTAAAGCGTTGGCCTCACAGTTCTGAGGACTCGAGTTCAATCCCAACCCCGCGTGTGTGGAGTTTCCATGTTCTCCCTATGCCCATTTTGTTTTTCTCCGGGCACTCCGGTTTCCTCCCACATCCCAAAAACATGCAACATTAATTCGACACTCTAAATTGCCCCGAGGTGTGATTGTGACTGCGGCTGTTTGGCTCTGTGCCCTGCAATTGGCTGGCAACCAGTTCAGGGTGTACCCCGCTTGCTGCCCGTTGAGAGCTGGGATAGGCTCCAGCGCTCTCGTAACCATTGTGAGGATAAGCGACTAAGAAAATGATTGGATGGATCTTGTGAACTGCACAAAACTGATGACTTCACATCATTTCCCGTCGTCTCTCCCTCTCAGTGGGCCAGTTGTGTTTCCTCGTCCGCCAACGTGTATCATTGAGACCAGAGGAGGCGCTCTTCTTCTTTGTCAACAACTCGTTGCCCCCCTCCAGTTCCCCTCTTTCTGCAGTCTATGAGGTGAGAAGGGCTTTCGTTTCGCCTGCGTCGCTTCACTGTCTCAAGTAGTGCAGTATCATTGAAGGGATCCTTCACTGTTTCCACTGCCTTACGTTCCAGGAGCACCACGAAGAAGACCTGTTCCTCTACATGACCTACAGCAACGAGAGCGTCTACGGCGCCTGAAGGGAGCACACTGCCAGTTTGGCCTGGATGGCGAGAACGGGAAACGGGGGAGATGGGAGACGCCATTATTATTCCCTATACAGCATTAGTGTATGAGTAATCACATGGTGGGGAAAGGGTCACAAGGTTGCAGTTTCATTTACTACTAAATGTTTACTTATTTTACAAAATCCTTACATGGCAAAAGAAAAATGAAAAAAGGAAGAAAATTGATGGAAAAGGAAGTGGTCTTATGATCTTGGCCAGAGCTCCCCTTATCTTTCTCATCTGTATTTAATGAACATGTTTTTTTTTTTGTAAATGGCGCAATCATTAACTTTTTTTTGTTGCAAATAAAGATTACAAAAACATTGTAATGAGAAGTTTATGTCAGCACATCATGTCACATCACACTTTGCCCAATGCGTTTTCCTTTCTCTGGATTCACCTTTATACAGCGCAGCAAAAATTTAGAGGGAGGCCAAATACAAAAGGGGAAGTATTCATTCTTCAAGAAGCAGCTGAAGACTGGCCACGTCTGGGAGCAGAACCTTATTTTGTCTCCCTCACCCGATTGCACATTTTCAATGTAAAAACTTTGTCTCGACGCATTGTCACAACTTTTTGTCATCAGGAATTACCTACTTATAATGAGTTACATAACTTCTCTGCCCTTCAACCCCAGCAAATTCAAGGAAAGTGAGCTAACCAAAGAAGAAAGGAATCACAGAGATGCAGGAAGGCGCTGCCAAGAAAAACTCTCGAGAGGATAAGGGAGCAAAGGAACCTATGCTGGAAATGAAAGGGGACGGGAACATATATACACTTGCCGGTAGCCTACCTTGTAAGTATGTAAGTTTTTCTTTATAAAGCGAGTGTTGTCAACAAACGTTGACGATGGATCATAAACCACAAAAGGCATACATAATCTTAACTTTTTTTCCCAACTGAACAAATTTCACATTGTGCACTTTTAATTTCATAGAGTGTCTGTTCAAACGTGTCTTTATTTTGGTTCAGCAGCAGAGGAAGGAGAACAAAGCGACTATATGGGATTGCAAAGCCCGTCGGAAGACATCTATTTGAGTGTTTTGGAACCACCCAAACAGACAGGTATATTTAACTGCAATAATGTGTATACAAAGTATATTTGCAAAAAAAAAAAGAAAAACTTGCCATAGCGTGCCTCTGACACAAGAACATTTTAGGTTATGTCTCCATAATAAAAATAAAAAGCAGAAGTTAGTTTTTTAATGTTCCCAAATAATTGCTGACTATCAAATGTCATTTAATAACGTGTTTATTAATATGTTTCACATTTATTTAACTTTTTCCTTTGCTTTACATTATTTGTATTTATTTTATTTTATTTTTTTACAAGTATTCATCTTGGCTGAAAAATCATATGGCAAGCCACAATATTTCATGAACAAACAGTGACTGGTCCAGATGAAATATGCATGCGTTAATACATTTGAACTTATCGTTGAACTTTTTGGTGGTGAAACCTCGAGACTCAAAATACAAAACAACTTCCATTCTAGGTTTGCATCCAATATGCTTTTAGTATTGGAAACAAATGAAGAATTATCTTACATTTATGAAATCTGTATAAATGGATTGGCAGATATAAATGTACTGTAAAATAATAACATTGTATGTATTTATTATGTTGTTGGATAAGATGTCGCACAATGAAAACTGAATGAAACTGGAATACAATATGAATAAAAACCTCAATGAGCTGTATCAAGAATATATAGGTGCATCTCATAAATAAATAAAATAAATTAGAACATGGTAAAAAAAAAAATCATTATGAGAAGAAGCCCCAATTCCTGCCGGATTTATAATCCATCCATCCATTTTCTTTGCCGCTTATCCTCACGAGGGTCGCGGAGAGTGCCGGAGCCTATCCCAGCTGTCAACGGGGGTGAGGCGGGGTACACCCTAAACTTGTTACCAGCCAATCGCAGGGCAAGATTTCTGAGATAAGAGTCATCGTTCGGGAGATTCCTCGCTTTGACTTGCGAGCAAAATCCTGAGATACGAGCGGCGTATAGCAGCAGGGGACTCCTTTCTCATCGATTGGGTTCCAAATCTTGCCATTTTAAAACCTTTTATACCTTTCAGACTGTAGTTGCTTACTTTTCATTCAAACTGAATAGTTTCCGGGAAGATATTTTCATTACCTTTTTACATCAATTGTAAAATTTTGAAATCTACTTCATGACACACAATCAAAAGTATTCAAACGTTTTCCTGTCCTTATCAGCTCTGTGGTTATGCAGAATGATGCATCTTTCTGCTTGTTATGCTCTGTACAGTGGAGTTTGAAATCCTCCGTGTGTGTGTGTTTTCATTCTTGTGTTGTTTATTGAAAATTCAGCAAGACAGAACCTGATCTGAGAGGACGGAGGGACAGAACAAACAGGAAATAGGTTTACAAATCAAAGCACAACAATGGTTGAACAATGTAGCTGCAATATCAGTTTAGCTAACCTTTTCCCAAAAAAAATGTTTCATGTCGTCAAGCGGTGGCTTGCTTCACTTCTTTTATGAATTAGTTTCACTATTACACCCTGAGTGAGACTGATAAAATGTTCTGGGAGTGAGATAAAAGGCCGTCCAAATGTTGCAGTCAGGCTCTGGAAAACACTGTCGCGGGACACTTTGTCTTTGTGTTCATTAAAATGAGTGGCGAGAATATTGCAGACGACAAGTCCCTCGGTGTAGTTGGAAAGTTGCTTTTCCGGTTTGAAATATGTCGCCAATAACTCCAACTGACATATCTGATGTTTTTCGTTCGGCAGCTAAACAGGCCCAAGATGCTGTGAGGCTTTACCGTGTTGCCTGCTTGATCCTGAGCGTCCTCTGCTTGGTGCTGCTGCTGGTTGTCATCGTCCTCACGATGAAAAGTGAGTTTGTGCGGTAACTCATTTCACACGGAACCCCCTCAGAATCTTAACACCGATTAACCATAACTCCCATGGGTACGTGGTAATGCCATGGAAATGTTGCCGGTTTACACAATCCCAGTCAGTGTAAGGTTAAGACCACGATGAAGGGTGTTTGTTGTCCTCATCAGAATCACTCAATCATCATGAAAATCGAGCATATAGCCAAATGTAAGTGGCCAAACATTTGCACACATACCAGTACAGCAGTAACTTGAAACAATTGCATCTCAAAGCCTTCTCCCCCAAAACAACCCCGTTTTTTGTACACTTTTGTTAATGAGGAAAACAGTAAAGAAACACATACAGCAAAGGCATAGCTCGAATAAAACTTGTTTTTGTCACACGCATCTGTTTCCCCGCCATTATGCTGCTCTTTCTGGTGTGCCCATCTTGGCCACTTGGGGTAGAATAAGACAGACAAATATGAGGCACCTCAACTTCTACCAACTCATCAGTACTGCACTAATAGTTATAATTCGGTGAGTTGTTGTCTGTCTACATCGGTTGCTACACTATGTTCAAACACTTCCCTGTTGTCATAGCACCACAACATAGAAGCTATGTTCTTGTTTTAAATACGCAAGCTACAGTTCTGCGACGCTCATACCTCCCCCTAACTTTTTGTACAAATTTCTAGTGAAAACTGGATCCGAGACCTACCCGGTGACCTCAGTGAGTTGGGCTCCGCCAAAGTGCAACATGGAACAGTGCAGGGCTTTCATTCTCCAAGATCGAGACCCATGTGAGTGTGACACAATTAAAGTGACCGCTTTGGTGCACGGATGGAGGATTATTACAGCAACTACAAATAACAGATGGCAAAAGGACAAATGGTCTGTGCCGAAAAAAACAACAAGGGAATAACTAAAAGAGGTGTTGCCCATATCGCAACGCTGTACGGCATGTATTGCATCGAATAAAACTTGATTCGTCGCATGCATCCACTTAACCGCCATTATCCTGCTCGTTCTGGTGTGCCCATTTTGGCCACTTGGGGCTACTATAAGACAGACAAATATGAGGCACCTCAACTTCGCACAACTCATCAGTACTGCACTAATAATTGTAATTCGGCAAATTGTTGTCTGTTTACATCGGTTGCTACATTATGCTCAAACCCTTCCCTGTTGTCATGGCACCACAACATAGAAGCTATGTGCTTGTTTAGAATACACAAGCTATGATTCCGTGACGCTCATACCCCCCACTAACGTTTTGTACTAATTTCTAGTGACAACTGGATCCGAGGCCTACCCGGTGACACCAGTGAGTTGGGCTCCGCCAACATGTAACATGGAGCAGTGCAGGGCTTTCATTCAGCGAGACCAATGTGAGTGTGACACAATTAAAGTGACTGCATTGGTGCACGGGTGTAGGATTATTACAGCAACTACAAATAACAGATGGCAAAATGACAAATTGTCTGTGCCGAAACAAACAACAATGGAATAACTAAAAGAGGTGTTGCCCATATCGCTACGCATGTATTGCAATAACGGGGAGCAGTAAAGTATATTATCTATTTGCGGCTTCCAACAAAGCTTGGCATCAATGTTTCCTCCCAAAAATGTATGATTACATACTCTTTCTCTAAACGGAATGTACTGTAAATATTTTTGAATTAGTTTAGTGCAAAACATGATCAACTCTGTTTAAATTTGGCAGTAATTTATTGATGTCAAAAAAGTTCTTAAAGATTAAATGGAAATGCTGGATTTAAAACAGATTGAAATCCAGTACAATTGAACTGTACTTGAAAAATGTACTTTACTGGATTAAAAAAAGCTGTTGCATAGCTACAAGGTCCATCCATCCATTCATTTCCTTAGCCGCTTATCCTCACGAGGGTCGCGGGGAGTGCTGGAGCCTATCCCAGCTGTCAACGGGCAGGAGGTAGGGTACACGCTGAGCTGGTTGCCAGCCAATCGCAGGGCACATGGAGACAAACAGTCGCACTCACAATCACACTTAGGGGCAATTTAGTGTCCAATTAATCTTGCATGTCTTTGGGATGTGGGAGGAAACCGGAGTGCCCGGAGAAAACCCACGCAGACACGGGGAGAACATGCTAACTCCACACATGCGGGGCCAGGATTGAACACGGGACCTCAGATCTGTGAGGCCAACACTTTACCAGCTGATAAACCGCGCCGAATGTTCATCTTTGTACAAACTTTTTTTTTGTCTTTCATTGAGCGATTCTTTTGCGTTGAATAAACACAGTTGATCGTATCATGCACGAGCGACTTCAAATAAACGCCTCGAAAGCGACATTTGATGCATTGTATTGTATTATCTTTACTTTGGCCACATTTCCGTTGAGTAGCACAGTATGTGTGTACCCTGCTTTAGGCCCCCCGGGGTGGCTGAGACTGGACCAGTCCTGTTTCGTCTTTTCCACGTCCAGGCTGAGCTGGGAGGAGAGCCAGACGAACTGTTCGGGGTTAGGAGGATCTCTGGCCGTGGTCAGCAGCCCCAAAGTGCAGGTGGTTCTCATGCTGATCATTGTGCTCCTGGCACCTCTTTGCATCATTGATGATTTTTTTTTGTGCATATTCTTGTTGTTTGAATCCCAATGCTGGTTGTCTGTTGTAGACCTTCCTGACTAAAAATGGAAACAGCCTACTATATTGGATCGGTTTGAGCAAGGGCAGAGGGGATCAGTGGACCTGGGTGGACAACACCACCCAGGTACTGAGGTGAGCTGAGTGCACTTTATTTTTTTTTGGTGTGTTTTGAATGCGCCGGGTGAACGTAGAAACAACACAAAAATACATAAAAACAAACAATCAACAATAGATAAGATAAACAAATCAGATCAATCAAATATTTTCCAACATGTGCTCGAGAGATGTTGTTTATATGCAGTGAAACCACGATTGAACGTTTTGGCCCTTATTTCAAAAGATATGATTGGATCTTGCCAATCACGCTGCCTATCACCCAAAAAAAAAAAAAAAATGCTTCGGCCTGTTTTTCTTGAGCCGGAACTTGGGCCTTTGTCAAGGTCGAAGGAATTATCAACAGTCCCAAATACCGGCCAGTGCTTGGACAAAACCTTCAGACTATTGCTGTAAAGCAAAACGGTGTCAGCAAAAGCCGACTAGAACAGCTAAACTTTACTTCGTGTCAACCAGAGGCACTTTAAGTAGTGGCAGAAAAAGCCGACTAGAACAGCTAAACTTTATTAGGTGTCAGTAAGAGTCACGTTTTAATGTGATTACATCCCAGTGATCAGAATCAGAATCAGCTTTAATGGCCAAGTGTGTAAAAATACACAAGGAATTTTTCTCCGGCAGTCGGTGCTGCCCTGGTATGACATTTGGAACAAAGAGCAAGAGACATTTCTGTTTATAGGAACTATTCCTTATAAGGAGTGCAAGATGTAAAGTCTATATATAGTGTGTTAACAATGTCAATTGTGCGAAGGGAGTGGTTTAAAGTGACAAATCGTGCAGTCTACAAAATCTAAAAATGAATAAATAAATACCAATACTGATTGGAGCAGCAGGATGTGAGTGAGTGTCCTAACACGGCACAAGGCAGAAAAATTGTAGGTTCGCTGATCAAGAATTTAATGACTTAATTGCCAGAGGGAAAAAAGATGTTCGAATGTCTGCTACTTTTCCCTTTCATCAATCTGTAGAGTTTTCCCGACGAAGAAGGGTGTGCACACTTTTGCAAAAACTATCTCATTTACAGTACAGTACATGTACAGGATATAGGTACAATGGTGGAGAAAACTTTTTAAACGATTAATTCTGATGGTATTTTTTAATATGTAGTAGATAGTGAAACATTACAAACGCTGATGTATTTTTTTGTTGTTGTTGTTGTTTTGCTTTGCTTTGCAGTTATTGGGGACCACACCTAATAAGAGGGAACTGCGCGTTACTTAACAACAGACTTCATCCTGAGAGCAACTGGGTGATGGCTGCCTGCAGCTCATACTCGTACTACATCTGTCAGATGAACCTCTGTTTCGCACCTCACCAGGAAGCCTCCTCTCGTGCATCCACTTGAGGAAACCTAAACGAGAGACGGCCTACAAGTTGACATACAGTACATGCCACTGCATACTTTCTCTGTTGCAACTATTTCTTATATATCATACGCTAACCACAATTATTACACCGGATGTCACTATGTTTTAATGTGCACTCTTATTTAGAGTGGGCTCTCAACATTTTATAAAGGTTTGAGGAATTTGAAATCCAATTCACCTTTTCAAATCGCAAAATTATCCATAAAACAATTCCACCCTAAACCATGAAAACTTGTTTGTTGTGAAATAATCATGTGCTTCTTTTCATTTTTGGATTTATTTTCTTCATTGTAAAACAGAAAAAGGTGAACTTAACACACTGACAACAGTGACATTTTGGCCTTAAAAATATCATTTTGATTAAAAAGCTTGGACATTAGCAACGCTGTTCTTGTGGGATAAACCTTACATTGGGTGATGAGCTAACAGATTTTTTAAGCACTTTCTACATTTCACAGTTCCACGGTATTATCTTCACCTGCATGTAAATAAATAAAGAGATTTAGTTTTATTTTTCTCCACACCAATACCAAACCAGTTTGCCAAATTGATAAAACAAAATTAAAAGTTTGGTGTTTGAGTGTTGTTTTTTTTTTTGTATTCGATGGTCCTTTTGGAATCAAATTGACAATCAATCTTGTCTTTTGTCATTTTAATGTTGTATTTTTTAAAGCGCAAGAGGACATTTAGGACATGCTTACATTTGCTTGAGCCACTTCCTGAATCTGAAGAACACAGAAGAGCAATGCACAGTTGAATTAAAATGGGGGGTGAGGAAAGAAGAACGAAAGGCCTTTTGCACACAGTTATTTTATCTCATCCTTGAGAGAAAAGGGAAGCCGGTCGAGCCATGGGGGAGGGATAACAAGCTACTTGGTACATTTGAAAAAGTAACATGAGAACAAAGATTGATTCTTCTTCTTCTTTTGGCTTGTCCTGTTATGGGTCGCCACAGCGTGTCCTCAGATGAGCGCATATTTGTTTGGCACAGTTTTACTCCGGATGCTCTTGCTGACGCAACCCCTCTGCATTTTAGTCGGGGAGAGGAACTTACAGCACCTGGTATTCCCAAGCGGTCTCCCATCCAGGTACTAACCAGGGTCAAATCCGCTGAGCTTCTGAGATCTGACAAGATCGGGCGTTCTCAGGGTAGCGTGAGCCAGAACAAAGATCGACTGAAGTTATAAAAATCACACAGCAATTATGGAAGGATTCAATGTAATAAAAGACTATTTTGTCAAAAGTAAAAGTGAGAAATTATGCAATTTTATTTCATTTGTCTGGAAAGGATCATTTATTTATGACAAGTAATTCATCTTTGGTGGCACAGTGGATCAGCTTGAAAGCATTGGCCTCACAGTTCTGAGGTCCCAGGTTCGATCCCGGACCTGTCTGTGTGGGGTATGCATGTTCTCCCCGTGACTGTGCGGGTTTCTCCGGGCACTCCGGTTTCCTCCCTCCCAAAAACACGCAACATTAATAGGACACTCTAAATTGCCCATTGGTGGGATTCTGAGTGTGGCTGTTTGTCTCCATGTGTTCTGTGATTGGCTGGCAACCAGTTCAGGTTGTACCCTGCCCCCTGCCCGATGACAGCTGGGATAGGCTCCAGCACTCCCGCAACCCTTGTGAGGATAAGCGACTAAGAAAATGGATGGATCTTGTTAACTGCACAAAACTGATGACCTCACATCATTTCCCGTCATTTCTCCCTCTCAGTGGGCCAGTTGTGTTTCCTCATCCGCCAGCGTGTGTCATTGAGACCAGAGGAAGCGCTCTTCTTCTTTGTCAACAACTTGTTCTCCCCTCCAGTTCCCCTCTTTCTGCAGTCTATGAGGTGAGAAGGGCTTTCCTTTCGCCTGCGTCACTTCAAGTAGTGTCAAGTAGTGCAGTATCATTGATGGGATCCTTCACCGTTTCCACTGCCTTACGTTCCAGGAGCACCACGAAGAAGACCTGTTCCTTTACATGACCTACAGCAACGAGAGCGACTACGGCACCTGAAGGGAGCACACTGCCAGTTTGGCCTGGATGGCGAGAACGGGAAACGGGGGAGATGGGAGACGCTGTCACGAACGGGACACGAGGCCGGACCCAAATGCACGACTCCAGAGACACGCAGACGGTGCAGAGGAAACCTTTATTCAGTCCAAGGTCAGTGTTCAGGTAAGCAGTCCAAACCAGGCAGAAGTTATAGTACGGCAGGCTTACGAGGGTGGTCAGTGGACAGGTGTGGGTCGGTACACGGAGAACAGAAGTCAGGCAAGCAGGAGTGCGGGAACGAGGCATCAAGGACGACGATCTAGCGGAGGACAAGTCATCCCCCTAAGTCCTATATATCCTGGGCGTCATCAACTGTAACACGGTGCAGGTGTGCTCTGACTAATTGGCTGGCCAAGCCCAGCCTGGGCAGGAAGCCAGGAGCATGACAGTACCCCCCGCCCCCTCAACGGCCGGCTCTGGATGGCCCAGGAGGATCAGGGTGAGCCGCGTGAAAGTCCCTGATGAGGGAGCGGTCCACGACGAAGCGGGAGGGGATCCAGGAGCGCTCTTCTGGGCCATATCCCTCCCAGTCCACCAGGTACTGGACCCCCCTTCCTCTGCGGCGGGAAGACAGCAACCGGCGCACAGTATACACCGGCCCACCGTCGAGGGGGGCAGGGGGGGGCTTGACCGGAGGAGCCAGCCACGAAGTACGATTCGGGCAAAGTCTGCTGACGTGGAACATAGGGTGCACCCTCATCGACCTGGGCAGTTTGAGCAAGACGGCGACCGGGTTAATGATCTTGGAAATCGGGAACGGGCCAATCAACCTTGGAGCAAGTTTGCGGGATCCCGTCCGCAGCGGATCTTTGGTGGAGAGCCACATTTGCTGTCCCACTCTGAGCTCTGGTGCGGCCCTTCTCTTGCGGTCCCCTGTGGCCTTGCCTTGTAGGCGCTGCTCATGCGCAGCAGTGTCCTCCGAGCTACTTCCCAGGTCCGTTTGCAGCGTTGCACCACGGCCAGGGCTGACGGGACCGGGGAGTCTGTGACCAGTGGAGGAAACAGGGACGGAGGATAACCATGCACGACATGGAGTGGAGCCTCACCTGTTGAGGCGGAGGGTAGAGAATTGTGGGCATACTCCACCCAATTGATGTGCTGGCTCCACGTGCTCTGGTCCCTGGATGCCAGACATCGAAGACCGGTCTCCAACTCCTGATTTATCCTCTCAGTCTGGCCATTAGACTCCGGGTGATGACCCGATGTCAGATTAGCTGAAGCGCCAATTAGGTTGCAGAACTCCTTCCAGAAACGAGCGCTGAATTGCGGACCCCTGTCCGAAACGATGTCCTGGGGTAGCCCATGGTAGCGGACGACCTCGTCTAAAACCAGCTGGGCTTTCTGCTTGGCCGACGGGATCTTCGGAAGCGGCACGAAGTGGACCATCTTGGAGAAACAGTCCACTACAGACAGCACCACTGTTTTCCCTTGGGAAGGCGGCAGCACGGTGTGTGACCACGGACGAAAGGGGGTGGACAGGGGTCGCAACTCACCAACAGGCCGTAGGCGGGAAGTCTTATTGGCCGCACACACCGGGCAGGCGCTGACGAACTCCCTTACGTCCTTGCTGAGGTTGGGCCACCAGAACCTTTGTTCGACCACTGAACACGTCTTTGCCATACCCGGGTGGCAGACCGTCTTATTGGTATGGGCCCAGTTGACGACGTCTCCCCGCAGAGATGGAATGACGAAAAGGCGACCTGACGGATAATCCGCGGGCGGCGGCGTCTCTCCCAGGGCCTCCTTCAACCGCGACTCAACCGCCCAGGTGAAGCCGGACACGAAGCACGCCTCTGGCAGGATAGTAGCGGCTTCTGAATCCGTGCGCCCTCCCTCGTGGATCCGCGAGAGTGTGTCCGGCTTGCCGTTCTTGGAGTCTGGGCGGAAGGACACCGTAAAGCGGAAGCGGGTGAAAAACAGGGCCCACCTGGCCTGGCGGGCGTTCAACCTCTTCGCAGACTTCAGGTATTCAAGGTTCTTATGGTCCGTGAAGACAACGAATGGTACTTGCGAGCCCTCCAGCCAGTGCCGCCACTCCTCCAACACGCTCTTGACCGCCAGCAGTTCCCGATCTCCCACGTCGTAGTTCCTCTCTGCCGGGGTCAGCTTCCTAGACAGGAACGCGCACGGGTGGATCCTTCCGTCCCTGGGACTCCTCCATGACAAGACTGCTCCGATTCCTGAATTAGATGCATCCACCTCCACCACAAACTGGTTATCTGGGTCCGGAACAATGAGAACGGGCGCAGCAGTGAAACTTGCCTTTAGCCTGCTGAAGGCCTCCTGGCAGGTCCCGGACCACGCGAAGGTGGTGTGTGGCGAGGTGAGCGCATGCAGAGGAGCGGCCACGGAACTGAAGTTCCTTATGGAGCATGACAGACGCCATTATTATTCGCTATACAACAATAGTGTATGAGTGATCAGATGGTGGGGAAAGGGTCACAAGGTTGCAGTTTCATTTACTACTAAATGTTACTTATTTTACAACAGCCTTACATGGCAAAAGAAAAATGACGGCAACGCTATACCAACTGATCCACCGTGGCACCCTATGTGTATTTAATAAGCATATTATTTTTTTTTGTAAATGGTACAATCATGAACTTTTTTTTGCGGCAAATGAAGATTACAAAAACATTGTAATGAGGAGTTTATTTTAGCACGTTATGTTACGTCACACTTTGCACAATGCTTTTTCATTTCCCAGGATTCATTTACGGAGTATAGCAAAGATTTAGAGGAAGGCCAAATACATAAGGGGAAGTGTTAGAATTATTGTTAATATATTTTGGACTTGGAACAAAGCCAAAGTATCATCGTTGTTTTGAAGATTCCTTGCACACACGAATGCAGCCAGAAAAAGTAGCATCTTTGCTTAGAAGAGTCTTGTTCACAGGACGAGCCCTCACACACGGGCAAATCGCAATCTTCTGAGAAGTGGCCAAGGACAACTTCATCATTGCACACATTATTTTCAAAGAATGTGCCTTTGCTCACCTGCTCACCCCTCCTCTTAACCGTGTGTGTTTTCAGAAATAAAGAGTAGACGAAAGGCTGGTTCAGAATGTGTTTGGAGACTGCAACTTTCGTCTTCCTGATCAGAAGAAAGATGACATCTTGCCTGTTATTTGTGCAATTATTCCAGTAAATTAGGTGATAAACCTAATATTTTCTTGGTCCTCCAAGCTGGATTCCAAGATACCTGAGGATCCCAGCTTCAGAATCGACCTCCAGGAAGACCGTGGCCACGGCAACACAGACCCGTTGAGGGACTGGTCCTCGAACTCTGTAACTGGGATCTGAGGGTTGACGGAAATCCAAGGGACAAGAAGACGTCTTGATAAGAACAATTTTCTTATGAGGTATAAAAAGAGTGAGTGTCGACGGAAAATCTGCGCGAAGGTGCGTCGCAGTCTACACTAAGATAATGTGTAGGAGAAGCCTTGTGAATACTAGTCAATGGCAAGTAAATTGAAACGAGGGGGGACTCGTTTGTACAGTTAAATTCCGTAAAAGGTAACGAGGACGGACTCGTCTGTACAAGATACAGGTAAATTCTGTGAAAGGTAACGAGGACAGATTTGTCTGTACACTTAAATTCGTGGAAATAAACGAGGTCGGATTCGTGTATGGACTTAAATTCAGAGTTCAGTAAAATACAGTCTGTATTAAATAACATCTGATAAAACTGCAGTATAGACCATGTGTGATTGTGTAAACGAGTGTTTGAGAGACAGGATAGGAAGTGACGACTTGTTTGGACATAAAGGCAAGATTTCTCGGTAGAAGCTTGAGGAATACCAAACAAGGGTCACCCTGTCTATTACAAAACGCCAACCGTAGTACACCCTGGGTGTAGTGTGTTGGCTCCAAATTCACAAAATGGGGAAAAATATTAGGAGACAAAGGGAAAGGGACAAAATTTTCGAAGCACAAAGCCCAGAAAAAGCTAAAATATTTACATAAATAGATTACAAAATACAATTTCACTGGCCAGCTTAATTTGCAAAAAATAATTCAGTTGAAAAATGACATAGATTGTAGAAATAAAGGTGACCTTACTAAAATTGCCTAACATGGGTATGAGGATATCCAATGGTGGTTACAAGAGAGGAAGGAGTCAGAAAAAAGAAAGAACAAGATAATGAATAGAGAAAACTTACCACACCCCTGTACCCTGACTTACACCAACACACAGAATGACTTGATCAGACGGAACTTACTTGAAATGTTCAAAAACAACGTGAGGACTACTATCTCCCGCACAGACTGCTGCACAAATGACCAACTTATCACCAATTAAGGCGACTTGGAACCAAGGATCCAAGTAATCAACATCGACACACAAAATTGCGCCGACCTGACTATTTAGTGTATAGGTCTTGGACTATGGGTGATGTTAAAAAAAGGCTGTGGAAGATAACACCTCACACAAAGCCGACATGAATCAATATGTAGAAAACAGAGAGCAACCCAGCGTTTCACACGTAGAGCAAATTACACAAAAATAGGAGTAGAAAAACAAAAGATACTAAGCCTTTTGAGGAATACGGAGTGAGAATAACAACTGTATTCAAGATTTACAGTGGCCTGCAGGAAGATGGCGAATAGGCCATTTCAACAGCAGTTGACACGCAGGTTCAAAAGACAATTTACAGCTGGGTTAACATTACACTGGCCTCACTACTGGCACATTGGAGGAATATGTTAATCATACCCTCCATATCAAGTGGCAATCAAAATCTACTTTATGCAGACGATGCTTTGCTTGCATCTCCCCACAAGGAAACTTGCAAAAGTGATACAATAGCGTCGTTAAAAAATGGAGCACAGGAGGGACACGAGGTTCGCAAGAACAAACGGCACATTTTTAAACAACAAGTTAAGAACTTAGGACACAACCATAGCGCAAGGAAGAACAATTTTAGATGATAGAAAAAAATAGTTGTACTTAATGCACCAAAACCACAGACAACTTGTCAGATTATAGCAAATCCTTTATGCAGATACTAGATCGCAAAGGTCATTTTATGACCTCAGTTTTAGTGCACCAACATAGAGACTCAGCATAGCATCTGTGTATTGTGACATCTATTGCTGTAGAAACAAATTCAAGCATAGTTTTGTTCCATCCTCCTGATTCTAAGAGTACTACATGCAGTCCCAGCATTGCGTATCGAGACAAACAAGCGACATTGAACCCAGCAACAATTTTTACCACCTCATGAGGATAGTACAAAACACGATTGTCACAAGTTAGCAGAAATATGAGCCAAAAGCAGAAGTGGCCTGAGAGATCAGCTTTTAGAAAGAAGAGAAGTGCTATTTGTAGATGGCTCATCTATGAAAATGCATGGTATAGACAGCCAATATGCATTTGCAACAGTGCACGTTTTTTGTGCAGCACTGGAAGGAAAAAAGAAAAAAATAGGGCGATGATTTCATCCACAGCCAAAGTAACACATGCAAAATTGTTAGTTGATTTCAATGCGACTGCAAAAAAAAACTGTTACTGTATGCAAATGCCTAGCACATACATCAAACCAAGATATGATTTAATTGGGAAATGCTTTCGCTGATAGAATACTACAGGAAGCTGTATTAAAAAAAAAAAAAATATATATATATATATATAGGGCACTTATGTCACGCGTAGGCCTCCGAGTAGTTAGGAGAGACCATTAGCCGAGCTTTGGCGGAGGCCTTTAGCCTAGCTTCGGCGTCCGGGGCTAACGGCCTCCGCTGCCTGGAAGCTCGGCTCGCGGCCCACCGCCGGAGCTCACTCGTCAGACTCTGCGTCATTCCCATCCGAAGAACCATCCGCGGCTGCCGGCCCGGAGCTGCGGGGGCCTTTGTTTATGCACTTATGCTGTGCATAGGCCTCTGAGTAGTCAGACTCCGTCTCATTCCGCCCAAAGAACCATCCGAATCTTTAACATTTACAGCCACAGGTTCAAATCTGTATGTAGGTATTCCTCTGTCTTCCCGATCAACTGATACTGCTATTTCTTCATCAGATGAGGATAAATATGAGAAATCAGCACTGGGTATTGATGCTTTCCCATGTAGTCGAGCCTTTGTTGCGGCACGGTACACATCACATCCGTGCACGTAAGTCATGTGACTTGTGAAAATGGCAGCGTCCCTGGAAATACGTAATTGTTGATAAAAATCTTCTCAAATCACCATTAAATGAGAAAGGATTTAACATCACATTGTCAAAATAGGGTACAAAATACATGACCTATTGGATACACTGTTCATGCAAAGCACTGGATTTCCCCTTTAATGATGAAGAATGACAGTGACGACCTTGAAAATATTTCTCAATTTTTCTTTCATTAATCTTGCCTGACTTATTCCCAGATCCACATTATGAGAAAAAAAAAATTCTCTGAGTGTGCGCGTTTTTGTTTTCATAAAAATGTATTCGTTAGAAGAACTTGCTCGATGATATAAGAATTTGTGAAAATACAAAATAAACAGGAGGGAAAAGTTAAAATTATTGGTAATATATTTGTTATGGACTTGCAACAAAGCCAAAGTATCGTTCTTATTTTGAAGAGTCTTGTTCACAGGACGAGCCCCTACAACACAGGCAGCTCCAAATCGTCCGAGAAGTGGCCAAGGACAACCCCTTCATCGGACACACATTCTTATCAAAGAATGTGCCTTTGTTTACTTGTTCACCCCTTTTGACTTTGTGCGTTTTCGGAACTATAGAGTACGAGAGAGGCTGGTTCAGAACATGTTTGGAGATTGCAACTGGCCTGTCTCTCACGTCTTCCTGATCAGAAAAAAGATGACATCTTGTCCGTTATTTGTGCAATTATTCCAGCAAATTAGGTGATAAACCCAACAGGAAGTATTCATTCTTCAACAAGCTGCTGAAGATTGGACACGTCTGGGAGCAGAACCTTTTTTTTTCCCCCTCACCCGATTGCACATTTTCAATGTAAAAACTTTGTCTCGACGCATTGTCACAACTTTTTGTCATCAGGAATTACCCACTTATAATGAGTTACATAACTTCTCTGCCCTTCAACCCCAGCAAATTCAAGGAAAGTGAGCTAACCAAAGAAGAAAGGAATCACAGAGATGCAGGAAGGCGCTGCCAAGAAAAACTGTCGAGAGGATAAGGGAGCAAAGGAACCTATGCTGGAAATGAAAGGGGACGGGAACATATATACACTTGCCGGTAGCCTACCTTGTAAGTATGTAAGTTTTTCTTTATAAAGCGAGTGTTGTCAACAAACGTTGACGATGGATCATAAACCACAAAAGGCATACAAAGAATTAACTTTTTATTCTCTAACTGAACAAATTTGAAATTATGCACTTCAATTTCATAGAGTTGCTGTTCAAATATGTCTTTATTTTGGTTTAGCAACAGAGGAAGGAGAAGTAAGCGACTATATGGGACTCCACAACCCATCAGGAGGATATCCATTTGAGTGTTTTGGAACCACCCAAACAGACAGGTATACAGTGAAAAAAACAAGTATTTGAACACAGTGCTATATTGCAAGTTCTCCCACTTAGAAATCATGGAGGGTTCTGCAATTTTCATCGTAGGTGCATGTCCACTGTGAGAGACATAATCTGTAAAGAAAAATCCAGAAATCACAATGAATGATTTTTTTTTAACGATTTAGTTGTGTGACACAGCTGCAAATAAGTATTTGAACACCTGAGAAAACCAATGTTAATATTTGGTACAGTAGCGTTTGTTTGCAATTACAGCGGTCAAACGTTTCCTGTAGGTGTTCACCAGGTTTGCACACACTGCAGGAGGGATTTTGGCCCATTCCTCGGTACAGATCTTCTCTAGATCAGACAGGTTTCTGGGCTGTCGCTGAGAAACACGGAGTTTCGGCTCCCTCCATAGATTTTCTATTGGATTTAGGTCTGGAGACTGGCTAGGCCACGCCAGTACCTTGATATGCTTCTTACGGAGCCACTCCTTGGTTTTCCTGGCTGTGTTCTTTGGGTCATTGTCATGTTGAAAGACTCAGCCAAGACCCACCTTCGATGCTCTGACTGAGGGAAAAAGGTTGTTCCCCAAAATCTCATAATAGATGGGCGCGGTCATCCACTCCTTAATACAGTGCAGTCGTCCTGTCCCATGTGCAGAAAAAACACGCCCAAAGCATGATACTACCTCCCCCATGCTTCATAGTAAGGATGGTGTTCTTGGGATAGAACTCTTCGTTCATCTTCCTCCAAACACAGTTAGTGGAATTATAACCAAAAAGTTCAATTTTGGTCTCATCTGACCACAAACCTTTCTCCCATGACTTTGTATACTTAGCTTCTTAGTGTATTCCCGACAGTCACCTTGGAAACGGTGGTCCCGGCACTTTTCAGGTCATTGACCAAGTCCTGTCGTGTAGTCCTGGGGGGACTCTTCACCTTTCTAAGGATCATTGAGACCCCACAAGGTGATACCTTGCATGGGGGTCCACTCCGATTAAGATTGCTTCTTCCATTTTCTACTGATTGCGCCAACAGTGGACCCTTTTTCACCAAGCTGGTTGGCTATTTCTCCGTCGCCCTTTCCAGCCGTGTGGAGTTGTACAATTTTTCTGGTGTCTTGGGACAGCTCTTTGGTCTTGGCCATGTTACAAGTTTGAGTCTTACTGATTGTATGGTGTGGACAGGTGTCTTTCTCCAGCTGATGACCTCACACAGGTGCGTCTGATTCAGGATAATACATGGAGTGGAGGTGGACCGTTAAAGGCGGACTTTCAGGGTCAGAATTCTAGCTGATAGACAACTGTTCAAATACTTATTTGACCTCTGTAATTGCAAACAAAGGCTACCGTACCAGATATTAACATTGGTTTTCTCTGGTGTTCAAATACTTATTTGCAGCCGTATCACACAAATAAACTTTTAAAAAATTAGACATTGTGATTTCTGGATTTCTCTTTTTAGATTATCTCTCTCACAGTGGACATGCACCTACGATGAAAATTTCAGACCCCTCGATGATTTCTAAGTGGGAGAACTTGCAGTATAGCAGGGTGTACAAATACTTATTTTCCTCACTGTACCTTTGCTCCATCCATTCTTTTGGAAAACAGTTTAATAACCGGAGTCACTGATGGTGTAGTGGTAGACACGCCTGACTTCAGTGTGTGGGATCGATTCCCATTCAGTGACGGTGTCAATATATGCCCCGTGAGTGACTAGCGACCAGTTCTGGGTGGAGTTTGCCTTTCCCCTGAAGTTTGCTCGGATACGCTCCAGCTCTACTGTGACCTTTGTGAGGATAAGCAGCTTGGAAAATGGATGGATGTTATATCCTATTAAGTACAACGTATCTTGTGATTGGCTGCTTTCACTTTTCAAATTGTAGCCTGCCTCTCGTCTGACGATTGGTGGGATAGACCCGTGACCCTTGTGAGGATAAGCGAAGTGGAAGATGAATGAATTATTGAATGAATGTATGAATGAAGGAAGGAAGGAATATATATTTCTGCTACTTGTGTATGATGTATGCTGCTATAAAAATAAGAGACTCCTTTGATGCTCTCAAATGGATAATAATGCGACACTATATTTTTGGGTGGGTGTGGGTTCTTCTATAAGCACTGATTGACAAGTCTTTGTTCTGTACTTGTGAGGCTCAATCAAGCATTGGAAAAGAAATGTGGAAAAAATGATTAATTGATCCGGATTGGTACGCACTTGGTCAGGGCGTATCTTGTCGCACAGCATTTAGCGTGACGCTTCCTCCTTCGACCCCGGGTTCACTTGTAGGTTTACATCATACTGTAGATCAAAGATTTGAGGAAGGCTCAAGATAGTGAATCTCAATAAAGGGAAGTATTCAGTCTTCAACAAGTAGATGAAGATCGCAAATGTCTGGGATCTGAGCACATTTTTCTCCTCGATCACATTGTCAAGGTAAAAACTTTCTCGACAAATTAGCTGAAGAAGAAGGGAATCATGGAGATGCAGAAAGCCGCTGACAACCGAAAACAACTTGAAGAGGATGCGGCAACAGACAAACCTATGCTAGAAGACAAAGGTGAAGGGAACCCATACACGCTTGCTGATGTCCCATGTAAGTAGAAAATGTCTTTTTTAGTCTTAGCAACACACTTTTGACCTAGCATCGAAACTGGTGAAGACGCATCTACCCTCTTTGTCTTGTTATTGACTTTCTTCCTCGTCATATTAAACAAGTCGGGGCGGCACGGTGACGCAGCTGTAAAGCATTGGCCTCACAGTTCTGAGTACCCGGGTTCAATCCCGGCCCCGCCTGCGTGGAGTTTGCATGTTCTCCCGGTGCCTGCGTGGGTTTTTCTCCGGGCACTCCGGTTTCTTCCCACATCCCAAAAACGTGCAACATTAATTGGACACTCTAAATTGCCCCCAGGTGAGATTATAAATTTGACTGTTGTCTGACTCCATGTGCCCTGGGATTGGCTGGCAATCAGTTCAGGGTGTACCCCGCCTCCTGCCCGTTGACGGCTGGGATAAACTCCAGCACTCCCACGACCCTTGTGAGGATAAGCGGCTAAGAAAATGGATGGATGGATGAATAAATAAGTCTGACAGCATTTTACCACTTGACAAATTCCATGTTGGTTCTGTTTAAATGTGGCCTCTTCCTTTTGGTTTTTGCCGTAGCGGAAGCACCACGAGGGATATACACGGGACTGCAAAAGCCGTCTGAAGATATCTATTCAAATGTTTTGGAACCAACCCGTCAATCAGGTATACCGTATTTAAGTGTTATAATATGTGTGCTCGTAAAATACATTTGCAAAAAAAAAAAAAAAAAAAAGGCTGTGGCATGCCCGGTACGTGAGGAGAACATTATGTTCCTGTCGGAGTGTCAATTGGGCTGAGCATAAGTAGGTTTAGACGAAATTTACATCAGACTACTTGGAATAGGCTGCTGACATTTGAGATAAAACGATCAAAAGCAGAAGTTGTGGGATTTTGTTTTCGGCCCAAATTATTGCACTTTTTTTTTTTAATGCATGTGTTTATTATTTAATGAAATTTAGATTACAAGATTGATTTTGTTTTCAATTCTAGTTTTTTTTTTTTTTAATAAGAGTTTGCGTCTCACATTTGGCAATTAGTTATTTCATGAAAATGCATTACCGAGATGAAATGTGCATTAATTGGGAGAAAAAAAAAAACAGAAATAACCTACTGAGTATGGATAATTAGCATTCATTTGAACGTTGTGCTCAGGTTTTTGGTGGTGACGCCGAGAGAATCCAACTACAAAATGACTTGATTTAAGGACGTGATATGCTTCCAGCTATGTTGCATTTGTAACAACTATCTATCAACAATACATATTTTGTTTTTTTTGCTTTTGTTTGCTGAAAAACAATATATTTGGAGTTGCATTAGAAGATGATAGGAAAGTTCATTATGTTGACATCAAAAACTTAAACTCATGTATGCATTGCATGTAATATTTAAACAGATGGGAAAATCCATGTCAGGCCAATTCCTGAATAATTTCTATATTAAAAACCATTTTGGTTTTTCTTGTGTAATATTCTTAAGATAGTGAATTTGGAGTTTTTATTAATGGCAGGCTATAATTATCAACATTCTAAAAAACTAAATAAAGGATGAAATACAAAACAGTGCTGCCTTGAGATACGAAGGACTCGACTTACGACTTTTTCGAGACACCAGCTGTTCTTCTGCAGATGTTTTACCCATATTTCTGTATTATCTTGTCCACAGGTGGTCAAAACCATAAGCAGCATCCCAATGTCCAGTGAATTGAAGCAACAAGTTTAATACTTTACATTTTATATAATGATGTCATGCTGTGATTGGCTGGCAAGCAGTTCAGGGTGTATACCCTGCCTCCTGCCCGTTGACAGCTGGCATAGGCTGTGGCACCCCTCGTGAGGGTAGGCGGTGAAGAAAATGGATGTATAATGATGTTATGATTGTATGTTTCTCTTATGTACACCGTTATAGAGTTTTTTTGTGAGGACGGTGGAACCGATTAGCTACCATTTGCATTCAATTCAATAGGGGAAGACAATTTGAGATATGACATAAATTAAATTTATACCTCAAGGCACAACTGTAATTAGAGGTGCAGACAACGAGAGATGAGTTCAAGTTACTGGAAATCCGAACATTGTGAAAAAAACTTCCCTAATTTTTTTTTTAAGTGTCATAAAGTCGTGCAAGATCTTGACACGCTTTTAAGTAATAGTTTCACTATTACAGTTTAAAAGAAACAGATAAGCTGTTCTGGGAAGGAGATCAAATCTGCTGAAATGTTGCATTTGGTAAAGTGGAGTCACATAACAAATTGCCTTTGTGGTGATCAGCAGACAAGGCCTCTTTCCGCCCTGCCAGAACAGGAAGTACATGGAAAAAAAGTAGTTACTTTTGGTTGCACATGATTAAAATGTAATCATCTGACAGTATTTTCTGTCTTGGAATATGCTGCCATTAACTCCTTCAGATGTCTGTTTTGTTTGGCAGCAAAACAGGCCCAAGTTGCCGTGAGGCCTTACCGTGTCGCATGCTTGATCCTGACCGTTGCCTGTTTGGCTCTGCTGCTGGTTGTCATCGGCCTCTTGGTGAAAAGTGAGTTCCGGCAGCAATTCCTCTCACACGGGATTGTTTTCTTTTCATTTTTTTTCAAGTATCCCACTCATAAGCCTAACGCTAATTATTACCCATAACTACAATGGGCACTTGGAAATGCCATTGGAATTTTACTAGTTTACAGAAGCACAGTGAAGTGTGAGGTTAAAATCACAGTGATGTGGGTTTGGGTGTCCTCATCAGAATCACTCAGTCATGACAAAAATGTAGCATGTAGCCAGTTATAAGATCGGCAAACATTTGCACACCGACCACTACAGTTGGTCCTTGACATACAAGTTTAGTTCATTTTTGTGACCATGTTCATAACTGAAAATACTTGTATCTGAAATCCAGACATGACTTCGTTTTAGCCTTCACCTCAAAACAACCCAAAATTTTCCAACGGGTATTTTAATGAGGAATAGTACTCCTTAAAAACAGTCACGATTTTATTAAATTGAATTCTAAAGAATTAAACAACTTTCGGTCGCAGTGCATCTATTGAACGGCCGTTTTGGACGGCCATTGTGCCGCTCTTTCTTGGTGTGCCCGGCTTGGCCCTCTCGGTGCAGTGTGAGACAAGACAGACAGGGACAGTCAGACCTCATCAGAACTGAACCTTTCTTAGGATAAAGAACATACAGTAGGACTCTGGGTACTGTGTTTGGCGACACCGTTTGTGTCCAAGTCTTAACACAGCAAATCAAATGTCTCTACTTTTTAGTGAAAGCTAAAACCAGCAGCTGCCCGGTGACCTCAGTGAGTTGGGATCCGCCAACATGCAGCAAGGACCAGTGCACGGCTTTCACGTCTCAAGATCAACACCGATGTGAGCATGACACAGTGACAGCTACTGAATGGGAGGGATGAGCATTTATTCAATATCCTGATATCTTATTTAAACTTAATGTATTGTGTTCATGTGTTAATGTAATGGAACAGCTGTAAAAGTGTTGGCCTCACACTTTTGAGGTACAGGGTATGATCACAGATTCGCTTGTGTGGAGTTTGCATGTTCTCCCCGTGTCCGCGTGCGTTTTCCCTGGGCACTCTGGTTTCCTCCCACATTCCAAAAACATGCAATATTAATTGGACACTCTAAATTGCCCCAAGGTGTGATTGTGAGTGCAGCCAATTCAGGGGGTACTCTGCATCATGCCCGTTGACAGTTAGGATAGGTTCCAGCACTTCCGCGACCTTGTGAGGATAAGCGGCTAGGAAAATAGATGGATGAATGGATGGATTAAAAAAAAAAGAGGCTCCACACAAGTTAATATGTTTGAGTGTATTTCATGGGTTTTTTTTTTTTTTTTTGGGGGGGGGGCATTTAATTTGATTTTTTTCCTGTTTTTCATAAAGGCCACACACCACATGTGGTACTTCTTGTACCCAATTTTTAGAATCACTGCCATAGAGTTCTATATTTCCTCTAGTTGAACACTATGAATTACCTAGTGCACCACCTGCCGTATATGCTTAATTTTTCCCTATCAGAAGAATAAAAATGACATTTGTTATTGCCTTAACTTTAGCCATGTTTCCACGCAGTAATGTCTACCCCATTTTAGGTTATTGCTGCAGTCAGTGCCCCCCAGGATGGGTGAGACTGGAGGACTCCTGTTTCTTCTTCTCCACGTACAGGCTCAATTGGCAGGGGAGCCTGAAGCAATGTTGGGAGAAAGGAGGATCTCTAGCTGTGGTCAGCAGCCGCAAAATCCAGGTGGTTCTCTCGTTAGGTTTCCTGGCACCTCTTGGCACCACTGATAATGTTAACATTTATTGTTTCAATGCCAATGTTGGCTCTCTCCTCCAGAACTTTCTGAGTCAATGCGGGAACGGGATGAATTATTGGATCGGTTTGCAGCGCCAGAAGACTACGTGGACCTGGGTGGATTTCACCAACCTGCAAGAGAGGTTGTCTGACTGTCGTATATGAGAACTTGCACTCGTATTTTATTTCAGTTTAGGGTGTAGTCTGCCTTTTTCCCAAAGTTGAGTTAGGTTCCAGCATACCCGTGACCCTTGCGGGGTTAAGCAGCTTGGAAAATGGATGAATGGATAGTGTTCTATTGGGTTGAGGTCAGAATTGCGCAGGCATCAACATCAAACTCTCTCATCATAGATTTTTGTGAACTTGTGTTTTGCTTTGCAGTTACTGGAAAGCAAATTTGACAGCGGGGGACTGCGCGATGCTTCACAGCAACGGCATTCCCAAGGACAACTGGATCATGTCTTCTTGTGTCTCGTACACATACTACATCTGTCAGATGAACCTCGGAACCCCAGTTCGTGAAGCCACTGTGCCCTCGGTAGAGCTGGGGAGAGGCTAAATGATAGATGTTCTGCAAGTTGAGAATTTGAAAATTTGAAAACAAGTGAACAATAATGAGTGTGACATTTTAACATTAAAGATATCAATTTCAATCATTAGCAATGCTGTTCATGTGGCATAAACCTTAGATTGGGTGCTGGTCTAATATTTTTCTTGCGCTCTGTGTTGACTTTGTATGTGCACGTGCTAATAAGATAATAGCTCACTTCCACAGTATTTTGTACCACTGCCCACACATTCCACCAATAAATATATTGAGGATTTATGTTTAATCTACTTTAAATATTTAGAAACAGTTCTAAAATCATTTAACACAAACATTTTAAACCAACAATTAATTAAACCAATAATAAAAAAACGGCATTATTTTTTGATTTTTTAAATTACGTCAGTGATAGGAGGAAGTTATTCAAAATTTATTTTCCATAAATAATGTATTTTTGTTCATGTCTATTCCAGTGATTCACAACCTTTATCAGCCAAGGCACATATCTGAAATTTAAAAAATCTCACGACACACACAAAAACTGTGGACACACAAGTCAATTATACACTTTCTGCCATCTAATAGAACAACATTTATTTGTTTTGTATGTCTTTATATGCCACAGCCAAGATACAGTAATTGTGGTAAATAAATAATATCTTGACCAATAACGTGAAATTTGATTATTTCCAGCGGGACAGCAGAAGACCACTCACAGCACACTAATGTGTTACGACACACTGGGTGGGAAATGCTGGTCTGTGCCGTGTAGCGATTTTAAATGCTTAGAATTATGCCCCAATAAAGTTTTATGGTTATATAAATATGTTTGTGCAGCACTTTAATCTCTCTTAGCCTATATTTCTGCTACATGTTCAGATGCTATAAAAATAAGACAATTTACTACCATGTAATACTGCAAGAAAAAAAAAGCACCATTTCACTACCAAGTCTAAAAGGATAGAATGTGAAGTCATTCATTAAACTGGCTTTGCTTAGACAAATTGAATGTCTTGCTCATCCTCGGGTTCTTCCATCTCCACGTCAGCGCCCAAAGCACTTTCACGAATCATCTTCCATCCTGCAACGGATCTCCTGTTTCTCGGTCTGAGCTTTGGGTTCTCGCTGGCCTTCTCCGATCCTTCCTTTTCCTCCTTTTCGTCTTCCTTGGTGAACATTTTAATGTATCGGCGCATCTTCTGCATCATGGGGTCGTTCCTGTCCTCGACTCTGCAAGGTGAGTCAGCAATCAGGCATTTATTGGAGATTCTATACACCCACAGGGCACTACATTAGGTACACTGGCACGAGCAAAGGATTTGTGGTGCAAGTGTTATTTTTCTCCACTCAGGGTCACCATCCTAACATTCTACACCATAATAAATGTGCCGTTCAATATTTAGCTGGCCTCTGTCTCTGACCTGTTGAGTGATGTGCCAGGGAGTGAATGAGGACATACAGGTGGCTAACTGTTTGCTGGTTTTAGGCTTAGCCACCTTGAGTCGTTGAGGTCGTTGGCAGGTAAGCTAAGTATATGCTTGTGTTTGTTACATTTTGTCACCATTTGTTCAATAAGGGGATTGAAAGAGCACCATCGGCTGTTTGTATTTTCCCTCTATCCTAACCACCTGTTTTTTTTTTTTTTTTACAATTCAATGTAACTAGCAATGGTATTATATATTTCATTAACTAATTATGTTAACTTTACAGCAACCTTGCAGTTGTGTAACTTAACCCAGTTGCATTTTCAAATAGGCACATTGTACTATTTTTAAAAAAATATTTTTATTGAGTGTGAAATGATCCCAAATTTCAGAAATTCTGTCTTTTATGCACCCATTCTTCTTGGCTTGCGCCTACTGGTTGCCGACTAAGCAGTAACAGTCTGTGGGAAAAAATAATCACAGCAAAATCCTGTGATATAGTAAATAGTAATTCGGAATAGCCGATGAGTACAATGAAGAAAAAATGTGAGGCACGGAACTACAATATAGCAAGGGACAACTGTATTATAGTTGTAATTATATTAGCAAGCCAAGTTAGGACGACGGTAGGATGGGGTGGGGACTTTGGGTGGCTGTGGGCAGGCATGTTTGCTCCTGAAAAATGTTACCACTAAAAAAAAAAAGTCTTTGTTCTGCACTGCACTATTAATGCACAGCAATATCCTATGGAAAAAATGTGAAGAAAAAAGATTACGAAGCAATTATGACGGTTCCAGATGTCTTACCGGAGGTACCAGCGCTCCGTCAGGCCGTAGCTGAGTCCGCACACTCCGAGTCGAGGCCAAAGGCAGCGGGGCAGCCTCCTTTCCAGCATAAGCGTCGTGGCGACTACCTGCACAATGGTTATGGTCGTAATGACAACCCAATCCACACTGACCACACAGGTGTGGAAAACCATTTATTAATATGTTCGATTTGTTAATCTAACGCAAGTCTTTTTTGATGACATCACCATTCTACTACAGCATTCCCATCTACGGCCTCTTTGGAAACACTCGGGAAAAATGCGTGCGACACATCTGGTTGTGTCTGCTCCGTTTTTTTTTTTTTTTTGACAGATCATATGTGACCATGTAAGATTTCTGCCTTGGAGGACTGGATTCCAAATCCATGGTGGAACATAATTTTGATGTTTGGGGTCTTCTGTGTTGAGATTATTGGATGTCAATCAAAGTACAACAAAAACTGTAAAATACTTGATTTTTTTGTCTTCATGTGTGGTGTTTGTATCATATTATAAAAGTCTTGTGTTGTGTTTAGTGAGGACAAAGATTGTACTACAAGGTGGACCTCAAACTGCGGCTCAAAAACGTCAAATAAATGCTAATGGCTTTGTTTACTGGGACTCTCACCTGAGTCCTCCAGAGCTCGTCTCTCTCCTGGGCCACCCGCCAGTGGGTGTCGCTCATCATAGCGATCAGCAGGTTGAGCAGAAGGATGTAGGACACCACGGAGAAGGCGCAGTGCAGCACGTGGACGATAGGGGGCGTGGTGAAGGTGTGGTCCACTGGCAGGTCGATGAGGCCCACGCTGAGCTCAAACTGGGAGAAGAGCGTGATGGGGAAGGAGCGATAGGCCGGGATGGATTCAGGATCCTGAGTCATGTACACCATCCACAGGGCTGAGAAGACCGACAGAGGGTAAAAGTCTCTATTGTGCTCCTTGATTGTGGAAAATTGAATAAACAGTACGTATCTCACAGAAGGAAGTACATCCTTTACGTTTTACGGTGAACTGGCCAAACCGCTGGCAACAAAAGCGAGTAGACTCCTTGATGAGAATGTCAGTATTGGGCGGTGTCATTAATTCAAGTCATTGGGGTGTCATCAATTCAACTGTTGTCCCATGAAAAGATTTGGAAAAATATGACGGATGGACTTACTTTTGGTGAGATTCGTATCCTTGAAGCGGATATACTTACAAGTTGAAAAACCAAGAAGTACAATGACACTCAGCCACATAAATTTTGTCAGGTCTCCAAATATAATCTAGGAGGAAACGAGGCAAAGGATGTGATCAAGACAACCACCAAATGTGACTGCAGCTGTGTCGTTAAAAAAAAAAAAAAAAGATTAAAACTAAACACCGCAAAAGAGTAGATTCCACAAAAAAATGACAAGTGCTATCAGGAAAAAGTATAAAATTGTGATTTATTCACAGTATACTTTTATTTAATCTCTGGTACAGGTACTTTTTTTAAAAAAAAATTCTAGACTAGACCACACAAGGTATAAGTAGCAGTCTTGGTCAGTTATTAATTTAATTTTTTAAATTAAATAACATTTTCAATATTTTCCATTTTTACAGTGTTAAATTGCAATAAAAGAAACCCTAAAAATTAGTAACCTTGTAACTTGTATTAATATTGGTTTGAGTATTCTAAATCAAATTAAATTTGATTGAATTCAACAAAAAAATTTGTATAAGTAGTGTTCTTGCTTGTGTCAATCCTGGATCATTTGGGTTTTTCAAAAATAAAATAAAATAAAATAAAATAAAACAGACACATGCAGGTTTGAAGAAAAATTTCAATGAGCTAAGATCTGCTTTTTTTGTTTGAGTGGCACTTTTTTGGGTCGTACCTTCTGGATCATAATGACGTACGGGCCGAGCATTTCAAAACCACGGGCGAAGAACATGACATTAGTCCAGCCCAGCACCAAACACACAGCCATGACCTCGGCCTCGCCCTGTACACTGCACGCTCTGAACACACACAACAGAACCACCAGGCACGCGTAGCTGACACTGCAACAACAACAACAACAACAACAACAACAACATCATCATACACTATTTAAAATGTATTCCAACCACATTGGCTTTTGCGATGATTTCACAATCGTACAGGATAACGTGGAAGGGGCCTCCCAGCGCTGTCTGACCAAAGTAGCGTTTCGCTCCCACTCTGAGGATGTCAGGGATCTGATATAGGCAAAGAGGGATGGACAGTAAACGTGTCAGCGTGTTTCCAATACACAAGATGTACTGTGGATATTTAAAAAAACAACTATTTTTTTTAATCTACCATTAATATAAACTATAAGATGTACAACTGAATTGGGAGAAAAAATATTTCTTGAGGGGAAGTAAGAATAATCAACTGAAATAATGTGGTTGCACAAGTATGCACACCCTCTTATGATTGAGGATGAGCCAATCTTCAGAAATAGCCGATCACACTCAAACTCATATTAAATGAATATCAGAACACCCTGGCACTATTTACCATAATTCCCTCCATCTTGTGAGCCTGAAGAGAAACAGACCCCCACCCCCACCCCCTTCCAAGGTTGATGCTGCAATCATCATGCTTTTGCGCCAATTCTGAACAGTTATATCCCCAGTTATGAGGGTGTGTACACTTGTGCAACTACATTATCTCACTCTTGAAAAAGATTTGCTTGTTTTTTTTCAATTGAGTTGTATGCCATGGTTGCCTTTATTGGTGGAAAAACTGGTGATAAGGATTTATATTGGTCTGATATTTTTATATGTATATAAAAAACGACATTTAAAAAGGGTTTTATATGCACTGTAAGTACACAACAGCCCTACCTCCATCAGCAGGATGACTAAAGCTCCCAGGACGCTGATGATTTCTCCTACCAGACGGAGGCTGTCCTTGTATGTTACATAACTCTCCTGAGAGATGAAGAGAGAATGAATTATCAGTATTGGTCAAACTCCAGCCCAGCCGTGACCCGAATGAGAGCGGACGCTATTGAAAACGAATGCGCGGATGATTATGTGGTGCGTTTTTAGCCGCCGACGCACATGGAGTGTTTTCTGCACTCTGATGGTTTTGTCCATATCTGAATCCGTGTAATTCTCCGGGGCGTCCTTTATGGGGCGATATGTGCAACAAAGCGTGAACATTCCAATGTAGAGCAGGTAGAAAACCATCAGGAGTCTGGAAGGGCGACATTTAGAAAACAAATCAGAATTCTATTAAGCAACGCCGAAGTGGTTCCGTCATTTCCGCGAGACGTTAAAGCGTACCTGAAGTAATGTTTTCCGTACAGGTTCCACTTGAGGCTGACGAGCTGCCTCACCGGGGTCACCTCCAGTATTCTTCTGGCCTGGAAAACAAAATATGTTGAGTAATACAATACGTTCATTTTCTTTAGTGCTTTTCCTCAATACAGAAGTAGGAGAGCTCGACCAGGGCGACTTGTCTCTGGGCGAGTGGCGGGGTACACCCGGAACTGATTGCAGCCAATCTCAGGGCATTTATTGACAACTATTCACACCCACACTCGAGGATGCGCAGAATTTTGAGTCTTCAATGAACGCGCCGTTCAGAATGTGCGAGGAAGTTGGTGTACGCAAGGAAAACGTTTGGCTGTGAGGCAGATACGCGAACCACTACAGGGCCCGGAATTCTCTTGAGGTTGACTTCAAATTGAAATGCACCCCATAATATTACTCCCATAATACCGACCGCCGCACTGCACCTCTTTTTGGGGGCTGCCCACGATCAGCTCCAGCACTGACATGTTGTCGGCCCATGAGTCGATCTCGCTGAGGTCGTACAGGTGAGAGGTCAAAGGTCCCAGACTCCACTGGACTAAACGCCTTTTGTTCACCAGGTGCTGAAAGGCCTGAGACGAGACAAAGATGAAGACGACAGAAGTGAAACATGCCCCTCCACCTTTTTACCAAATAGTGTGGCAAAAGTAACTACTACTCGAGTACATTACCCAAGTATTTATACTTTTTCAACTTCCCAGCCCTCCCAAACAGGTTGGGCCTTGCTGTACATGCGCTCACCACTGTGTTTCCTTCTTTGGCGGCCAGTTTAAAAGGCGTGAGGCCTCGGGAGTTGGGCACCATGTCAAGCGGAACCGACTGGTCCAGCTCCGCATCGCGGGCCATGATCAGGTCAATGGCCTGACATGCAATTGTCTTGTTGGGCTGCAGGACTAAAATGTGAAGCACTGTGTTACCTTTGGACGGAAAGAGATAAAGCGGAGAAGTTGGGAAGGAACCCATGATGCTCATGACAAAATGTATTTCTCATACAGTACAGTACTTTCTTTTCAAAACATCCCATACCACGATAATCTTGGACCCTGGTGCTGGCGCCCGCGTCCACGATCATGGAGATGATGTCCTCGTTGCCGGCGCATGCCGCAAAAGAAAGAATGTGTTCGCCTGAGGGCCGAATGCACGTAGAAAATCATTATGAGTATTATCTTATGAATCTTAAGTCCATTATTATCTTCCTAAACATTTTTTAAAAATCCTTACTCTTTGACTAGTTCGATATTTAAATGAGGGGAAAAAATACAGGTCCCATTGATGCCTATGTTAAGATTTGGATCATAGCGGAATGAAAAGTGCACAATTTTCAAAAAGTCAATCGTTAACCTGCATCGGACAAAAACATACCGATTTCTACATAAGTTGCAATTGCCAGCTTGTTTTCATTTTAAAAATTGTCACATTCCAATTATTCTACTGTACATACAGTATTGTACTTTTCAGTAATATTCAAATGACACAAGGAAATAAAATATTATTTTAAAATCTTTGCTGCAGGGAGCTTTCCTACACCAGCCTTTGATAATTCTGCTCACTTTTGCCCGACACAGTTGAAGAGTTTATTACACATGGTTTCATAGAATCCACCCAAGTCTTACCGTAGTATATAAGTCCTCCGATCCGCTTCTTGAAGTACAGGCCTGTCACTCTGGGCGTGGCCACATCAGCCCCGCGACTAACCAGGTGATGGACCAGGTTGTAGTTTTGATTTACCACAGCGATGTGGAGGGGAGTAACACCTGAGTCAGGCAAGATACACACACAAACACAAATACTGCAATAACAATTATGGCATGCAGTGACACATACTGTACAGCAAAATGTGCATGGGACTGATATGATATAATACAACACAATAATAGTTCCAATTTTAAATAGCTCAGTAAAACAAAAAAATAGAGAGTTGTTTTGAAATAAGGAAGAGGAGTAAAATGGGTTTATGTATGTCTCTTTTTTTAAAGAATAAAGATGGTTATGGAAAAAAAACACCCCAATTAATAGGTAATTCATTGAAATGAATTGCATGAATAAAAAGTCATAACGTAATTTCTGGGCATCAGGCTTAAAAAGTGACTATGGTATCTTGTAATCATTTGGGGGTATTAAATTTGTACAATATATAATAATTAGTATTCCAATGGATGGTACGGTGGAGTAAATTTGTTAGATTATTGACTTCACAGTTCTGAGCTCCCGGTTTCGATCCCGGACCTGCCTGTGTGGAGTTTGCATGTTCTCCCCATGTCTGCGTGGGTTTTCTCCAGGCACTCAGTTTTCCTCCCACATGGATGTATGGATATGATTCAAATGTTTGCACAGATTTGATAAAGTAGAAAAGTCCATTTCTAGGCTGGAATATCCCTGCTGAAAAATTTCTATAGAAATTCTATAGAAATCTATAGAATCCTATAAAATTTGTACAGAACAACTTGTTCTATAGAACTTTGGCTGTGATTTTCTATAGAATTTCTATAGAAATTTTATGGGACTTGGGTCCTAAAGTTCTATAGTTCTTTAGAAATTCGTTAGAAATGTTCTAGAGGAATTATTATTATTTTTTAGAAGGGATTCTATAATAAATGTAATCGTGACAATAAAAATAACGTAAAAAGCATCATACATATAGTTCCATGTTAACTTGAGCGCTATTGCATAAAAATGAGAATTCTGGTTAAAAACGGCCATTAAAGTTTAAAAGTGTTGTAATATAGTGTACTATTATAATTTTCTAAGGCTAAATGAAATAAACATAAATATGGATGTTATGAAATGAATTTTGAACAGCTTACTAAAGTAGAAAAATCCTTTACTGTGTCAAAATACCTCTTCCACGTATGTTTTTGATATATTTTAAGCACGTTAACCTTGGAAGAGGTCCGAGGTCATGGGCTCGTTGATAAGCTCGGGGGCGCCGTCCATCAAGGCCATGGCGGCGTCCAGGTTGTCGTTCATGGCGGCCACGTGGAGCGCCGTCTCGCCCAGAGCACCTAAAGGACAACGCTGCACCTTCATGGCCGTTCGTGTCGCCCGGCAACGAGACACGGGAGTGGATCGGCAGACCGACGGACACGTGTACCTCTCTCAAAGACGTTGGTGGAAGAGCAGCCGAGCAGCTTCTTGATGCAGCCCGCGTTGTTCCTCATTGCGGCGTAGAATAGAGGAATGTCATTAGAGCTGGAAGACAGTACAACAACATTTTCACATATTGCACATAAGCGTCTGATTGGATATTTAAAAAAAAATGGCTCCCAATGGTAGATGCCCAAACATACATGGTACTTTGTAAGTTGTGGACGTAACAGAGTACAATAGTACTTTTAGACCAAGGGTCTCAAACGCAATTCACCTTGTGGCCGCTGGAGGCAGAGTCTGGCTGAGACTGGGCCGCGGCCTCGGCGCACATGGACATATGTGAAATTTAAATTAATAATTAAAAATAATGTAGCACGGTAGCTCAGCTGTTAAAGGGATGGCCTCACAGTTCTGAGGTCCCAGGTTCAATCCCGGCCCCGCTTGTGTGCCGTTTCCACCTTTTCCCAGTGCCTGTGTGGGTTTCCTCCGGGCACTCAGGTTTCCTCCCACATCCCAAAAACATGCAACATTAATTGGACACTCTAAATTGCCCCTAGGCGTGATGGTGAGTGCGGCTGCTTGTCTCAATGTCCCCTGCGATTGGCTGGCGACCAGTTCAGGGGGTACCCCACCTCCTGGCCGTTGACAGCTGGGATAGACTCCAGCCCTCCCGCGACCCTTGTGAGGTTAAGCAGCTGAGAAAATGGATGAATGGAAATTAAAAATAATCCTCACAGAAAATAAGATGAAGGACGCTGGTGTTTACAACTTGTGTCAAAAACCTCTTTAAAAAATAAACAAAAAACCTTGGCAACGCTGCTGTAACATTCTCTCATTGAAAATTGTTTCTCTGCTTGCGTCAAGCCCCGTCAATGTCACACCCCCAATAGCCATCGACCCCACCCTGATTGGTTGCCTCGTCAGCGCCGCACACAACACTGCAAAAGTGCCATTCATATAAAACTCGAGGGCCACACCACCATCATACTTTCATATTAAGGTGGGGGCCACAAAATGGCGTAAATGGCCCGCGGACTGCAAGTTTGAGACCACTGATTAAGATCGTTCAAAACAAATGGCAGAATCTAAAAATGAATTTTAAAGTGCACAGCGGAGGAGTTATGTGCTCCCTCTTAAATGTTTCTGTTAATAGGGGAGCGGAAGCATTTTGAAGCTTTTGAGGACGTTTGAGGGAGGACTGGGTGACTCCAAAGTCAAGTACATTGTTGGTACAGTGTGATATATTATGAGGCAGAATTGTGTACTATACAATTAAAAAAAAAAAATTCTCGACACCCCTCTTCAAATGGCAAATTTCTGTGACACATTTATATATATATATATATATATATATATATATATATATATATATATATATATATATATAAAAGAGTTCTCTCAATAATTTGATGTTTCCCACCATTAATGTGACACATAGCCTGTACTTAATTTAGTATATTTTTTTTGTACAAGGTTTACTCAGTCTAATCTTTTTGAGAGATGAAGTTAAAAACAAAAACAGCAACAATGCGTTTGCACATTCATGCACACCCTCATATATATTAAAAAAATATCCAGTATTGGTTGTGTTGGACTGACATTTGAACAGGGGTGTTTAGACTTTTTATATGAACCGTAATTGGCAGCTAAAAGTTATTTTTCAAATTTCTTACGACTTGGTGTGCTGCAAAAAGGTCTCATCCAGCATCTCGTTCCATCCTTTCTTGTTCTGAAGGCGAAACTTCAGCTGACTCCACCAGTGGTTGAGCTCACTGGGAGCCGACCGGGCCAGCGCAGGAGACATGGACTTCCGATGTGGGGCTCCAGCACCGATCAAATCCCTTGGAAAAAGTACGTTGGTTTCATGCACGGAGGTGCCAAAAGTCCCTGAAGTGCAGCTTCACTTTATAGGAGTCCGTGATGAGGGAGGAGACAACTGAAAAGGGGTTGAGGGATGCAGGTGAGACAGCAAAAGAAGTGACTCAGTACACTAAACTGAAGTTGACACTTGAAACCACCGGCTGGAATCTACAGTGACCAAAACAAGTCCGTTATAAAACATGCAGACCTTGAACTGATGGTTTAAAGCTTTAAACGGAAGCCCTCACTCCTGGTTTGGCCTGCACCGGGCCTGTCTGCATTGAAACCTGCACGGCTGCTGTGGCAAAATCCTGCAGCGTCGTGACAGGCTTTTCATTTGGGAAAACCAGTTTGGAATCTGCAAGCGTTTCAATCAGATAGGAAGCGAGAGTAGCACCTTTGGGTTGCTGTCAACAGGTGTGATTCTCTACACTTGAATTGGCACTTTGCAGAGACCATAATGATCATTTGGGCGATGGGCCGACTGATTGCATTAAAGCTGATGAGGGTACGTCACTCTCCTCTGGAGGCTGAAAACAAAACACGTTATGGTAGGTCATGAAAAATAAACATTATCTTTTGCAGCTGCACAATCTGCAAAAGATGATAATAATAATAATATAGAACAGTGAAGACTCATGATACAAGTTTAAAACCCATTCGTGTCCAGCGTCCCTTTTTTGGGACATCATGATTTTCACGCATTATATCCTTCAGTAAATCAAAACATTTAAGTGTTTTAATCTGATTCTTATTCTGGTTTTTGGCATGATCTACAATGAAAACCCAAATACCCTCTCGCGGCCAGCGTCTCATTTTTGGGATGAGATTATAAATTAGTAAAGTTATCATATAACTTAACCATAAACAAAAAAGAAGTGTTATTTCCTTGATTGTGGCCTCTTAGGAGACTTTTATCTTAATAAGGCAAAATATTGCCACCCTGCCCATGAATGGGTTAATTTATTGTCTAGCCATGCTCGTTGCTCAAAACAAAAATACATAAAAATGCCATTAACCCATTGCAGCTTCCCCCAGCATAATGAAGACCTACGGATATGCATGGAGACCGAGGAGATGGTCACTACTCTTCTGTAAACTGCAAAATATGGAAAATATGCTCTTGAGCATAACCCTATTTTTGGTGTAAATGTATCGCTGTACCGTTTGTGCTCTAATATCCATCACTTCTTGAGTTATTTAACACTATCAAGCCCATCAATGGCATTTTGCATTGTTTGTTAGCACCATGGTGAATTTATTTAAGTTAAAGCTGTGTTTTTAATCCATGATATTGAAGACTATAAATTGTCCATAGGTGTGAATGTGAATGTCATTGCTTGTTTTTCCATATGCCCTGGGATTGGGTGGCAACTAATCAAGAGCCCACTTTACACTTATCCAAATTCAGGTGGGATATGCACCAGAAAACCAATGTACTTGAAACACTTACTTCCTCCGAATTACATGACAAAGACTTGACAAAGACTCCCTTGCATGAAAATAACACAAGAGTGGGACAATGTGCGACATGTCGTCTCAGCAAGTGCAGGGACAGCGATAGAAAGTACCATTCGCGGTCGCCAGTGAGTTTATGTAAGCAGTCTTGCTATCGGCGCGGATCAGTTGCGATGTCCCAGCGGTCGTACCACCATGCAAGAGAGCAGAGTCTTGTTTGACAGATGCTGAGGTCAGCAGATCTCAAACTGCGATTCCCCTCCAAAAAATGCTGACGTCGATTTGGAATGCTGACACCACAGTGAAGGTGATCCCAGGTCGTCAATGTCAAGCGTGTCGCGCGGATCCGCCGTGGATGGGATTGGGATTTCCTTTGGTTCGCTTAAACATGCCATCCATTTACTTCCAGCAGTGGTGGACGGAATGATCCAAATATCGATAATATCGATACTCATGTTGACATTGATACAACTAATATCAGTTTCGGTGGCAGGCTGGAACAGCTGTAAAGTGTTGGCCTGACAGTTCTGGGGACTGAGGTTCAAATTCCGACCCACCTGTGTAGAATTAGCACGTTCTCCCCATGCTTGCATGGGTCTTCTCCAGGCCCTGCAGTTTCCTCCCGCATCCCAAAAACATGCAACATTTGTTGGACACTCTAAATTGCTCCTAGGTGTGATGGTGAGTGCGACTGTTTGTCTCAATGTGCCCAGTGATTGGCTGGCAACCAGTTCAGAGTGTACCCTGCCTCCTGCCCGATGATGGCTGGGTTAGGCTCCAGCACTCCCATGGCCCTTGTGAGGATAGGCGGCTTGGAAAGTTGTTATTCGTGGTGGATTGAGAGTGAGCCCCGCACAAAAAGTGATCACAATTGCCTAAATATACCAGAAGATAATCCCAAAGACACCTTTTCTATTAGATGGCATTTTAACATTTTCTTTGGTAATAAAACCCATCGATCCATCCATTTTCCTAGCCGCTAATCCTCACGAGAGTCGGGGGAGTGCTGGAGCCTATCCTAGCTGTCAACGGGCAAGAGGCAGGGTACACCCTGCACCGGGTGTCCAGCCAATCGCAGAGAGCATAGAGACAAACAGCCGCACTCACCATCACATCCAGGGGCAATTTAGATTGTCCAATTAATGTTGCATGTTTTTGGGATGTAGGAGGAAACCGGAGCACCCGGAGAAAATCCACGCAGGCACGGGGAGAACATGCAAACTCCACACGCGCGGGTCCGGCATTGAACCCGGGTCCTCAGAACTGCGAGGCCAATGTTTTACAGCTGCGCCACAATGCTGGCCACACTTGTTTGATTTGGGGGGGGGTTGGGGGGGGGGTTGGGGGGGGGGGGGGGTTAGTTTATAACTCTATAACAAGACAAAGAGGGTAGATGTGTCTTCACCAGTTCTGGTTAAAGGTCAAAAGTGTGTTGCTAAGACTATAAAAAACATTTTCTACTCACATAGTGGAGACCAACACTTTGCAGCTGACCCACCGTGCCACCCTCTAATAAAACCAGCACTTAAAATGGTTTTCTGCCACCCCCTCCCAAACCCCCCCGAAAAACAACTCCCAATAATATTTGTTAAATAAAGTCCTTTCATTTATTTTACAAATGTCTTCACAATTACAGAATGGTGGTGAACACTCATGTAAACACAGCTATTTATTTGTGTAAGCTGACACGAGCACACGCACACGGAATCATACACTTTTAGCATATACATTCACTCTCTCTCTCTCACACACACACACGCACCCACACGCACCCACATATGGACGCACAGAGGAGCCGTTCCCTTCAAGTGTTCGTCCGATCTGACCGTCACCCATTCACAAAGCTCTCAGTGTTTTAGTACTCGCAGTCAAAACCACAAACAAGTGAAGTGCGTGACTTGTGTACAGTACGTAACCTTGTGGGGAGCTGCTCTTCTCGTGGCAAGTGGACACTCGTTTGACACACAAAAAAAAATGTTTTGCCGCCGAAAATGCGAGGAAGTGTCACCAACGTGGCTGCGCTCCAACCATGGTTACACCTGGTCAAAAAAAAAAAAAAAATCATGGCTTTCTGGTTATTGGAATCATCTTTCTGATGACTTCTTCGTAAGATCTTTTGACTGTGCACAAAATCTTGAAAAGAAACACTTTCCAGTATTTGCCAACATAAATTGACACACATAATAAGATATTACTATTGTCTCGACGCCATTATTTTTTTGGGGTGGGGGGGCAACCTCCATGGGTATATTATCAAAATGAAGAGCATAAAATGACAGCGACAGTGTGCTGGATGTGGACGGTGAGTGAAAATAAGATGTGGATGAGAGGAAGGATGGGCAAGGAAGACTACAACACTGTCCAATCGTGTGTGAAACGAGTTCCCACTCTCTTCCTCCTCCTCGGCGCTTTGACCTGGACTACATATCCCACAGTGCACCTCTGCTTTCATAAGAGTCCTGGATATGTCTTTTAATGTGATGTCAAAAGTCAGTGGAAGTCCATGCTGGTTTCTTTCAGGTTTTGGTCCTTTCATGGGCTTGTAGTCACACCTCCACCTGGCCCTGAGTCAGGTGGGCCTTGAGCTGCTGAGCAGCATTGAAGATCTTTCTCTGGTGGCCCAGCAGGTTCACGCCAAGGTTCTGGATGTCTCTGATCGAGATAGCATAAGATCGAGTTAAGTGGGATATGCACATGCAAATAATCGGCAAAATTTGAGCATCCTTGGATCATTTCTTTCCACCTTGCGGGGAGGGTCTTCCTACAGTTAGCAAAAACTCTTTGAGGGGTGGACCTGTGCTGACGGACATTCATTTGTTGACAGATCTCCGCAAACGTTTGCTTTTTCATTCAGAGTCACCATTATCCGACGTTACGCAAGGCTTGAAATTGGAGAAGCCAAACACACTGACAAGCAAAACTTCAAATCCCCGAATAAGCATGGTGGTGGCGAACACACAGAGAGAGAGAGAGAGAGAGAGAGAGAGAGAGAGAGAGAGAGAGAGAGAGAGAGAGAGAGAGTTTTTCGTTTATTGAAGACTTGTGAATTTGACTATTGGTATGAATTTCAGTGCTAATGCTCGCCCTGCGATTGGCTGGTGACCGGGGTTAAGAGCACTTGTCAGGCCATGTCAGCTGGGCTAGGCCGCAGCACCCCTGCAACACTAATGAGGACAAGCGGCAGAAAAAAATGCATCTGCGTCTTCCTAACCAAACGGTACTCACTCCACAGTGAGTCGGCTGACTCTGTCCAACGTGTCCAAGTGTGCTCGATCGAACTCATCTTGGTATCGCTCCATCCTCAGCGCCCTCAGCCAATCGCTGACTGTAGAAACGGATGAAAAGTCTGTGGGGGTGGGGCTTAGCAGTGGCTGCGAGCAGCTTCTACAAACAAATAAAGGACAAAGAGATGAATCAAAGCGGCCATCTTGAGAAAATTCCGTGACGAGTCTCACCGAGTCACTTCTGTCTTGAGTGACGCTGGGTGCCTGATGAGGCGGTCCATGGAGGACAAGATGGACTCGAAGCTTGGCCGGTCGCCCCTGTCGGCCTGCCAGCACTGAAGCATCACCGAGTGGAGGGCTGAGGGGCAGCTCGTGGGGGCGGGGAGGCGATATTGGTCCGCTACAGCCTTCATCACCTGTGGACAGACATTTAGAAAATTGACCCACTCGGTAATTTATTTTCATGAAGGAAAATACCACCCCACAATATTGTACTTTATAGAAATATACAGTAATAAAAGAACTAAGATCTGATGGGGTGCAAAACTCGTCCACAGGGTAGCAGTATAATAGTCACGCAGACAAACGGAAAAGAGTTCCACTCAACAACTGTAATTGATTCAGTAATTTGTAGAAAAATTACAAGCGTAAATAAAATATGCCTGTGAGTATTGTTATATTTTGCCTGTCTACATGTGATGCTACATTGTCAGATGCACCCGGAATGAGTGTTTCTCTCGTATGAAATGACGAGTGTGAAACGTCTCCATCCACGTTGTACTCCATACTCACTTCCTGATTACTCATGTCCCAGTAGGGCCGTTCGCCATACGACATCACTTCCCACATTAGGATGCCGAAGCTCCAGATGTCGCTAGCCGAGCTAAACTTGCGATGCTGAAAGGCTTCCGGTGCAGTCCACCTCACAGGAATCTTACTCCCCTAAAATAGGACAACAGAGCTGGTCAAATACCGAATCTATAACAGGAGATTCGGAACAGGGATTTTCGGGTTTTCCAGCACGCACCAGTGAGGCCGTGTACGTCGGCATGTTGTGGTCCAGGCCCCTCATGAGCCGGGACAGGCCGAAGTCAGACACCTTGCACACGAGGTTGGAGTTGACCAGCACGTTCCTGGCCGCCAGGTCCCTGTGGACGAAGTTCCTCTCGGACAGGTAACGCATCCCGGCGCCGACGCCGCGGAGCATCCCTACCAGCTGGAGGACACTGAACTGACTCTCGTTCTCCTACAGGGTGCGGCGAGAGGACGAAATATGGCAAATACTGTACAGTGGTACCTTACTTCCCAAGTTTAATTTGTTTCCGTAACAAAGCTTGTAACTCACTTTACTGATATCAACAATTTCCCCAATTAAAGAGAACTGAAATCCCATATGAGTGAGTGGACTCTGTGATACTCACGGTTTAGGACCACCAGATTCATATTGTCGCAGGTTTTTTGACAATTTTTAATGTTTGAATAAATGGTTATTTACAGTATTTATTTTTTTAAATGGGAGAACCAACCCAGAAAGTGCTCATTAGCAATACCCACTGACTTACTGTAAGGACTTAGGTGAATTCACGGGTGGCTAAAGAGAGGAATGTTTTTGCTATATTTGAGGACAGATTTCCATGATTTAAGAGTGGCTGTGGTATTGGTCTCATTTTTAGTAAAGTACTTCCGCAAGCTGGAGGCACTGCTGCTAGTTTACTCCGCTGACCAACCTCCAGTTAATTTCAGTAAGGTGTCCGTGTTGCTAATTCCAAAACACGTGATTGCCGATCAATCAACGATGTGATGGTGATTGAATGGTGCTAAGGTCAATGCGCCAACTAGTTTACTAATTGACTAATGGGTTAAACCTCTACTTGCAACTTCAATATCACTCATATGTCAAGGCAGTGCTATATTTGTTGTTGTGTTTGATTGGCTCACCCTGAGGAAAGAATCCAAGGGTCCGTTCTCCATGAACTCCGTGATGATTCTTGCCGGAGAGACACGGGTAATCACACCCTCTAACTTTAGCACATTGGGGTGGTCGAACTGACCCAAGACACCCGCTTCACTGAGGAACATGCCTTTCTCTCTGTCGGACGCACCCCAGCGCAAAGTCTTGACGGCCACCAGCACCTCGCGGCGGCCTGGCGGACGGTAGCGGCCCCTGGACACCTCTCCAAACTGGGCTGCAGAGGACAGGAAATGATGCTTATCACCGTATTAATCAAATTATCCAAGGAGAGAAGAAGACTTACCTGCACCGATCACCTCCTCGATCTTTAGGTGAGTCGACTCAATCTCTCGAGCAAACTCTTTGACAGCCTCGCTGGGGTCCTCGTAAGTCGAGGGGTCCACGTAATATTTAATGCCACCTGGACAAAGAGGTTGGAACATTTTCACTCATCAAAGTATCACGTTTTGATTTCTTAGTCAGGGACATTTTTGTTTTCAAGAACAGTTCAGTTGTGCTTTACTTTTCAGAACAATACATTTGCATTTAATCTTGAAGAAACGCTGGATAATGTTCACACAGTGGATAATTTTACTGTCAATCAAAATAATGGAAAATATACTTGGTAGGAATCCAAAATCTTCCTCCTTTTTATATGAACCCTTAAGCCTACTATGAAGGGTTATTTTAAAAATTTGCAAAAAGTGTGTCCTCCTACCTCTATTACTGATGTACCTCTGGAGTCTGTCGCTGTATGGACTCGCTCTTCTTTTACTGAAGCACAAAAGCAAAGACAGTTAATTACACAATACTACACTGTATAGGTTTGGTCAGGGCTGCGTTGGTCAACTGTTTCACCTGCGAAACACGACCACGACCACGATGGCCGCGACCACCAGCAGAAACGCCGCCCCTCCCATCACTGAGCCCACCAGTAGAGGAAGTTGATTTTGGACCTGCTGGGAATGTTCCTCTATGGAAGAGAAGATGGAAAATAAGACTTTGTGGGTACACCGGCACCATCTAAGACCTGGTTCTCCAACAGGGTCCATTTGAGGCTTACCAAAAGGCAATGTGGTGAAGTAGATGGTGTTGCTGTAGGGACCGAATCCTCTCTCGTTGCGAGCTCGGATCTGGAAGGCATAGATGGACCCCGCGATGAGGGAGCTGACGGTCATCGTGTTGGTCTCGCTGTACACGCTGAAGGCGCTGTCCACGTCTGAGCCCTGTCAAAACCGCAGCGTCAACAGTGAGACATAGATGATGGTAATCAGAAGTGGGAGGGAGTCACATGACATAAGTCTCAAGTCTTAACCAAGAAGTTTTAAGCAAGTCCCAGTCCACAGAAGTTCCGGTTTTGCTCCAACGTCAAGAAAGTGTGCATGTAAGTGTACGTGTTGATTATGGACCACAGCAGGTCTGGACCCAAACCTCTTCACAATCCTTAAAGACTCTTGAACCTGTGGCTGTAATTAATGTTGGATATTCAGATGGTTCTTCGGGCGGAATGACTTGGAGTCTGACTACTCGGGGGCCTACGCGTGACACACGTGCGTAAACAAAGGCCCCTGGAGCTCTGTATCGCAGCCGCGGGTGGTTCTTCGGACGACAATGACGTGGAGTCTGAGAAGCGAGCTCCGGCGGTGGGCCGGGAGCCGAGCTTCGGCCTCTTCGGACGCCGAAGCTGGGCTAACGGCCTCTATGGATGCAGAAGCTGGGCTAATGGCCTCTCCGGATGCCGAAGCTGGGCTTACGGCCTCTCAGGACGCCGTAGCTCGGTTAACAGCCTCTGCCGCCTGAGCTCACTCGTCAGGCTCCGCGTCATTCCCGCCCAAAGAACCATCCGCGGCTGCTGGCCAGGAGCCCCAGGGCCCTTTGTTTACGCACATATGTCACGCGTAGGCCTCCGAGTAGTCAGACTCTACTTCATTCCTCACAAAGAACCATCCGAATATTCAACATTATTACAGCCACGGAAATCAAATCTGTATGGAAGTATTCCTCCGTCTTCCCAATCAACTGATACTGCTATTTCATCATCAGATGAGGATAAATCTGAGAAATCAGCGCTTGGCATAAATGGTGTCCCATGTGATCCGACATGTAACACGTCACATCTGCTCACGTTGCTCCTGTGACTCCCGAAAATGGCAGCGCCCCTGAAAATTCGTAATTGTCAATAAAAATCTCCTCAAAACCCCATTAAATGAGAGAGGATTTAACATCACATTGTCAAAATAGAGTACATATTACATGATATTGGACACACTGTTCATGCAAAGCACTGGATTTCCCCTTTAACCTTGTACCTCTACCTGCAATGCTCAACACTCACTTGTTGCTGGAGTTAGCGTAGCAGTTAATTAAAGTCAAGTTCAACTATTCCTGTGAGCACTTGGGTTTTACACATCTGTGTCAGTCAGGCCTTGTGACTCGAGTCAGTCCTTGTGACTCAAATCCCCCGCCTCTGCTCGTGCGCATTCACGCAAGGCTTTGTGTGGTTACCTTATCAAAGTATCTGAGCTGATACTCCAGGATGTCCCCATTGGGTCTGTCAGGTTGGGGCCACGATAGGGTGATGGACTCCGGTGAACGGCTCAGCTGGTGCATCATGGGAACTACACTGGGAACTGCAGGAGACCACACCATAGATGACGTTTGAGTAATTCAAGAGGCAGTGACCACAAGAGAGCGGTGTTATAGAATCCAAAGATGTAGTTTCCCTGGCACGTGAAAATAGCACGCAACATAATCTCCCTTCCTCGTTTGTCTCTTGTCTTTTTTGTCATCCCGCAGAGACTATAATGGGATCTGACGGGATATTGTAACCTCAAGCAACCTTCCTGCCAGGACAGTAGGAGTGGAAAGAGCGGGGGGAGGGGGGTGCCCTATTCATACCCGAGCCTACCACAAATACATTAACATCAGAACCAGGCTTCACTTTCATGTCCTCTTTTTTTCATCCTTTCTGGGCGCGCTCACCTGACTGGCTGGTGGTAAAATTGATGCTTGTGTATCGAGCTGGGAAGGGACTCAAAGCGGACACCTCATTCATTGCTTGCACCTGTCGAGACAAAAACAACACGAGATGTGTGTCATGTACAATTATAGAATACACCATTCATGCACTGTGGAAGAGTTTCCAAATCCTTACAACTGCAATAATGTGCATAGTAATCAAAAACATTGAACCTAAACTGGAAAATAATCCTAATCTCAATTTGAACCCTGTTTTGACATCATAATTTCCTAAATTCTGACCTATATTCAAAGCATCAATGTAAAACCATGACACTGGCATCTTTTATTTACCAGTTTTTTTTTTACACTGGCTTCTAACTAATTAGAATCTGAAATTTGAACATCTAAATTTAGTTTCACAATCTAATTTAAATCCTTTTCCCTGGTTCAGATCCCAAAGTGAAGTTTTAAATCTGAATTTGAAACATAAACGGGAAAACTCAACTCTGCCCCAAAACCATGATTTGAATCCCTAAACTTAATTTGAAACCCTACTTTAAAATTCTTACTTGGGCTGGAGACCTAAATTTGAAACCCTATTTTGAATCACTAAACCCCAAACTAGGTTTTAAACCCACATTTAAAAGTGTAGCCTTGGTTTCAAACTGTAATTTGAAACCCTAAACCTAGTTTGAAAACCTAATTGGTAATTTCCTTCCTATAAAACAATTTGTTTTATGGTTTTTATTCGTGGACAGCCATAATTTCAGATTAGGTTGTCATCCTCTGGAACCCAAATTTGACTCCATCCCCCTTAATCCCGTCCGCCCTCTCTAACCCAGATAATCCAGCACACCTGGATGAGATAAGTGACCCTGGTGAGCAGGTTGTTGAGGGTCACACTGGTTTGCTTGAGTTTGGTCTGAACGGGGCTGAAGGTGACACCCTCTCCGCACCAGGAGCACGAGGCCGGGTTGGTGACGGTGGCCGAGGGGCAGATGCGACACACCACCCCGTACCACACTTCGCCGCGACCGCCCATATCCGCCGGAGGGCGCCACCTCAGGGACACCCCGCCGTCGCCGGTCTCGTACTCCCAGGACAAGGACTGCGGAGCGGAGGGAGGAGCTGTGGGGGGAAAAAAATTGAGTCGAAACGCCACGATTAAAGCTCTACGAGACATAAGCGATGAAGGATGTTGCGTCCAGCGGGGCTTTATCGAGATGAACGACTCACGACCTCCCGTACAGCGTAATTAACAAAAGCGCACAAAGAGCTCACTTGTGCAGGCGGACGAGTTGGCATCGCCGGCCGCCCGGTAAAAGCCGCTGCGACATTCGCACACGCTGGACCCCTCGTGGCTGGTTCGGCTGTTGGGGGGGCACGCCGAGCAAGAGACGGAACCCGAAGCTGGCTTGAAGTAGCCCACTTGACAGCCTGCAGGCAAAAAACAAGACGGCTTTTAGTCATAGTAACTCCCCATTAAAATGAGGCGCATGTCATGCAATCTTCCATTTAAGACTCGAATGGAGAAACATACGTGTTGTTTGGTATTTTTCACCGTGGACAAATTCAACCACAGCAGTGATTATTTAGGGCTGAGCATCAAATATTTGAGAATTAGTGGTCAAAAGCGAGGCCTGTTATTAGTAGTTGGCTCTGAGCAGCAAAGTGATGTTCTGATATTGACTTGCTAAAACGGTCCACAGTGTGCTGCCGGGCCGCTGGCCTCCATAAATGCTGCACACAAGAGGCCCACATGCTGTTTTGGTTGTCGCCGTGTTGTTTATCTGAGGGCAGGGGTGACCTATGTGAATGAGAGCGGCACATTCGGAGGAAAATCCATAATCCTTCTGAGCTCTGGTTCTAATGTGGATGCAGTTTATGCTTAGAAAGGGAATTCCACATTAATTAGTTGCCCGTAATTGAAACCACACAAAAAAAGTAATTCAATAAAAAAAGATGATAAAACCTATGGAATGTCTATAACAGTAAAACTGCTGAGTGTCCTGTGGTACTTTTATCTTTATCTGCTTAAAATGCGGACCACGTGTCGAACGTGTTGCCAGGTCGAGGCTAAACATGCTCGCTGCCGCGCCCGCAGACGTGTTTGTCCCGAGTGACGCTTTGAAACGATTGAGTGTTGACGTGTTGCTATTTTTTATATGTCAACTCAAAGCGAGTGTCGAGCGACGGGCGTCATACTCAAAAAGAGCAAGTCAACTGTAAAAAGAGCATAAGGGGTGTCTCTTTTTAGCCAGGGCCATTCATGAAAATTCACACCGAGACATGTTTCTAATATTTGGGATGACATTTGGCTCCGGAAAAAGGAAAAATATTAGCAACATCCCTCAATGTAATGCAATGAAATGCAATGTCGATGATAAACACACATCCCGCAGGACATCCTAGAATTGTTAGGATTAAAATATTTACAACATTCGCTAACCATCACAACTTCAAGTCAGCTCCTAATAATAAACTTTTGTGCTCAAGGGCCTTTTGCAATGCACAGATGAGCTAGGTCATTTGCTGTATATATATATATATATATATATATATATATATATATGTGTGTGTGTGTGTAAAGTGTGTATGTAAAATGTATAAAAAAAGTATAAAAAAAATCCCTACCCTAGAAGCCGGATTTTGACTCTAACAGCGATATAAGCATACTGACAATATCCTAACATTTTCCAGACAGCATGCAAATATGCCCCTTAGCGGCTTTATCGTGCTTGTTGTTTCAAGGAATTCCACGACATCATCGCTTCTCTCATCTCTGATCTGTTTGACTGGATTTTCCTCAACTACACATGACCCACTTCCAATGTTTTCGGACTCAGGCAGTAATTGACATCAGGAATTTCTGATCGAAAAAGCTTACTGTGATTGGCTGAGCTTAACGTGGTCTCTAGCGGGGCTTAGCAGTATATAATCAGCTGTAAATAAAGACAATGCTACTTGGTTTTGGTGTGAGAGTTTATATAAAGTAGGTTTACTATGCTCCTGAAAGTTAACTAACATCAGGTGTCAAAATCCTGAGTAACAGACAACTTTTATAATGTAATTAAAGTGGTACGTGGTCATTACACTGCTCATTGTTGCGACTTCCTGTGGACAAAATTAGCGACAACAGTTACTTTAACTGAAAAATGACAGTTTATATGTTCTCTAATTGGACCCCCTGAGGGGCCAGTTCTGGCCAGCTGAAGTGAACCGCTATGATGATGCTCCTTAGTATTAAATCACCAATGGTTTGAAGTTTTTTATTACTGTAACACATATGCTCATTATCGTTAGCATAGGGTGTTTCCCAGGATATGCTAGCATTAAGATGGTGGACTTTCGCCGTTGCTGTTTACAGAATGTTGAATGCTATCTTTTATACGTCAGTTTAACATTAAACTTCATCTGGGAGTGACAAATAAACAGCTTGAGGCAGGCACACTTTGCCTTTTATTTGGAGAACAGTGAAAGCAAAGAAGGCAAACAGGCGCTAAGTAACACTTTTAAAAAATGTTTCAATGTGTTGTAATGTGTTTACAGCGTGTGGGAAGGGTAAAATTCTAATTACATAGTGGTGCTAACTCGGAGATGTTCAGTTTTTGAATGCATAGCCTGTTATAAATGGGACTAAAATGTAAATTAATAGGCAACTTTCATTTGGATGAAAATATGATTACAACGTACTTGTTCAAACTAGCAAGAAAGTTAGTGGGGAGAATTCAGCAAACTCTTTGAGACCTATTCTTAAAACTAAATTCATCTGTGTCCTACACACACCAAAACAATATACAATGCACACATCAAATGGGCTCCTATTTTTAAATGACACTTTTGGTGTAAAGGAAGTGCACACGTCTGTGTTTTCTTCATGGTCCGGCTGACCTTATTTACACAATCTTGTCTCGGAAACGTCTTCAAGCTGACACGTGGACGTGTGGGAAGGAATGGAGGAAGTGAGGAAGGGCGAAAGGGCAGGAAAGGGAAGAACGCAGAGAGAATAAACTGATAAAAGCCTTTCGCTGTTTTCCCTTGTCTCTTGGCGTCCACGTGGCTTTTATACAGGTGTGAAGAGGGAGAAGACACAGCGAAGGGGAAACGGGGGCAAACAGAAGGTAGGACCGAGAGCAGCCATGTGAGCTCATGGCTTGGAGGGCCAAGACGTCAGAGAGAACATGGGAGCTATAGCGTTCCTCCATCTTTAATGCTTTGTGTGCACATCAGCGGACGTGTTCTCTTACAGCTTTGACACGGAACATGAATTGGCTAAAAAGCATCCCCCCCCCCTCACACACACACACTTGCGCACATCAGCTCTATTGTATGATACCACCACCATCATTTACATGCGCTTTTGTTCCATATTGTACATCAATCAAATGCAGTTGATGGGCATTATGGACGAGCATTATGCACAGCGGGGGACGTGTGCTGCGTGTTGCCACCGCCGCTTTTATCCACCAATCCCGTAATGAGTCTTTTTATTTCTTGAGGCCAAAGAGGTCCAAATGTCCTCCTGCGAGGGGCGCATAGAGAAATATGGAAGGATACCATAGCCACAATGCCATTCTTCAATTTCAGTTTATTAAAATATTACCGTAATTCCAGCCTACAAGTCGTGACATTTTTCACAAGCTTTTAATCATGCGGTTTATGCAGTGATGCAGCTAATTTGTGAATTTTTTCTAATGGGCGCGAGGGGGCACTCAAGCGGAAAAGGTAAGAGTGAAACCGGAATATATGTGCCGAGGAAGTGAGTTTTACTGGCTATGTTAGTTAGCACTGTGCTAGCATTAGCACCGCGCTAGCCTTAGCATTAACGCCATGCTAGTGTTATCGTCATGGTAGCGTTAAACTCTTTATGTGTACTGTCTTTCTCTGTAAATATCTCGTGTTTCAATGTGGGTTTCAATGTGAGCACTTGCAACTTTTACACAGCTGCAGCGTATGTATGTACCAAATAGTATTTCCTTTACAACTTTACTGGGTGAGCCTTATAACCAGGTGCGGTCTGTAGGCCGGGAATTACGGTAATTACTCGAAAACCAATCAATGAAGCAATTGTTTATTTTTTTTTATGTTATTTTTGAGCAGGAATCTCTTATGTCCAACTACGGTGAATGTATTATTATTATTCCAATTACATATCAATACTATTGGTCTCCGCATAAATTGTGACGACAGGCTTCCTGTATATTTCATCGCAAATCAATGTGCAAGATAATTGCATGCATGATCCCGCCCCCTGGATGCCAAGACATTCATACCAAAACAAGAAGCACAATGCCCATTGAATTATCAAGATGCACAAACTATTGAATTAAATAGATTCATGGCATCATCGTTCATTTCTTATGCTATGAAATATGTTTCAGAGTTACAAACCAGGTCCCATAACGAATCAAGCTTGTAAATCCAGCACCACTGTTGAAAGTGGTTTCTTTGAATCATTACAATGTTCCAACTGAAACCTAATCCCCCAAATGACAAAAATTAATTGAAGACCACCTTAAAAGGTGGATAACTACCGATAGATGTCAATTCATATCTTCTTCTTCTTCTTTTCCTTTCGGCTTGTCCTGTGAGGGGTCGCCACAGCGTGTCATCTTTTTCCATCTAAGCCTATCTCGTGCATCCTCCTCGCTAACACCCACTGTCCTCATGTCCTCCCTCACAACATCCATCAACCTTTTCTTTGGTCTTCCTCTCGCTCTTTTGCCTGGCAGCTCCATCCTCAGCACCCTTCCACCAATATACTCATACTATACATGTCCAAACCATCCAAGTCTGCCCTCTCTAACCTCGTCACCAAAACATCCAACTTTGTCTGTCCTTCTAATGAGCTAATTTCTAATCCTATCCAAATTGCTCACTCCGAGCGATAACCTCAACATCTTCATTTCTGCTTCCTGTAGTTTCTTCAGTGCCACCGTCTCTAATCCGTACATCACGGCCGGCCTCACCACAGTTTTATAAACTTTGCCCTTCATCCCAGCAGAGACTCTTCTGTCGCATAGAACACCAGACACCTTCCGCCAACTGTTCCAACCTGCTTGGACTCGTTCTTCACTTCCTTACCACACTCAACTCAATTCGTCGATTTTATATTAGCACAACACAATTCAACGGCTACAAGATGATCACAAAGCAATACTTTTACGTTAGACATGGCTTTGGCGTCAGCATAAGAACAGTTTGATGGGCAACATTTTCAGTGAACAATGGAGGGGAGGATTCCCCCCCCCCCAAAAGTCAGCGAATAGGTGACAACTTGAGTATTATGAAGTAATTTGCAGGGGAATAATATATCTTTACAAGCTCACTGTGAAATCAATTTATTATTATTATTAGCAGTAGAAGTTATCGCAGTTGTCAGGATCATCGTACCCATGGGGGATGTAGAAGTCGCAACACGGCCACGTCCTCCACAGCTACGCCTTTTATGCTTATTTGTTTTTTTTTGGGGTGTGTGTGTGTTGTTCGCATAACTGGATTGCACCCCCCCCAGATGTCAAGTTGCATCCACCTGAAGGAGGTGCAATGAATTCATCATATGTGCACCAACTCTTTCATTGTTTACATTCTATTTAATTATGTTATTACTCAACGCTTTTATAAAATATTTTATAGTACTATTTTACTGAATAAATAAATATATATTTTTAATAATGTTTTTAAATTTTTGGTTGCCTTTTTTTAGGGGCTGGCTGGAATCATTCATTTCAAACTTTTGGCTTTCCAGAAAGAAATACGGCAAATTTCCATCGATTAAAACATTGACTGAGAATTAATATTACACTCGCAAATACTTTAACAGGTGGTTCAACATTTTACAAAAAACAATATGCACTTGGGACTATGCAAATAACACAAAATTATGAATCCACTTATTCTTTGATTGGTTTTGTGATATTTTGGATGAGCGGGATTGAGCCCACAATGTGAAATTCAAAGAAAGCGACACCCACACGAGAGCAGGAGGGCAGCTCGATGTCTCATTCGATGTCAACACAATACTTTGGTGCTGCCTGGATCACTGACCCACTTTTTTTCTTGTTCTCTCTCTCTCTCTGTCCCTCATTCATCGAGTCTTTTGACTCCCAGCATAATCTGTTACACACAGACACACAACCATGCACGCACACTCACTCGGACACAGATGCGAGCCCACAAAGGGAGGGATGCATTTCCACTCTTCGTGCGAGTTCTCAGCGTTCGGCACCGCGTGGGCACACACTGAATCATACATACGCTCAACATGGCAGCCACTGGCCGACAAATCTCTTGTTTTGCCTTCTGTTGTGTACACAAAGAAATCAGGAATCTGAAAAACAGCGAGGAATAAGTGCATGTTTCCCCTTTTAAAATCAAGTGCCCAGTGACTATTGCGTTATGGAAGTCAACAGCAGTGACTTCAGAGCTTGTGAATGTTTCCAAGAGACATGATCCAAAAATCTCCTCAGCAGGGTAGCTACAGCTTTAAAAAAAAAAAAAAAAAGTGAGGCCAACTCCATATTTGATGCTATTTTCTCTTTTTGTAGGATTACTTGGTAAAGTATTTCCTAAACTTGATCGAGTTAAGGCACGTGCAGCCATGTTGCAGGACATCGCCGCCAAACACCGGTACGGAAACGAGTTTGTCTGACTTAACCTACTGTAGTTCCGCTTTCGACAAAACAGGTCAAAGCACTTCCTCCTGGTGCTGGTGAATGGCGAAGTGAATTGCGACAAAGCCACTGTAAGAACTTTAAATGTCTTTTTTAACATCAGATGTCTTCACGGAGCCACCAAGCGTTACAATAGTTGACATTTGGCCTTCATCTGTGTTTATATTTGTATAAATAAATGATATATATATATATTTCCATAAATTAGAGCAGTGTGGAGATGCTGCTAAAATAACAAGGCCGGGAAATGAGAACCGGTCATGTCACTTTTCTCTCCGCACAAAAATGTAGTGTTTGGACATCAAATAGCCAACCACACCCATTGAAGCCAACAACTCCTTCATCTCCTCCCCCTCCCTTGAAGATACCCGTTTAGACGCAAGATAAAAAAGCTCAGTTTAGGTAGTTCACTTCAAAAAGTGAAACTAATATCACAGGGATTCACTACACACACTCCGAGTGAAATATTTCCTGATTTTCTCCCAATATATATGTATAATTTTGATTACAGTTTACAGATAAGGAAAACCCCAAATTTGCAATTTTTATAAGTGAGAATGTTACACAACACACAATTAAGAAAGAATTTAAATGCTTTTTAATGTAGAAATGATTAGGAAATTTCCCTCCGAAAAGTATTTTCATGTATACGTCCTGAACCTGGAAAACGTGACGATTGACTTCCTGTGTATGTTACCCTCGTGAGCACGGCAACGGTTTGTTTACGTGATTATTTGAAGCCAACGTTTTATTGATGGTTTGTTTCTTTGGACAAAAGTTAAAACACATGTACTGTACAGGTACATATCTACATTATAGATATATAATGTCGGGTTTTCCAGGTTTGGTCTCGTGATGTTCTAATAAAGCGTATCGTCTCAGATGATGAAGTAGCCCAAAATGAAAAACTGTGCCACATACAGGATTTGAGATGCATCGCTGGGCCTCTGGGGTGTCTGCACATCCATCCATCCATCCATCCATTTTCTTTTGCCGCTTATCCTCACAAGGGTCGCAGGGAGTGCTGGAGCGTATCCGAGCTGTCTACGGGCAGGAAGCAGGGTACGTACTGAACTGGTTGCCAGGCAATCGCAGGGCACATGGAGACAAACAGCTGCACTCATAATCACGCCAAGGGGCAATTTAGAGTGTCAAATTAATGTTTTAGGGATGTGGGAGGAAACCGGAGTGCCCGGGGAAAACCTACACAGGCATGGGGAGAACATGCAATCTCCACAAAGGCGGGTCCGGGATTGAACCCGGGTCCTCAGAACTGTGAGGCCAACGCTTTACCAGCCTATCCAACGTGCCGCGCCTGCACATCCATCAAGTGAGAAATTGAACCACCAAGTCAGTCTTTTGTCAACTTCCTATTTGTCAAAATGCAAAACACAACACTTTTATATTGCCGCCCATTTTTCCTCAAGCAATGTACAATAAAACTGCATCGCTCAGAGAGGCCTTTTATTGTGGGCAGCCCAAGGGACACCTGTGCACTAATAATTTATCTAATCTACATCTCGATATGTCAGGCCTTTGCGGCATAGTAGATGTATAATCTCGCCAAAGGGGAAGTACTCACAGACATGGATTTAAATCGATTTGTAAACACAATTTCAGAGCGGGAGGCAGAGAAATACGAGCAAAACCAAAAGTGTTACACTGATATTTTGGTTCGGTGTACAGAGAGCAAAGGAGCCTGTGTGGCGGTTACAAAGAGGCCAAGGCACAGCTGCTCGCCCCCCGATGCAGGACTCCTTCACGTCTGGCTGAACAGGCGCAATCGTTTGATGTTTTGCTCGTGGGTTCTTCTGAGCTTCTCCTTCTCCTGCACAATCCGTCGCAAATGTCAAGAAGAAAATCATCACTCTGTGGGAAACCAAACAACATCCACACGTGTCCCCTTTCAAAAAGGAGATTGAGCACGAAACCCACTTTCCGAATGTCACCGTGACGGTATAGCGGGCGGGTGTTCCGCTCTACTTGCCGGTGACAAACGCTTTGATGAATAATTAAGCCAAGAGTTTTTAAAATTTCTTCCTGCCCAAATGTCAGCTGTGTTTTTGTGTGCCTTAGAGATGCATCCAAATTGCTCTTGAAACTTCAAGGGCCATGTTTGGGGAAGGGGGGCAAAACCAAGGAGTTGAACCGTGCCGGCGACTAGTTCGACTCTACATCAATGTTTAATGCTTGAAGTCGACTAATCGCGAATTGCATTTCGTTGTTGTTGTTGGTATCTGGCTTTCTAATTGCCCAATTTATTGACGCGCTCATCTGCTGACGAACTGTGATGCTCGGCGAGATTTGGTTCCGTTTCACGTCAATATCGAGGAATCCCTGGCTCACATTCAGTATTTTAAAGATTGCGGTGGTAAATAGTATTGTAAATGTTTACCGTTTCCGATGTTCATTTAGTGATCAGATCAGAGAGTAAAGCATTTTTAACACACCCCACACCGCACGATAATCAGGATACATCAAGTTATGACAATGTCAAACACCACCCCATCATGCTCTTAAAGGCACATGCACTCAAACAGACGATACAATCCATCCATCCATTTTCTTCACCGCTTATCCTCACGAAGGTCGCAGGGAGTGCTGGAGCCTACCCACTTGTCCACGGGCAGGAGGTGGGATACACCCTGAACTGGTTGCCAGCCAATCGCAGGGCACATGGACACGAACAGCCGCACTCACAATCACACCTATGGGCAATTTAGAGTGTCCAATTAATGTTGCATGTTTTTGGAATCTGTCATGAAACCGGAGTGCCCGGAGGGAACCCACGGAGGCTCGGGGAGGACATACAAACCCCACACAGGCGTGGCTGGGATTGAATCCGCGTCCTCAGAACCGTGAGGCCAATGCTTTACCAGCTGAGCCCCCCTGTCGCCCAGACGATATAATACAAACTATATTTTCTTCACACAATATGCTTGCTATTTTTACGTTTTGGAACACATTTGGAATGCGTTTGAAAAGTCAGTGAGTGTGGAAAACAACCTCCAAGATAAATGAGATTTCACTATCGTGCATGCAGAGACGCATGGTTGGAGAGGGTCATAATGCTTCACAAAACAGTCATAATTGTTCACCTCAGCTACATCATGATCAATGAACCCCTTGCTGTCGCTTTTTTTTTACATTTTATTACTGTCTTTGTGGAACAAATGACAGCTGGAAAGGAAGCGGCAGAAATGGAGAGGTCAGGCACGCTGAAAATTTCCCACATTTGTTCAACAAGTGCTTGCAGGTAAAATTGCAGATCAGCTGTCGTACTTTTTAAGTGAGGTGTCTCGAGCGCCACAGGGAAACAATTAAGATTTCACAGACGCGCGGCACTTGATTTGTTAAATTGGCGTTTGGATTAGAGCAGGTGGTGACATTTTAAAATGTGGCGGAGAAGAAAAAGTTGCAAGTCCGCAAAGTCCCGATTGTCATCTAGCTATGTTTAATTAGCAGTGATGACTTCATCGCCATTCGCCTCCTTTCAACAATGCAACCATGGAAGTCCGCGAGCGACGTGTCAGACCCTTCAGAAGAACCTTTCAATTAAGTCGTGAAAAGAGAAAAAGCCTTTGCACGGTTCACAACTGACTTGGCAGGATTGAACCATTCATTATCACGTGAGGGAGTTTGAAAGGAGCCTCGGGATTTTGCCAGCAAAATTTCCCAAAAACATTTCATTCCCTTGTTCAGATATTCAATTGTATGTACAGCAGAGGCTCACAACTAAAAGGAGCAAAACTTAGACGGACAAAATTGCATTCAAACCCCACGAATAGACAAGTTGGAGCAAGGGTTTCCAATCTATGGCCTGGGGGCAATTTGCGGTCCCTTGTCTATCTTTTAAGTGGCCCGTGGCATTGGCTAAAATTAAATTTTCGCATGACCTGCAATTCCATTTTACAAAATGGTTGGGGGGAGGGCAGGTGTGGGTGATGGCACGAAAAGTGTTGGTGTTGAGAAGTGGTGGGTTACGATACCCACATTTTCCATGGGTGCAAAAAAAACTCACGACTACCACTATCACTATTAATAATAAATTGTTTTGATATAATTTATTAGACACTTTAAATTGCCCCTAGGTGTGATTGTGACTGCGGCTGTTTGTCTCTATGTGCCCTGCGATCAACTGGCAACCAGTTCAGGGTGTATGTACCCCACCTCCTGCCCCTTGACAGCTGGGATAGGCTCTAGCACTCCCCGCGACCCTTGTGAGGATAAGCGGCTAAGAAAATGGATAGATGGATGTTTTGATACAGAGATTTTTTTGGTGGCACATTGGTGCAACCGGTTAGAACATGGCCTCACAGTTCTGAGGTCCAGAGTTCAATCCCGGCCCCACCTGTGTGAAGTTTGGATGTTCTCCCCATGCCTGTGTGGATTAGCACAATCTTGTCTCGGAAACGCCTTCAAAGGTCTGTGTCTGGTTTCCTTCAAACATGCATTCATTGGGGACTCGAAATTGCCCCTAGGTGTGATGGTGAGTGTGACTGTTGTCTGTCTCTATGTGCCCTGTGATTGGCTGAAAGCAGATGGAACTCACGAGATGTTTTCTACATCTCTACATTTCAACCAGTGACTTAACTGTACGTCTAAACTACACGTTTTGTGATGGCAACATTTTATTTTCATTATTTTTTTACTCGGAGGATGAGTTTGAAATACTTGCACGGGACTTGTGTTTTGTTCTCTTCATTTTGTGTAGCTGTTCAATAAATGTCCGCCACCACCCGTTGCTCTGGACACCCCCCCCCCGCCCCCCTCACGCTGTATCCGTCATTTGCTCACAGACGAGTGGCCGTTACATCCCTGTGACCTAAATGTGTCACATCGCTCTCACCATGACGCTCGTTCCCTCCCCCCTGCGCTCTTTTATAGTATCTCTTCACTCTTTGCTCATCTTTTACCGTAATTATCTCCTCCCAAAAAGACAACAAGCAGTCCCTGAGCAGTGTGTCAGCGTCATTATCAAAACCATCATGGCGGGCGCCCAAGTGGCCAGGCATCACTGCGTCCTTTGCTGTGGGGACAAATGCGGCTGCCCATATGGATGCGGTAGCCAGCAGCGTCGCTAGATGAGTTTTAAATAGATCATGATGGCGTCGTAAGCGTGGGCTCGGTGTGGTGGCACGGGCGTGCATATACAGGAGAGCGTGCGCAATTCCCATCCATGGTGGCTTTGTGTGCGACCTGAGCAAAACTCAAAATCACTACCAACACAGCGAAACAGGTTCCGAATGTAACGTACTGTAACATGTGCTTTACATTTTATTTATAGTTCATGTTGAAGAAGCTCCGCCTGCTTCAGTTTTGAGAAATGTTATGACAGGTTAATAAAGGTGTAATTACACAAGCAATGTCACCAGTAACTAGGATTACTCAAGCCAGAAGATGCTTAATTTAAACATGCATCTTAGGGAGAGGAAATAGAGTCCTTTTAAAGTAAATTTTTCAATAAATCAGTCAAATCTATCCATAAAAATGCCAATGTGGACAATCATAATCACTATCATGAAAAACACAAAATTATTAGAAAGTTATCTACTGATATATAACCACCAAAGTAAAGGATGATCTTAAATAATCATCACATCCTAAAAAAAAACAATATTTATAATTTCCTAAAAATAGCTAACATAATAATAATAATGTTTGCCCAATAAGTACAGTAACTCCATATAGTAGCGAATAGCATGTTTAAATCATAAATCAACATCTTAGCGGCTAGAAGTAATTTTCTGGTGCGTACAGTAACGCTTTGTGCTTTGTGCCATATGTACAGCCAAAAATGGAATGTGAAATAATTTTCTGCCGGCGTCACGCCCACTTCCACAGACGAGAAAGGCGTCTTCAAGGATTCTGCCAATACATTTGTGCTCATAAGTTTACGTACCCTGGCAGAATTTATTTGAATGATCTAAAACACACTGATCTCTTTTTAATAGGATTCAAATGAAATTACTATGGAAAGAATTCAAGAATAGGGCAGCAAAATTATTAAAAGGAAGAAAAATGATGAGATGGTCCCCATATAGTCATCAGTCATATTTTGCAAAGAACTGTTTATATTTCACAATTTCTGCCAGGGTACAGAAACAGCAAATGGTGGACATTTTTTTAAAATATCAATGTCAAGATGTAGACTTGCATTCAAAACTCATTTGAAATGAGTCCAACTGAGATCACATGAGCAAAGTCACATGACTGGAAAGATGCCGCATGGATCCGATGGCGTGATGCATCCCACACACACCGCGCTACCATTTGAACTTTACATCCGGCACAAATCGTGTGAGTGACCGCAACGCCATTCACTTTTAATATTATCTTTTTACAATTGCCTCAAATATCTCTCTTTACCACACTTGAGCGACTACCGTCATACTTGGTCCAAGGTTGCAAATGTTTCAGTCGAAGCACCCACGCAACTTCTGATTAAAAGATTATTATATCGAATATTTTATCACAACATCTAATTGACATTCCCTGCACTTTTTGGGCCGAGCGAGAGAGTGATAACATGAGACGGAGCCCGGAAGATCAGCAGATCATCTGGCGAGAAAAAAAAAGATACTGCTTCACCCCTTGAATTAACTCCAGCGCACCGAAACTGACTGACCAGTATGACTGTTATTTGCTGCATATGTAAAGTGAAGAAAATAAGTATTTGAGCATCCTGCTATATTGCAAGTTCTCCTACTTAAAAATCAAGGAGGGGTCTGAATTTTTCATTGCAGGTAAATGTCCTCTGTGAGAGAGATAATCTGTAAAGAAAAATCCAGAAATCATGATGAAAGATTTTTTAAATGATTTATTTAGGTGATACAGCTGCAAATAAGTATTTGAACACCTGAGAAAACCGATGTGAATATCTGGTACGGTAGCCTTTGTTTGCAATTACAGAGGTCAAACGTTTTCTGTAGTTGTTCACCAGGTTTGCACACACTGCAGGAGGGATTTTGGCCCACTCCTCCTCACAGATGTTCTCTAGATCAGACAGATTTCTGAGCTGTCGCTGAGAAACAGAGAGTTTCGGCTCCCTCCATAGATTTTCTATTGGATTTAGGTCTGGAGACTGGCTAGGCCACGCCAGTACCTTGATATTCTTCTTACGGAGCCGCTCATTGGTTTTCCTGGCTGTGTGCTTCGGGTCATTGTTATGTTGAAAGACCCACCCACGACCCATCTTTAATGCTCTGACTGAAGGAAAGAGGTTGTTCCCTAAAATATCACAATACATGGCCTCGGTCATCCTCTCCTTAATACAGTGTCGTCGCCCTATCCCATGTGCAGAAAAACACTCCCAAAGTATGATGCTACCACCCCCATGGTTCACAGTAGGGATGGTGTTCTTGGGATGGAACTCAACATTCGTCTTCCTCCAAACACGGTTAGTGGAATTATGACCAAAAAGTTCAATTTTGGTCTCATCTGACCACAAAACTCTCTCCAATGACTCCTCTGTATCATCCAAATGGTTATTGGCAAACTTAAGACGGGCCTTGACATGTGCCGGTTTAAGCGGGGGAACTTTCCATGCAATGCATGATTTCAAACCATGACGTCTTAGTGTATTACCAACAGTCACCTTGGAAACGGTGGTCCCAGCTCTTTTCAGGTCATTGACCAAGTCCTGTCGTGTAGTCCTGGGCTGACTCCTCACCTTTCTAAGGATCATTGAGACCCCACAAGGTGATACCTTGCATGGGGCTCCACTCCGATTAAGATTGCTTCTTCCATTTTCTACTGATTGCTCCAACAGTGGACCTTTTTTCACCAAGCTGGTTGGCAATTTCTCCGTAGCCCTTTCCAGCCGTGTGGAGTTGTACAATTATGTCTCTGGTGTCTTTGGACAGCTCTTTGGTCTTGGCCATGTTACAAGTTTGAGTCTTACTGATTGTATGGGGTGGACAGGTGTCTTTCTCCAGCTGACAACCTCACACAGGTGCGTCTGATTCAGGATAATACATGGAGTGGAGGTGGACCTTTAAAGGCGGACTTTCAGGGTCAGAATTCTAGCTGATAGACAACTGTTCAAATACTTATTTGACCCCTGTAATTGCAAAAAAAGGCTACCGTACCAGATATTAACATTGGTTTTCTCTGGTGTTCAAATACTTATTTGCAGCCGTATCACACAAATAAACTTTTAAAAAAATTATACATTGTGATTTCTGGATTTCTCTTTTTAGATTGTCTCTCTCACAGTGGACATGCACCTACGGTGAAAATTTCAGACCCTTTCATGATTTCTAAGTGGGAGAACTTGCAATCTAGCAGGGTTTTCAAATACTTGTTTTCTTCACTGTAATTCAACTTATTTTTTTCTAACATGAATGTGGTCCCTTTTTCATGCTTGTTGGCAGTCGCCAGATTTTTCCTCCTCCACAAAGAGAAAAGTCATCATCAAGGCTTATCGGCCCTTCTGCGCCGCTCTTAATCGTTCCGCACGAGGACGTGATTACGTGAGCATCCTCCATGAAAGTGAGTCAGGCTTACCCAAGCAGGCAGAACCATTTTGGTTGGGTTCGTAGCCCTCATCGCAGACGCACCCCCCGACGGGCACCATCCACTCGCCCTCGGCGTTGCAGTGCATGCGAGGCCCGCTGCCCCCTTGGGACTTGCTGTGGGGGACGCACGTGCCCCTCACGGGCACCAGAGCCGTGGCCTCGGCTCCGGAGGGGGTGGCGGGGTAGGACGCCAAGTGCAGGCTGGTGGCGGCACAGCGGCGGTAGAAGACCGACACCCCCATCAGGGACACGCACGCGCCGCTGTCGACGATGGCCAGCACGAATCTGTGGCAGGTGGTCAGAGGAGGAAGAAGAACGGAGGAAACATCAGGTCGCGCCCTCTACTTCAGTGGAAGTAGTACTTGTCTAATAATATTAATTCATAAGAATAATAATATAAATTCAGTAGAAATCCAGTACAGCTATTTCTGTCCCCAAAAAAGTGGAAGTTCTGATTCAACTGCTGTAAGTAAAAAAAAAAAAAAAAAAAAAAAGCACCAGAGCTGGCAGAATCCTCTCATCTTGTGCTTATACGTAGTAGTAAATACACCATAAAAAAAATACACAATTAAAAGTAAATTCATTCAAGTCCTGTTCCTAACTGGAAAAGTCAAATGTATTTTTTAATGTTCATTATATGCATTACCCATTTTGATAACTTGGCACAAAAGAATAACTATGTAATTTTTTCCCATGCACTTTTGGAAAAAGAAACAAAAAAAAAATCAAACGTAATGCAAAATGAGCTCATTAGCTTTGCAAACATATTTGATACTTTGATGTTTTCTTCATAATAGTTTGCCTTTCGTATTGACTTAGTCTTAGTGCTGCTACCTAGAAGGGATAATCATACTGCATATTGTTTGTTTGTTTGTTTTCTTTTAAACCAAAAGTTGACTAGTGTTGGCTGAACACTTGAAAAAATGTATTCGATTACAGGGAAAATGTATTTGCACGCGCGTTTGTTTACCCATTGCGAGTGAGCGGGGCAAAGCTGCGTGTCTTGATGTTGATGCGACTGTATCTGTTGGGTTGGTACTGATGCGGCGAACTGGGCTCCACCTTGGAAAAACTTTTGTCTGCCGCGATGGTATCGATCTTCACCCAGCCCTCCCTGCTCTCCTTCTCACCGCTGGAAGGCTGCCAATATAAAAAGTGGGGGGCATTTATTTTTTTTCTTTTTTTTTAAACCAAAAATATATAATATACTTTTACTATTTGGACATGTACAAGTGAAGTGCAGAAATGAATGGAGAAAAGCAATATCTTTCAGATGAATGCTTACTTGCAAATTTTGGCATTTGGGGCGCAGGCAGAGAAGTTATACGGATTCATCAGTGCAACACTGCGCCAATTCCCAATTCCAAGATGGCCGCATGCATGTGATTGGATTTTTTTTCATGAAATATTAATCAATTTGGTTGAGTTACTGATAGTGTAGTGGTACACACGCTTCCCTTTGTTGCGGGCAGCGTGGGATCGATTCCAGCTCAGTGATGTGCCCTGCGACTGCCTGGCGACCGGTTCAGGGTGCAGTCAGCCTTTTGCCCGAAGCTTGCTGGGTTAGGCTCCAGCTTCCCTGCAACCCTTTTGAGGATAAGCGGCTTGGATAATGACATGACATTGATGGATTTGACGGATATTAGGACTCACAATGCCCTACTGTACTACTACTTTTAGATCGCTCTCCTGTAAAATGACAAAAATGGAAATAGCCCATTTTAATTCTCAGTGGCTCAATTACTGTTGCATTTAGGGTTCCATATTGTACAGTAGTTACCGTAATTCCTGGCCTACCGAGCGCATCTGGTTATAAGCCTCACCCAGTACATTTCTAAAGGAAATACCATTTGGTACATACATACGACACAGCTGTGTAAAATCTCCAAGTGCCCACATTGAAACCCACTTTGAAACACAAGATAGTTACAAAGAAATACGGTACAAAGAGAGTTTAACGCTAATGCTAGCACCGCGCTAACAGGCCCGATTAAAAAAAATCGTACTGGTAAAAATCATTGAGGCACGGCAGTAACACGCTAACACAGACCTAACAGGGCCGGACCGGTAAAAGTCACTTCCTGGGCACATATATTCCACTGGTGCCCCCTTGTGGCCGTTAGAAAAAATGCACAAATGAGCCGCATCACCGCATAAACCGCAGGGTTGAAAGCGTGTGAAAAAAAGTCGCAGCTTATAGGCCGGAAATTACGGTATATTTAATTGGTTAAGACGACAAGGTGGTCTTTGCGGCTCCATGTGGTACAAGGGATTTTTTTTTTTTAATCTAGTACTTTATGATGGAAAGTCAAAAAATGTGCAGGAAATATACCATTGAATTAATCCAACTAGATCTGAAAGCAAGAGAAAGCGAGGAGAGCCAACGCTGATTTGGACTCAAGCCGGTCGCAGCAGGAGTTCAAGCCCTCTCGTCGCCTTCCAGCTCTTCCTGATCCCCTTCGACTCTCCCCCGCTTCCTCATCAGGCTTTGATTTGCATGTTTAAAAACGGCATCACCCCCCCCCCCCCCCCCCCGAGGACAAACGCACTCATCTTTACAAACGCCACACGACACCCCCCGCTTCGACGCCGTATCCCAAAAGAGAAGAAAAAGCAAAGAAAACTTCTTGCAAAACTAAATAAAACATCTTTGCGAGGACAGCGACAGCCACTTAGGCAGCCAATTGAGTTGGGCTCAAGTGATGTTTTGAGAGATGACGGCGGCGGCGTGTTTTCGTATCTTGCGAATCGTAGCTTGTTAGCTTCACGTCGGCGTAATGGAACCTGTCGTCTCCTTTTGGCGAGAGCACAAATAATTGCACTGATTAGACAATTACTTATTTGCATTGCAAGCGTGACACTGGCGTGTCGTTCCTTTTAAGGATACCGTCCGAACAGAGAGATTCGTATTGTGGTCATTAAACGAAACACAATTAAAGTATGATATGCAACGTTATAATTATCGATGTTGATTTAACAAAGTACAAGCATAAAATGCAGACAAAATATTAGACATCAATGTGCCTTTAGGAAGCGGGGCCTGGTTCAGGCGAGTCTATGCGTGAGTGCCTGGGTGGGAGCTGTGGTTGACAGCAGCTTCTGTTCTGACTGTGCTCATTATCTTACTGTTCAGTACATTCAATTTGTGTAAAAATGCAAAATTGATGAATCGGAATATAGCGCACAGTGTCCCGCTGTAGCACATTTTTGGTTCATCCTGAAATTTCACATGAACGGGGGATTCAGTGATCCGTGTGGAACAAGGTAGAGTCATTCCTTGACCAAGCTCAAAACTCTCATACTGTATTTCAAATAATCTCTTCTCATTAAAATTAATGGAAATGACATTAATCCTTTCTAGCCTAACAGAAAATTTGTAACGTGTACTTCAATGTGGAAAAATAGAATCCATTATACTGTACAAAAATAACAATATACAGTGATGACATACCCTGGGGAAGTATAAGACCATCCATCCATCTATCCATTATCTTTTGCCGCTTATCCTCACGAGGGTCCCGGGGAGCGCTGGAGCCTATCCTAGCTGTCAACGGGCAGGAGATGGGGTACATCCTGAACTGGTTGCCAGCCAATTGCAGGGCACATTGAGACAAACAGCCGCACTCACAATCACACCTCGGGGCAATTTAGAGTGTCCAGTTAATGTTGCATGTTTTTGGGATGTGGGAGAAAACCAGAGTGCCCGGAGGAATCCAACGCAGGCATGGGGAGAACATGCGAACTCCACACAGGCGGGTCTGGGATTGAACTCGGGACCTCAGAAATGTGAGGCCAACACTTAACCAGCTGATCCACCGTGCCGCCAGTATAAGACCATTCATTGTGAAATTGGAACTCCTGTCTGAACTCATCAATACTGAACTAATATTAATCATTCTATGCGGAGAAGGGACCTTGTGACTGTAAATACTGTTAAATTGTCTGTCTACATGTGTTGCTGCACTATTTGTGTTCAGCCCATTGCTTAAAGGGTTTAATTACCGTAAAGTTGCAGTTATTTAGCGCTATCGTTCGGCTGGAACATTGAAAGGCTAAGCTATGCGGTTGTTTTAATTAGTGTAATTCTCGCTGTTTGTTTAGTTTACAGCAAACCTCATCTAAAAATGGCATAAACATCTTGAGTATCTCGCCGTTTACAAATACAGCACTCATATCTAAAATGTCTGCTCTTTTTTTGTAAAGAACTCTTCTCTACCGGCGGCATGGTGGATCAGCTGGTAAGGCCTTGGCCTCACAGTTCTGAGGTCCCGGGTTCGATCCTCGACCCGCGTGTGAGGAGTTTGCATGTATTCTCCCTGTGCCTGTGGTTTCCTCTGGGCACTCCGGTTTCCTCCCACATCCCAAAAACATGCAACATTAATTGGACACTCTAAATTGCCCTGAGGTGTGATTGTGAGTGCGACTTTTTGTCTCCATGTGCCCTGCGATTGGCTGGGAGCCAGTTGAGGGTGTACCCTGCCTCCTGCACATTGACAGCTGGGATAGGTTCTTGCACTTCCCGCTACCCTCGTGAGGATAAGCGGCGAAGAAAATGGATGGATGGATGTTCACTTCTTGTACTTGAACCACTGCCACTACACAGCACTCGTATCTCAAGTCTGTGCTCTCAAGTTGAAGCAAAAAAAAAAAAAAAATCTATGAAACACAAAAATCTATTATTTATAGTAGTATTTCAGGACTCGAAGTATTTGTGACTTTTTGTAAGTAGTCTGTAACCAAAAGGTGGGTGGGTTGAGTCAAGATTTAAAACTATAATGTCCTCTGTTCTGTGCAGCTTTACCAAGTCAGTCACATTCATGTTTCATCATCTCCACGGCAACAGCCTCACCTCAGCCGCCCAGGTTCTCTCCAGTTCCCGCTGGCTGTCAGCCTGCTTGTAGTACAAGGTGAGGGTCTCTCTACAGGTGGGCGACGGTGTCCGCAGGCTGGCGCAGTCTCGCACCGAGAAGCGCAAGGTGACGAAGACCCGCGGGGCGGCGTGGCGGTACAGGAAGGGCGTGGCCAACCAGTTGTCTTTTGTGCGGGAATTCTGGTTGACGTTGCACACCTCGAACGTCCGGATGAGTTTCCCGCGGTCGTCCAGTACGCTCACTTCATCCCACTGGAAACAACATTGTGAGCTTTAAAATGTATTTTGGAAAAAAAAGTACAGTATGCTGCATTTAAAACGGGCGTAAAAATGCGACAAAAATGCACCTAAGGGTCCTTCCGTCCATTTTCTATCGTGCTTATCCTCATTTTGAGCAAGAGCATACTCTGGACTCGTGGCCAGCCATTTGCAGGGCAAATACAGACACAGTCATTAACACCCACGTTCACACCTACGGACAATTTTGATGCAGGAGGAGGCTTGGCTAGTCACGCAAGAACAAGGGGAGCTTGCTAACGCCCCACAGGAAGAAGGCCTGAGCCAAGATTCGTGGAGCTTTCCAATATCAATTGTTTCAATGCATGCGTGTGTGGGTTGCCAGCGCTCGAGGCGGGCTAAACTATTTACACATTTGCCTCCTTGAGGGCCACCGTCAGTTCTTTCGCGTCTGGCAGTGTGCACGTGAGCCAAAACAAAACAAGAGCGTGCATCTCATTTAGCAGCCGCATCACGTTTGTATGCCACATTGCAAATGCGACCGAACCATTTGCAGACGTCGGAGACAATCGGAGCTGCCGCCGAGTTGTGACTGACTGATAAATAGGTAAGGACGGGGTGCAAAGCGAGGCTCTTAAGGCGTCCGTCCCAACTCTCAAACGCTGTTTTTTCTAAATTACGTATACTACAACTTCTAGAATGAATCCATTTGTTTTCTGTTGTGCAAGAGGCCAATTGTGGGCATCAAATCAATGAACAATATTTTCATATTCCATTCACTGATTTCTGTAATCCTCCATGAAAACGGAATGATTATGTTTGTGTTTCATCAAAACATGTCCATTGCAATTATCGACTCAAAAACAATTGTCAATATTTTTGCCAATTTTCTTACCAAACCAACAATTGAGTCCGAATCAATTTATGGGAGAAAATATTAATCATTTCAATCTGTGACAAGTATAATCGCTACTTCCAGCCGCAATACCCTTGCGATTGGCTGGCGATCATCTTAGGGTCCCACAAAGATAGTTGGGATTAGCTCCAGCATGCCTGCGGACATTGTGAGGATAAGCGACTCAGAAAATGGATGGATGGATGCTGCAATAGCATGAATAACCTAAAAATTACTGTGGAGTTGAACCTGAAGCAGCTTCAGAAGTCTGTACTGTATCAAACTATTAGCCCTTTGGATTAATCACTATCCAAGAAGTCTTTTTTTGGAATTGTTTCATCGTTAAACAATATCAAATAAACAATAATAATTGGCTAAGAAACAAAAATTGTTGGTGATTTTGCAATAACCTATATGGAAGGGCATCCGGGGTAAAAATTGTGCCAAACATATATGTGCGTTCATCTGAGATGATATGCTGTGGCGACCCCGTAAGGGACAAGCCGAAAGAAACTTACTTAATGCGTATTTTTAGAAAGTGTGAGGAAGGTGGACTACCCCAGGGGAAACTGGCCTAAGTGTGGAGGGAACATGTAAACTGCAGACAAGCAAGACGAAGCCGACACCTGAACCACAAATCCCACAACTGTGAGCCTCTCCCACTTTGCCCTACAGAATTCAACCAATTACCTTCCAAGTTAAAAAAAAAAATCCCTTTTCCCAAATATTTAACTCATGTAGCATTTTGTTCTGATTATGGATTACGGTCTGTTATTTCTATCTCCTTGAAATGATTTTAACCAATAAATCATCATTAATTCCAAATCTAAATGAAATGTCCTGCGGTTATAAGCACATTTTGGAATTTTGTTCCTTCTGCGCAGTCCTTGGGGTGTGAACACAAGCGCGACATTAGCACATCATAACCACGAGAATAAGCCAACAGTGTCATATTTTGGTGAATTCTCATACAGTCCACGGTGTCATGGGTTTCATTCATGGAGAAAAGCCGTTGGCACAAAAGCAGGCCTCCTCCGTGACGATCCGTGGCGATGAGTCAAAATGGAAATGTAAACCCGGGGGTGCAACGTCACCAATTGCCCACTGCGAGCGTGAAAAAGGCTCGTCTTGAAGCTAATGTAGTCCCAAATCCATTTTCTGAAGTAATTTTACGTAGCGCGATGAGTTGCATTTCTCTCTTTTTGCGATTGTCACAAAGATCTGCACCATCGCAGAACATTTGGCCCAATGATAATAAAAATGAGGCGGAGATAGGAAGATACATCTGTGCTTTCACAAGAAAAGGAGTGTATGATAATATACTCAAGTTGACATGAGAAGAAACTCGAGGTAAGTACAACACACATACAAAAAAAAAAAATTGTTCTGCTCCTTTTGGTGTTCCCGCCTTAGCCACCGGGGGCGAGACACAAACGAAGAAGAATAGGTCACTTGTACGACTTCAGAGCAAGTGCATTGCGGGTAAGAATTTTTTGTGTGTCGGCCATTTTGGGAGGTTATAAACAGTTCTTAAAGTTTGTCTACATACCAGTATCGCGTTCATTGTGTCTGCACTTTCTATGGCGTTTTCCAAGTATTTCGAGGATCTGTCGGCTGATCTGAAACCCTACTACAGGCAGAAAATCAGTTTATGTGAGGATCTGGACCCGTATAGTCTATCGAAGGCTGATTTTGCGACTGAAAAATGTTGGCGGAGAGTGGCATACCCCGACATTGTGAACTACTTGGTGCTTACAACCAACAACCTTACTAACCAACAGATGAAGGCCTACAAGTCCTTGGAGGCTTAAAATTACTTTTTAAGCGGGTGGATTCAGAGTGTCCTCTGCAAAACGTTGTCTGAAGAAAAGGTTTTAATTGTTGCCCGAGTAAGTAACTTGTAATCACCCGGGACAGAGTGCGTAACTCACTGTTGTTGTTGTTGTTGTTTCTGCTTAGCCATGATGGCCTTTTCATGTCCAATAAATCGGACCGATTAGGGAAAAAGATCTATGACAAATAAATATTACACCATCTTTTAAATTTATTTGAAGGATCATTAAGTAATGTGACAATAATTAAAATGTACAAGGTGTAAATTACTAAGTACAAACAAATTATAGTGTGAATGTCTGAATGTAGCCCTAATAGTAATACTAGCCCTAATACAACAGTAGCGGCTTTCTATTTGTTCACATTTGCCTTACTCAAATGTCAGGATATAGAAAGCCGCTACTGTTGTATTAGGGCTAGCGTGAATGATGCCCTGGTAGGTGGTAGGTGCTACATGCATACTCGTGTTGTTTTTAATATATATACGGTATATTTCCATCTTAAAAATAATTTGACGTTTACAGACAGTAAACAGCAAACGCACAACACTTATGAAGTGATCGCTGCACACACGACTTGAAACTGTGGGACGAGTGAGATCTGCACGCGAGATATTATCGCTTGCCGTTTGCTCGACATTTCTTCTGTTTGGGGTCCTTGGTGCGTAATTATTTTCGGAAATCGGAAAAACCGTCTGTTCCCTTCTATGCTGAACTTGTTATAGCAGCCAATAACACAACACGCGTGCACCCTCGTCTCAGAAGTCAAAAAGTGTCTTATGTAATCGAATGTAACCAGCGAAATGAGACCTCCCAAAATGACGGCCAGAAAAAAACCAAAACGGATGTGACGTCACCTGCAAGTCACCTATTGTTTCACAACCACTGTGATTCAGTAACCTGCTATATTATTAGATCTTTGTATGCAGCGGATAAAACTATATGCCTGTGATTCTTGTGAAATTGCCTGTCTACATGTGTTGCTCTACTGTTCGTGTTCAAATATTAGTTCCATAGAGGGTTATAACACCGTAACCGCTGATGCTAATTGATAGTCCATCGATAAACGGTTTTCGACCACGTGACTTAATCCGGGCACGCGGCCATGTTGGATGGGTTCACTCTAACTGACGCCCCATTCACTCTAATGCTTTTGGAGATACACAAATGTTCGTACGACTGTTAAAAGTGACGCATGATGGCTAAAAAGACTTTGCAATGTTGTCGTGGCTCATGAGATGTTGTTTCAAGAAATTGTGACGTCAAAGAAGTGCACTTTGATTGACAATATCGACCCACATGCCTCGGAGAAACACAAATGGAGCAAGAATTTCGAACTGTGGGCGTCGGCAACCTATGCAGACATCGTCAACTATCTCCTCCTCTCGACAAGCGCTTATACCATGGACCAACTAAAGAATTACAAAGGTCTGGAAGCCTACAATCAATTCATCAATGGCTGGGTTCGTGATGCGGCGGTATCCATTGTAAGCGACCTGTGTCTCCACACTGCTAAGGTTAGTATACCGCACAATGCAATTTAAATATGTAGGCTGGGGCCACTTCATTTCTCAAGTATTTCTGCTTCGTTACGGTTTGTTGACTCGAATTCACCCATCCAAAATGGCGTCCGCTCTCCAAACCAGACGTTGGGTCACGTCAGACGAAAACAGTCTATAGCGTTTTCAATTATACGTTACCGTTGAGCTGATGGGTCATTCGTAAGACAAACTTCAGTGATTTGATATAAAATGTAACTCTCTGTTTTGTGTTTGGATGCTTTTATGAAACAAAATACTGTGGAAGCCTGACCGCGTGACCGATTGTTGACTTCCAGACATGACTAGCGGCAGCCGGTTGGCAAAACCTGCTTTACCTTTGTGGAACAAAAAAACCAGAGCTTTCATTTGTTTCCTGACCCCAGGTCTGTGACAGAAGAGGGCGGTTTCATGCGGGCGGAGGGCCTGGGGGAGGGCAGACGTTTCGCTGGAAATAGGGACGACTCATATTTGTGATTTGATTTGAACTGAAATGCCGGTGAGCCTCGAAATCCCTCTGGTGACAAAGGACACGGGGGTGGGGGTCGCTTAAGACCCCTAACCAGGACACACATACAGTACACACACGCATTACTAGACATATGAACATGGTGGAGCCAAAGTGGAAGGAAAATGGAATGCAAGATGCTTTGACACTTGAAGAAGTCACAGGGTCTGGTCCGGTTGTGGGGATGTGAAAGGAGGGAAGAGTCTCGTAAAAAAAAAAAAAAAAAAAAAAAAGAAGCAAGAGGAAGAGGAGGAAGAGGAGTTGGGCTGCCATTAAGTGCACAGAGACACAGCAAGGGCACAGAATATCTCGTATGTGCCCCAGAGCCAAGGGAAGGATGGAATGTCGAGAGAAAAGGGAGATGCACACACACACCCAAACATAACTTATGATTCCCCCAACCCCAACCCCCTCCCCCATCACCACCAAACATCCTTGATCTGTTCCCTTTGCTTGTTGCCTCGGGTCAGAAAAGCGCATCTCCGTCTCATAAGCACTTTTCGTCATGCACACAAGCGCGTTGTATGCTTGGCTCACATCCGCGCACGTGCAGGTACACTAACGCTTGCACCGCATGTCAAACAAAACCAGCGTGTCATTTTGGAGTACTTCTACATCATTGCCACTGCATTCCAAATCCTACCTTTGATCTATTTACGTAAAATTATTTTATGCACTGCTTGTATCTGTGACTGATAGAGTGGACAATGACAGGGTGGATATTTTAGGCTCATTGGTAAAAAATTGGCGAGCACAAGGTGGAGCGTCGCTTCGCAACATGATCCGGGACACAAGCTGGGTGTGAACCGTTTAACAGATATATTTGGAATCTCTGAAAAGTTTATAATAATCAATGTGACAGGGTAGATAGCTAATCTTGACAACACATAGCTATTGTAAATGAAATATCTATTTTTCCGGCGACACGGTGGACCAGCTGCAAAGTGTTGGCCTCACAGTTATGAGGTCCCGGGTCCAATCCCTGACCTGCCTGTGTGGATTTTTTCTGGGCACTCTGATTTCCACCCACATCCCAAAAACATGCAACATGAATAGGACACTCTAAATTGCCCCTAGGTGAGATTGCGAGTGTGACTGCTGTCTGTCTCCACGTGCCCTGCGATTGGCTGGCAACCAGTCCAGGGTGTACCCCGCCTCCTGCCTGTTGACAGTTGGGATAGGCTCCAGCACTCCCCACGACCCTTGTGAGGATAAGTGGCTAGGGAAATGTATGGATCTATTCTTCCATTATATCTACTTTCTATGGTATTGCTTGACCACTCTTTAGACACACTGTAGTCAGAAGAGCAGCGACATGGAACATGCCGGAATCATCACCTCCATTAATCATGTAAAATGAATGCAACATAATTTAAGAGACATATCATTCATATCGTTTTGTTACGTGTTCACATTTTGGCCCACTTACAATAAGACCTCAGAGTTTCAAGTCTCCATTACATCGTCATAATGACTCCGTAAGTCTGATGAGGACGCCAGAGACAATTTTAGTGATATCGCTGTCATTTTGCAGGTATCGTGAGAAAAGTGTATTGTTATATAATTCCACCATGTACGCTGAGAATCTAAATTTAAACCAGTACTCGTAAAACAAAAAGACTAAAACCAACACATGTCCTGATTATTTCCTTTTCATGATTGAATAACTTGCCAAGTTTTCTCAACACGTAAAGCCCTTTTGTGAGGCCTTCCCAAAAGACACATTGGGGCAAATTTATATGATGTTTAAGTTATTGTTCACTTGTCACTCAACGATGGCAATGGACAAAAAGTGTACGTGTGTGTAATTAGGAGACATATTAGTACCGCGTCGCAATCACTCACAGATGAATGAACTTTACTGACCCGGGATTTGACCCCGGCAGAGTCACGCAATCAGGCATGCGCGCGCACACACACACACACACACACACACACACACACACACACATATATATATATATATATAAAGAATGGCACATAAAGAAATAACCCATGGATTAATCATTGAGATCTCATCATAGATGAAGTGAGATGACTAAGCACATACATGGCAAATCGAAAAATGCGAGTTATGAAATCCTTTTGCTCTCGTGGCAGGTTGCCAGCTTTCGACGCACCTTGAAATTACACATTTGGGAGAAAAATGCAAATAAGTGCAGCCTTACATTTTGCAGGCTGTGATTTTCTGACTGATCTAAAAGCTCAATGCTGTCATGGAAGGAAAAAAAAAAAGAAGACCGCCACCATCTGTATAATTGGAGCTTTTTTGAAATGCTCTTTCCGGGAAAGATGCTTCCATTTTGTGGTAGCTTGTGATCATACAGATTTCCAATATAGGGGATGACACGTGCGCATCAAAGGTTGTAATATCCTGATATCCAGTCATTTTCGACTGCTTATCCTGTTCATGATCACGGCCTGGCTGGATCCCAGCTGGATTTCGGGCAAGAGGCGGGGTTCGATCAGCATTTGAGAACGAAGCATTCACTCTTACATTCACATCCACGGTGGAAATTTGAGCCTTCCGGCAGTGAGGCAGACGAGCTAACCACGTGGTGTCGCCTGAGGTTATAGTTAGCGGCTATACATTTAAAGATATGATACAGAAGCTGCAACTTTAGAGGTTAACCAACAGATTTGAATGCACACGGCGTGAGGCATCCACACCTTTAACACTGTGTAAGACTACACCCACCCAAAAAAACAAATCACTGATTAACTGACTAGAAAAATTTATAATTGTAAGTCATCATTCATTCATACATTTACCGTTCAAACATATACAGTAATTTCCAGCCTACAAGCCGCGACTTTTTTCACACGCTTTCCACCCTGCGGTTTATGGGGTGATGCGGCACTAGCGTTAGTGCAACGGTAGCGTTAGCACGGCGCTATCATTAGCGCACCTGGTTATGAGCCTCAGTACACAGAAAGAGTTTAACGCTAGCCGCTAGCATTAAACTGTTTCTGTGTACTGAGGCTTATAACCAGGTGCACTCTGGAGGCTGGGAATTACAGTACTGTAGATATATATACTGTACATTGTATATGGAATGTTTCTTACCCCAGTGTCCGGGTAGGTGGTCCAGCCCAGTTCTGAGGTAGATTCTGTTGTGTCCAGCAACATCACTGTCACATACAAAAACATATATTAAATATGTCGAAAATGCATGCAACTTGTTTAAAAAAAAAAAAAAAAAGAGCATGCTGATTAAAAAAACAGGAGTCATTAGATAGAAAGCAATCCGACATGGGAGGGGTGCATTTAAAAAATGTAATTTGTTTTCAGATTTATAATGAAATCGCTTTTTGGGGCCTTTGCTAGATAGAAAGTCAGAAGGCGGTTATTGGTTCAAAGAAGAAATCCAGGCTGGAGCACAGCGCCCTTTGATTTTCTCCTCCCCACCCTGCGCAATCCCAGCGCTCTCCCACTACGTGCGTATGTCAACGATAAGAAGTAATTCTGTGTGAGGACACACGCTGGCACGAGGCTGTGGTGTTTGGAAAATGAAACTGATTGACCTGAAAAGAGCCAGCACGATGAGCGATCAAACGTCGGGAAATTTAACGCGCCGGAAGTGTCGCTGTCCAATTATCACACAGATGTTTGGAGATTTGGGGAGATGCTCACTTTCTGCCGCCGGTTGCTCTTCAACCATTTTTCAAAAGCAATATGCACTTCAATGAAGAGTGCTGCATGCCGACGCGTGACGGCCTCCCACACAAAAATGAAGCGGTGGGACAAGGTAGTGAAAGTGATGTTGATACGCACTAAAACAAATTTTTTAACACAATAGCTGAACGTTTATATAGCAGAAATATGCAGCGCAAATGTCTACGGACTCTAGCTAATTATAAGTGGCATGGTGAGAGCTGAAGACACGAGTACAGCATATATGTGTTCGTTCTCCATGTGTGTTAAAGTAGCATCCATACATCCATCCTTTTTCTTAGACACTTATCCCCACAAGAGTCACACTATCCCAGTTGTCAACGGGCAGGAGGCGTGGTACACCCTGAAGTGGTTGCCAGCCAATTGCAGGGCACATCGAGGCAGACAACACACACTCACGATCACACCTAGGGGCAATTTAGAGTGTCCAATTAATGTTACATGTTTTGGGGATGTGGGAGGAAACCGGAGTTCCCGGAGAAAACCCACGCAGGCATGGGGAGGACTGTGAGGCCAACGCTTTACCAGCTGATCCACCAGGCTGCTCTGTTAAAATAGCACTTGTTTGAAATTGTATAATTACTGAAAATTCTTGGCTAATTTTTGTTAGCACTTTCCAAATAGTACGGCAAGGCGTTCTAATATAAAGTGTGACAATTAAAATGCATTTTTTTCCACTGCATTCAACTGAAGCAAGTTGTCAGTTCTTCAATTCTCTCAGCGTTAAGATTTTTTTTATCACTGTTAAATTTGCACTCTACATATTTAGAGGAAACATGTCGAGCAAATAAATGACAGGCCCTACCATTGACCCTAGAGGAATACCGCAGGAAAGGGTTACAGATTGTGAGTTTTGGAGGCCAACAACCACAGAAAAAGATTTGTGTGACAAATAATGTTTTGAATGATATGAAGCCAAAAGACAAAAGTATTACGAATGAACTAAGGAATTACATCACAAAAAAATGCACACAAGTTACTGTACGTCTCGTAGAATAATGCTAAAGCAGGATAAAAAAAAAATATTTGTTTGCTAAATTTGCCTTGGCGACATCTCTTTTTGTGTTTTATAAAGACAATGGAAAAAAATGTTTTCCTTACAAAATCCAGGAATGGGGAATAAAAAACCTTTGTCGCTTTAAAAGCATAACTGCACGATTGTGTTGGTACACACATTTTGTTGAGATGGGGTCTACACTTAGTATCTCGCCACAGGAATTTTTCCACTTTGCGTCCAAAATCCCGTTGGCTGCCATCCGCTCCAGTCTGGCAGAGTCTGTACTCGCCTCTGTGGTGTACATGCACGTTTTAACCAAAGTTTCCTGTACACGGTGAGGCGACAATGATTTCCCGTTGGAATGTGTTGGGGGTTTTCTTCCATTTTTTTTTTTTTTTAAAACACTGTCATCGCATCAAGGGAGGAACTTATCTCCTGATGGGAGCCACCAGAAGACCATCTCAGTTTATGGATAAATAATTCTTAGGGGGGTCATGCAATTTTTATCCCTTTCTCCTCATATTTCATGACAAGATTATTCGCTGGAGAGGAATTTCTCCCTCGTGCATGGAGAAGATCTCTTGGCTGCCAACGAACCTAAAGCCCACTTGTCTGCTCCTTTCTGACTTCATAACTCAAACGTTCTGGCAAAGATGACCAATCATAAACTAACAAACACCATGAAGGTGCTACCGTTTGTGAATTATGTCACCCCCCGTACTTGTCTTCCCTTTGTACTCTGACTGAGATTTTATTTAAAGGATTACACTTGCAGATAGAGACAGCAAAAGTGCTCTACAATTTTCGTTATTTTTTTGTCGTTTTCAATGCTTGCCCCCACCTCCCCTCGTCACTAGTTTAAACACATACAAAATTCTGCTGTGTGTTCACAACAAAAGTTGTGAATTTAAATAATTCCTTCCAAAAAATACCATCAATCCATTCTCAGAGGTTAAATGGAGCCTATACCATCTGAATTTGGACAAGACGTCGGCTGTGTGGAAAACGACTCAACAGCCCATCACAGGGCACTTGCCGATTAGCTACCATTCATGAACAATTTTGAGCGGGGGTGTGCAAACTTTGGCATCTGAGGGCTGCATGCAGGAAAAACAGCCACATTTTTGCATGAATTCATCGGACATTGTGCTGCTCCTTGTGGTGTGCGCGCCTCCATCACCAAGTGGGATTATAATACAGTACAGAAATAAAGATAAATGTGCATGGAAATGGTCACAACTGCTTAGTAAGCTCCGTTATTAATCATTCTTCACAGATGATAAAGAATATATGCGTGTGAGTATTGTTCTATTGTCTGCTTCCATTGTTTGTGTTGAAATATCTGTCGCTTCAAGACTGACAATTGACTAAACTTCATTCGGGAGGGGCAAGAGACACCTTGAAAACCCTTTTATGAAGAAATTGTTGCTTGTTCTGAAGTGAAGTGAGTTGCATTCACCGCCCCCACCTACACCGCTCCTATTACTGAATTTGAAAATGAATATTGAAAATCATTTTTAAATATACAGGAATAAATCCAGGGTCACTTGTGTATATGCCATAATATGATGAGGTGATTTTACATATACCTAATTTTTACATTCATAACTACAATGCAGCCCGTGACAAAAAAACAAGTTAACACTTTTGATTTAATGTCTTTGTCTCTGTCATGTTGTTGGGATTTGAGAGGAAGCTGAAGTACACAGAGGAAACCCACACATCCCAGAACACTGAACCTCAGAACTAAGCCCATGTGCTAACCACTAATACACCGTGCTGCCGGATCCAAAAGTCAATGGAAAAGAAAAAGGCAACAATATTTAAATCCATTTTCAGATGTCAGCGGTTCTTCAAACAAATAAAATATAACAATATGTCATGCTTGAGCCAGACAAAAACAGATCTTCATTCAGTGCTATTCTATTTAACAGACGCTGCACACGTGTCACTCCAAATTCAATTAACTTTGGCTCCGGGACATTAGTTCAACCAAGCACGATTAATAGTACGTATAACAATTTTAAAATGAATATTTACATCTATCTGGGTTCCTGCGGCGGAACGAGGGGGGGGGGGGGGGTTTCTAACTACGCGAGACAAACGCGTACATGAGTCAGTTGTCGTCAGAGAGCCTCATGCATGTCTCATGGCGTGACATTTGCATGGTGAATAATTCACGGCGACATCCGGACGTAAAGCGTTGAGTGCACACCTTTCAGAGGATTAAGACTTTGCGACATGGACAAAAAGCGGGGGGGACATTCGCTTGCATCGACGCTTGGCTGTAAAAGCCCCTTTATTTAACTCTGTCCCTCACACACACACACACACACACACACACACACACAGTGCCACAGCATCTCTGTTACCGGCCCATGTGACAGCAGAACCACTCCGCTTTTGTTCCTGACAGCTCCGAGAAGTGCTGAGTCTGCAATCTGGACCTAAGTGCTGCTGCCTTGAAAGCAAACTGCTCCACTCACTTCTTCTTTGGCCAGATCCTCCGTCACGTCCCTTGTCCCCGCACATCCTTCCATCCAACTGAGCGTACAAATATTCAGTACTAGATTCAGAAAGATTTCAAATGTGATTTTTCACTTTATTTTTTACATCCTACGTTTGAAAACAGATATCCTAACTTTGTCAAAATAACGTTTTCCAACCTCTGTGGATGACAAAAGAATTAACAAAAAATGTAAGATGAAAGAGGTCTTGTCATTCATCTGGGTCGTTTCATTCTTAGGGCACTGAACCAATTGCAACGGGGCTGTTCTGAGTGTCTGAGAAAATGTTTCACCTCTCATCGAAGGAGGCGTCTTCAGTTCATGCAACAACAAGACTCAAGGATTTTTCAACTGACATACAAAAACCAGTCCACTTCAGACCTGGTTACATCCAAAGATAAAAAGGCTTGCGAACCCCCAAAAAATCGCATACCCAGAAAAGCTATCTGGTATTTGTGGTCAAGGCCGATGAGAAATGCACAGATTCATGTATCAGGGAAGCACGCAACCACAGAGCGGGCACATGTCGGAACTCGGACCCGGCAAGCTCAAAGGGCGACATCAATCTTGAGGACAAACCTGTGCTAGGTGAAAGTGGAAAGATGATCTCAAAACAGAGATCTGATGTATCTCCCACATATGATGCCACCCGTCAGTCCATTCGAAAGAAAATCAATATTTCTGCCTCCAAATAACACAGCTCGTTTTGTTCCTGACAAAGAGGTCAAGTCATTCGCACCTGAGGTCTTGATTGATTGAGATCTTGGGGGTCTGAACAGGAATAGCAGCCACACTGTAGGACATGAATCAGGAGATATGGAGAAGTAAGACATGACCTCGCTTAAGTTTAAATTGCGTCACGCTGTCATCTTTAAGAATAATTCGTGGCAAAAGTCTTGTACCGGTGTCCTCCATCAAAGCTCTAACCCAACAAACACATACAGTACATGGACCACAGTGATGCTAAACTGGTATAGGTTGGGACCAAAAAGTGGATTAAGAAACATTTTGGACGGGTCACAGACAAGTGTTAAAAAAAAAAAAAATTACACGAGGTCCTACTTTACAAATGTAAATGTAAAAATTGCTATAGTTAAAAAGTTAAAATAAATAGAGTTGTAATTAGGTGATAGGTTTTCTTTATACAAGGTGGTGGAATATTTGTTAAAGTGTATTTTCTGTTGAAGGTATTTGTATTTAAATGTGTTTTATTAATTTGTGAAAAGAAAAACTTTTGTTTGTCATTTTATTGCTGTAACCAGTGTTTGAGAAGGACAGGAAGTGACGTGTTGAGGAGAGAAAGAGAGAGAAAAACAAGTTGGACTAAGTGAAAAGTATGAGTGGTTGTTTGAGGAAGAGACAAGTTAAAGGCGGACATTTATCAACGTTGATCAATGTGTTCGACAAGGACTGTTGGGAGTTCAATTGTGATAGTGTGTCGTTTGAGTGCACTACTCAAATCACGCCGTAACGTGGTGGAGTTAGCCGCTAATAAAGAGGCTAAGTGGATGCATGGAATTTTGCTAGGACGCTAGCGACAAGCTAACGCCAGCTAGCGAGGCCTGTGTTGGACCACGTGGAAGAAGACAAGGATGCTAGCGACGACCAAACGCCAACGAGGCCTGCATTGGAGCGCAAGGAAAAAGCTTCGCAACCGATTGGACCGTAAGGACTTGGATGAGGCTGGACAATTGGACACAACCCTCGACTTTCTTCATTCCTGCCGTTTGAAACAAAGAGATTGGGATTTGAATTTCATTTGTTTTGTCGGCAATGTCCAAAATTTGTTTGGGCCCTTAAAGTAGATTGGCTTAGTTTAGCTCATGTGTGGATTGTGTAGCTGTTATGTTGACTTTGTTTATTTGACTGTTTGTTTGTATTTGGATATTTGAGTTTCCATCCTTTATTTTGTTATTAAATGTTCACACTTTTTGTTACCAGGTTTATTATTTGACTATCTGCAAGACAGTTAAAAAAGTGGGGAGTTTATTGGGTAGCTTGATTATTTAAATTAAAATAATATTTCAGAGACCTTTTGAGAGGGAATAAGTACAGAAGTACAGAGTAAAGTTGTAATAGAAGTTGAGAGTAATTACCATTAAGTTAATTGATTAGTTCCTAATTTAGATTGAGGAAAGAACTCAGGTTAGCCACCTCTCAAAGGATTATATACTTGAGAGGCGCTACACAAAGTACCAATGCACGACAGTTTGAGGTGCAACGGAAGAATATGCCCTATCTACTGCACTGTATACTGTTTTTTGATTAGATTATTTTACAGCTATGGCTTAGAAGACTTAAAGACTACATTAGCATAGCTTACCGAGGGTGCATTCCAACTTGCGTGACGCCATTGCTTGCCCCCTCCCCACCCTCCCATCCTGACAGCCGGCTTAGACTTGGAGTCCATTAAAAAATGATCCCGGAGTGTTGCGATGCTCACGAAAGCGTCGCCAGTGTGTTTGTCTCTCGCCGTTTCCAAGCGTGGGTGTGAATGCTCGTGCCCGCAGCGCAGCAGTGACCCGCATTAGTTCGCGGGCGACCTCCCCCGCTTCTCTCACAGCTGAGTGACCCTCGAACTCGTCGCCTCTCCATCGCGTTTCCCGCATTTCCGGCGACTCGCTCGCGCCTGCTAAGCGTCGTGTTTGTTGTCTGCTTCACGCCTCCGTTCACGCCACGCGATGCTTTTAACACTTTTCGGAATCTGGCGAGGAATTTGCTTTTAATTATTAAGAAATAAACCAGCTGGTAGTACAATTTAAGTGGGGGAGTGTGTAAAATGCCTTTCAAATGTTCCTTTCAATTATATTCTCTATTGTGTATTTTTATGATATATGTAATATGAGAAAAGAAAAACTTAACTTAAAGGCATCCAGTATCGAAAATGTTTTGGTTTTTGTTTTTCATAATGAAGGGATAGCTTTGTGGCCAATTGCAAGCTGTACTGTCGGAAAAATGACCAAAGTTATAATCAATGAGGTAGCAATTGCAGAGAAAAGCCACTGCACGAAATAAAGTGGCTTGGTGTTTACTGTATTTTGTGGGGGAGGGACGATTCTTGCCAGAGGCCCGTTTGCATCATCTGGCTTTGTTTTAGCCACCCTCCCAAAAAAAAACAAAAAAACTCGTCAAGTGAGGAAGTGGAAAAGAATTTCATGCAATATCACAGCCATTCAGTGCTAAATTGTTCTCTGTCATTGCAAATTTTCAGCACTTCGAATATAATTTCGTAGAGTGGAACACCAACAATGGAAAGCAGGAAAAATAGACCACTGCGACAGAACATGTCCAAAAAGAGTTTTACTCTCTCATTTAAAAACTGCTTTTGCCAAAGTCTGTTAATGCTGTTGTTGTTTATTGGCGCTGTGGCGCAATGGGGGCAGAGAATGGGACCCGTTTCCGGGTCACAGATATACACACAAAAACAATCTTGCCTCTCATGCCTACGTGGCGGCCATGTCGAATTTGGGGCAGGGCCATGGCAGCCATGTCATGATGCTATTATCTATTGTAGCACAAAGAGAATGAGTGGCATGGCGGCGACGTTAACTCTGGGAAATACATATACAAGTCTCTTGAGTATGCAACATACTAATTTTTTGGAACTAGGAAGCACACTAATTCCTTGCGCCTCATGAAAGTGACTCACTGACGAGGAGTACTGTACGTCAACATTGTCACCACGGTCAAGCACACTCGGTGTGGTATCGATAAAATGCAAAACGTTAAAGATTTTCAAGCTTTTATTCTAAATTTATTTACACTAACTTTTTACAGTAGTGGGCATTACAGGTTAGGACAAAAAAGCCTTTACAAAACAATCGGCTATGTATTGTAACATTATATGATAAAATGTGTTATACATTCAACTAAATAGGGCCAGATTTTTACACATTTTTTGAGTAAATTGAGACGAGATCATCTTTATCCCTCCATAGACTGTCTACATTACTCTATGTACGTATGTATTTTATTTTTGCATGGTGGTGTACCTGGGGGTGTTTTTCCAAATGTAAAATATGAAGCCTGGCTCAACAAAGGTTAGAAAACACTTGCAGCCAAAGCCACTGAACTCACAGGTTCACAAAACAACAACCGTGCGCTGACCTTTCCGTTTAAAACGGCTGCGCTTTGAAGCATTTAGTCCTTTGCCTTCGATCCACTGGCCCTTGATCCGCTCCAGATGCTCCACTCTACAGACAGTCGGTCCAGGACCAAGCCTCGCCCAGACCATCATCACGCGCAACCACAGGCGGCGAGCGATACGCCAAGACGGGGAGATGGCAGCAGGACCCAACGAAGAAGGGCAGATTAACCTTATTCCAGAAATAAACACGGCCGTGTCATCAAAAATTCTCTCGGGATTTGTCCCATTGGATGTGGCATGCTGCAGTTTTTTGGGACTTACAACAGACAACAAGCTCAGAAATATACAATAAGCCTCTTTTGGATTTTTGATTGATCATAAATTCTGAGGCAGACGTTTTTTTTACTCAAATATTACTTTTATGACATTTGGTCCTCTTTCTGTTTGCATTGTGAATGGTGACAGCACCAAAGTAATCCCATGGCACGCTCACACGCTCTTGCGAGGTTCTTACTGCATGAACGTCGTCTTGACAACTGGATTCAATGCAACAAATAACGGATCATTAAAAATAAACTTGCAACACTTCTCCTTCTTTGCTGAAGATTGTGTAACTTGAAGGCCTCACGAATGAATGAGATGGGATTGAAAAAAAAATATTCCTGCATTCTCAGCAAGCCTCAGTTGTAATTAAAGTTGGAGCAACAATTAATTTGAGGACTTCAGAGACTGTACGAAGGTTCCTTTTTTTATAGCAAAAAAAAAAAGAAAAAAAAGAAAAAAAGGTAATTTTGCACAAAAATGAGCGAGATTTCTGTGGGAAGTTAACTGTAGTCCATCCCACAGGTGCCAATGGACTTGGCTACATGCAATGAGAAAAGAAAGAAAACATCCTCCGCAAATTGTTCCAACAAAGTTGGAAGCATACAATTGATGCCAATATGGTGGAGACTGGTACTAACCCAACCCCCAGTGAAAAATTTTAGAGGGAGCTGAAACTCCGTGTTTCTCAGCGACAGCCCAGAATCCTGTCTGATCGAGAGAAGATCTGTGTGGAGGAGCGGGCCAAAATCCCTCCTGCAGTGTGTGCAAACCTGGTGAGCAACTACAGGAAATGTTTGATCTCTGTAATTGCAAACAAAGGCTACTGTACCAAATATTAACATTGGTTTCCTCAGGTTTTCAAATACTTAAGTGCAGCTGTATCACACAAATAAATCATTGAAAAAAATCATACATTGTGATTTCTGGATTTTTCTTTACAGATTATCTCTCTCACAGTGGACATGCACCTACGATGAAAATTTCAGACCCCTCGATGATTTCTAAGTGGGAGAACTTGCAATATACGTAGCAGGGTGTTCAAATGCTTATTTTCTTCACTGTACTTCTCTTGCACACTAAATTGCTTTTAGGGTGGAAAAGTTACAAAAACAACTGCCCAACACATGATGACGCTGCAGCTTGCCCTTCCCACCAGGCAGCACACAGCCACCAGGTTTTTGCCTGACTATGTCACGCATCTCACAGCCTGTTTTCTTTTTTTTTTTTTTAATACACATTTTCTATGACTGGATCCTGAAAAGACAGCTTATCAAACTCAAAAGGTCAGCAATATGCCTCATTAAAACACAGACAAATAGCAAACCTCCCGGAGAAAGTTTGCCCACGTGACCTTGGAGTGAGATTGGCAACACGCCCCTCTTAAAACGAACGACATTCTGGATATCCATCCATCCATCCATCCATCCTTTTTTTTTTTTTTTAAAGATACCTATCCTCACGAGGGTCACAGGAATGCCAGAGCTTTTCCCAACCAACTTCAGGTGAAAGTTAGACTACACCCTGAACTGGTCGGCAGTCAGTTTCAGGGCACATATACACAGATAACATCAGTGAGTGGGAACTGAACTACGCTGTCTGCACCAAAGTAAGGAAAGTGCACCACTACACCAGCAGTAACTAACATTCTGGATTATTTGAGAAATCTCTTTTTTTTTTTTTAAATTACATTTTTCTGGTGTCTACTTAAAAAAAAAAAAAATCTGAAAAAAAAAAAGAACGTAAAACATCTAGTTATCCATCACCGCTGCTCCGCTCAACCATGAAAGAAAGTGATAGAAGGGACATCAAGTGTGACTTTATGCCATCTTTATGGAGTGTTGGTAAAAAATGAACATGCAAACTAAATCTCTCTCACACAAAGACAACAGACGCTCAAAAATCTACACATCCCATCATTTCATGGAGCCTTTCCAAGCTGAATTTGAGCGAGAGGCGTGAGGTACACTGGACTCGTTGCCAGCCATTTGGAGGACACATGACAGACAAGCATTCACGTCCCACCCCCCATGGACAATTTTACACCCCAGCACTGTACTACATCATATTGAGATGGTCAAAATATCAGACTTCCTCCCACATTTAAAGGGGAATTCCAGTGGTTTGCACGAACAATGTATCCAATAGGTCACGTAATATGGACCCTATTTTGACAATGTGATGTTAAATCCTCTCTCATTTAATTGTGTTTTGAGAAAATTTTTATCGACAATAATGAATTTTCAGGGGTGCTGCCATTTTCATGAGTCACATGACCTACATGGGCGGCTGTGAAGTGTTACTTGTCGTTCCAGACGCTCGATTACATGGGACGCCATTATGCCCAGCGCTGATTTCTCAGATTTATCCTCATCTGATGAAGAAATAGCAGTATCAGTTGATCGGGACGACGGAGGAATACGTCCCACATAATCGAGCCTTTGTTGCGGCATGTAACACGTCACTTTCGCCCACATAGGTCATGTGACTGGCGAAAACGGCAGTGCCCTTGAAAATTCGTGATTGTCGATAAAAATCTTCTAAAACACTACTAAATGAGACAGCATTTAACATCACATTGTTATGATAGAGTACATATTACATGATCTATTGGATACATTGTTAATGCAAACCACTGGAATTCCCCTTTAAAAAGACGTATGTTCGAAAACTAAGCGATCTATAGGTGTAAATGCGATAATGAACTCGTCTCCTCTTCCTCTCACCCAAAGGCAGCCGGGACAGGCTCCAGAACCCCCGCGATCCTAATGAGGGCAAGCGGTATAGAAATGGATTGGATGGCTGCGTTGTGCAGCCAACTGTTGTCGTATTTGCGTGCATTAAAGGATAGAAGAAACGTCTCGGCGGTTTCGAAGGACAGAAGCGGTCACGTCATCGCACACATAACGTCTGCAGACCGACTCAGACGTGGTCTGACAACATGGCTTTATTTGGATGCCCCTGCTATTGGGTCAATGGTGTATTATGCAAAGCTTTATTTCAATGACACAAAGTCAGTGGGCCAAACACGGAGCGGCGTGGCGGCCTCGCTCCCGCTCTTTCATCGTCATCCAGGCCATCTGCTGCCAGCCACCACTGATCGATGTGTGTTCGGCTGCACGCTGACGTCCGAGTTACCGTAATACTGAATTGGAGGTACCGTCTCTGACAAACACAGCCAATGACTGAGAGATTTTCTCTTTAAATGAATACTGTAGATGTGACGTCTACAAGCAGGTTAAAGATTTTCAAAATATTTGTTTTGGTGTGGTTTTAACAATAAAAGGTTCATCGCTTTCGAGTTAAAAATTATACTCTTAAAGCTGATGTCAAGTGACCTAAAAGTGATCCCTGAGGAGGTACATCCTGCTGGGGTCTTCAAATTATTAAAATTGTCAGAGTTAAAATAGATAAATAGAGTACAGTTGGCCGTCACATATTTATGGTTCAGCATTCATGAGTTTACCTATTTGTGTATTCTTGGGGAAACCGATTCCCATTGTTTGCGGAAAAGCCCAGTTAATCTTTTTTTTTCTTTAAAAAAAAAAAAAAATATATATATATATATATCTGATCACCTGGCCATTGGAGGTCATTTTTTTGTTTTTGTTTACATTATCCCTTGTTTATTTACAGTTTTTTTTTATTCCTGTGATGGTAAATGTAAGAGAAGGTCAATTATTTTTAGATTCATGCGATTCATATCATCCGCGCATAGTGGAGTCCATAGAATTGAATACGAAATCTGCAAAACTATAAATAAATTACATTAAAAAAGTGCATTTATATCAAATAACATTCGGGTCCAAAAACAGGTAGAACAAGCCACAGGTAAGTATAATGTATAAAATAAATTACATAGTGAGATGAAATAATAGGTAAAGGTAAACTTAAGGTGCAGGTAAAGTATATACTATGATAGAATAAGATTTAAAAAGAATGTCAGAAAATACAATTTTACATACCATATAAAGATTACAAATGGGATTACAAGTTATTTGTTTCATTTTTAAAGCAATAACAGACTCATTGCTATGATATTTAACAGAGCAACTATCATTGATCTTAATATTAATCCCTGGGGAACACCAGTGGGGGTCTGCTAATTATTTAAATTTCTCAAGTGACATTAAGTAAACGTATAGAGTATTCATTTGGAAAGGAATATAATTGAATGGATTAAGCGCAAAGATCTTTTTTAAATGACAAGAACAAGGTGCAGTTAAATCAAACTGCGCAAATGAAAGAGTAGGTAAGGTGCAAAAGTATAAAAAAAAGAGCAAAAAAGAGGTCTAGGAAAAGAATATGTCAAAAAGAAAAGAAGATATAAAACAAATATTATATATAAAAACTGAAATAGGATAAAAATGGGACTAGTTCAGTATGATGTGAAAAATCACAAATCAGATACAATAAAGTGAATTAGTCCAGTATGAACTGGGGTCTGTCTCGCCTACAACATGTTAAACAAAAGAAATAAAAAAATTAAGGGATGATTAAAATATTGCATGGTAAAATGCAAAGATGAAAAATGGGTGAAAAAAATAAGATTCAGTGAAAGTGTATGCAGATAAAATAAAATTACAGTCAGATAAATTCAATGTTTCAACACCAGAAAGCTTTTTTGTTTGTTTCAATAAAAAAAAAAGCTCTTTGAAGACGCAACACACGTCAATAAACACGGCCACATCCACACTCGCATGCACACGCACACACAGATGATATCTGAGTCATTAGACGATCACCGAAATCTCTCAAGTCTGCCCACACTCTCGTCTGCTGGATAAAATCTCACGTAAAGCGTCTCTTGCACATACCCAGACACATCACATTTGCTGCCATAAAAGCAGGGGGATGGGGTCAGAGGTCTCTGCTTTATCAGTGGCAAATGGGCAGAGGTGGGGGTGAAAGGTGGTCTGGCCTTTACAGGAGAGAGTGAGGGACAATTGGCTTACGCAACTTGATATTCATTTGTACCAGCTGCCTTATCTCCATATTCTATTGTTTGTAGGCGCACAGATAGGCCTCGACACGGACCTGGCGCCATGCACACCCCACACAGGAGACAAGGTGTTGTTACTTCTTCCAACAAGGAGTTGAATTCCCATAAATCGCTGTCAGAGAATTCCCACAGAGTCACAAAGAGTAACTTATACCCACCTCCCTGCCTCTCATCCCACGACAATTGATCGTTTATGAAAAATCAAATATTCATAAGCACACAGGGGGGGGGGGGAAGTTGCTTCTTACCTTCTTCAGCAGAATTCGGCCGGAGAAAGACACAGAGAGACAGGAAGACACTCCACATCTCCACTACAGAGTGACACTGACAGCGGGCCGGGGAGGGAGAGAGCATGAAAGAGTGAGAAAGAGGGGGAGATATGTCTGTGTGTGTGTGTGTGTGTGTGTAGAGGGAGGGATGGAGGGAGCGCTGGGAGGAGTCTGTTTGTTCCTTCTATCAAGAACGCAAGGATGAATGGATGGATGAGAGGAAGGAGGCGGGGAGGGCACTGATATTTACAGAGCAACAACAACAAAAAAAAAGCATCCAATGTAAACAAAAAGCCATCGTCATGGAGACCAGGGAGTTAATAAGAAGGAGAGGTGTGAAGTCATTCAATAAGTGAAGTGGGCACAAGGTCGGCTGGCATCTTGTGGCGTCCTTCATGTGTCTATATGATGCACATGGTTTATTTTCCCCCCCGATAGGTTAACCAACATTTTGTGAAGTCACAAACCCACACCATTTTACTACCCCCCCTTTGGTCCAGTCCGCATACGCCACTCCCTGGACACCCCGCGGCATTGCAGTTTGTTGACAGGGCGCTTTTCATGCCGCAGTTCACTGCAATGAGGAAGACTTGAGCGGACTCTTGCAAGGGAGATGGTTGCCCGCCGGGAGACACGGTTAGATGGCCCCATTCCCAGTCGGCCGAGGGGGGGTGCTCCAGGCTTCCAAATATGGGTATTTAAGTCTAAAATAGATCATTATGAACTGAATTGCTTGACTTTTTACAAGGCTGTAAAGTGCCTTTTGTTAAAGGTCGGTCGGATCAGGGAGCTAATAAGTACCCTTTGCTTAACATCAAACACTCCTGACATTTTAGATGATGTGAATCTGTTTGAAAATAGTGCAACATCAAACACTTTCACGCCTTCATATTTCATGTACACTTACAGTGGTGCCTTGACGTATGAGTGACCCAACTCACGAGTTTTTCGACATACGGGGGGAAGTTTTAAATATAAGTGCTTGTATGCGTGAACTCAACTTCACAACTATCAACAGTTTCCCAGCTAGAGAATAATGCTTCAAAAACAGTTAATTATGTCATGGGGGGTGGGAGGGGGGAGCAGTGCCATTTAAAAAAAAAAAAAAAAAAAAAGAGCTACAATATTTCAAGTTACAAGTTTGGTTATGGAATGAATTAAAGAAATTTCCTAAGGCATGCCTGTACATTTATCTTCATTCATCTTCTAATGAGATCATTTTTAGCCTGTACAAGAACATAGAATACATAAATGCTTTCTATGGATGAAACTTCTCTCTGTACTTTTACACTTTAGATGTTTTGTTTGATAATATACTGTAATCCCAGAAAGTTAAGATAAAATAAGAATACAGAAAATACATTAATTGTGTTAATGTCAGGGGGGCTAATAGTGATCCCTGTGGAACACCAGGCCTGCTAATACCGACTACTGACAAGAACATAATTTGCAGTACTGCATGATGACGGGTTGGTCCCTGAGAAGGGTTGCGTCAGGAAGGGCATCCGGCGTAAAAATTGTGCCAAACATATATATATGCGTTCATCTGAGATGACACGCTGTGGTGACCTTGAAAGGGACAAGCCCAAAGAAACATACAATTTCATGAAAATGGACAAATCGGGAGGCCCCGTAGCTCAGTGGTTAGAGCACTGGTTTGGTAAACTAGGGGTTGTGTGTTCGTATCCCACGGGGGCCTCCACTACCTGAGAAGGGTTGCGTCAGGAAGGGCATCCGGCGTAAAAATTGTGCCAAACATATATATGCGTTCATCTGAGATAACACGCTGTGGCGACCCCGAAAGGGACAAGCCGAAAGAAACACACACTGCATGATGACGGGTTGGATGTTTGAATGGATGGACCAAAAGTATTAGAAATTCTAATTCAAATTACAATGGCGCAGATGTACTTCCATATTAACCAAAATGAATAAAATGGAAACAAAACCAAAGCAAACATTTACTGATTTTACATACCACTCATCCCCACTAAGGTCATGGGTGTGCTGGAGCCTATCCCAGTTATCTCTGGGTGAGAGGCGGATCACACCCTGAAGTGGTTGCCAGTAAAATGCAAGGCATATGTAAATAGACAACCATCCACACTTGCAGGCAATTTATAGTTTTTAATTAACCTACCATGCATGTTTTGGGGATGTGGGAGGAACCCAAAGCACCCGGAGAAAACCCACACAGGCACAAGGAGAACGTGCAAACTTCATACGGGAGGCCGGATTTGATCCTGGGTCCTCAGGACTGTGAGACAGATATGATAACTAGTCACCCGCCGTGCCCGGAAAGCAAACTGAAAAATGAAAAACTAAATAATACCAAAACAAACGAAAACAAGATAAAATACACTCAAAATAAATCAAATTTAAACTTAAATGAGGACAGTACAAAGGTATATTTATATATATTTTATGCTTTGACAAAAACAAGGCTTTCTGCGAGGAAACAAAAGTGTTTGGATCAACTGCACAATTTACAATGATTAGAAGGAACAGAGGAATGTTTTCTTCAAATAATCAGTGAAAGTACGTAGATTTTAGGCCAATCTGCATACGCGGGGAAGTGCAATAGCTTCTGAGAGCTGCGTGACCCAAGAGCGAGTCCGCCCAGCCTCGTGAAAACATCAACATAATCAAATATCAAGCAAGGGAAAAAAAAAAAAAAGGTTTAACTCTTGCTCGTGATTCATAATTTATCACACGGCCCGAGCCTACTTTTCGTTTGGTCTGATTTTATTTGCCATGTTGGGTCGCTCTGCTGAGCAGGTGATGCTGTCACATGCACACGCGCACGCACACACACACACACACACATTAAAAATCTATGGTGATAAACATTTGGTTCGTTGCATCAAAGCAGGACACAGATTACGCACACATTCAAGTCACACAGTCTGTAAACAGCTGTACACATTTATTTTCAATTCTTTTGAAAGCATCTCGCAAGAATGTCACAATACGACACCCGCTTGACACGTACCTTTTACCAATATAAAAATGCAGACGGAGCAAAATATACATAATAAAGGCTGGCATATAGAGTGGCATTCAGGAGGAGTATAGTAACGGTCCAAAGACAGAAGTGCATGAAAAATAAAAAAATTAGAGCATTTACCAAATGTACACTCCTCAATAGATTAGGTACCTAGATATGAGGGTGAACTGAAACATGTCAGCCAACAAATGGATCTAGCGGGGCAGGTCGCAGTCCGATATATGACATAAATTGGTAGAACGTTTCCAGTGGATGACTTATTAAAGCAGGCACATTCGACAGTCACCATCAAAGTCTGACATGGCAAAGTGCAAATCTAACACCGCTGGCCAAGTTCCGTTCAACTGTTAGCTATTACTGACACTGCAGCGGTATTAAAAACAAATAAATGTTTATTTTTGTGCATTGAAAGCACTGACACAAATACAAGTTGCTAGTGTTTTTAAATCGATCTCTTCACTGACCTGCGAGATCAACAGAATTGATCGAATCAGTCGGCCCCTGCGGAGTCACCGTTCGCACCATTCACCTAGTCGCTGTTCTTACGATCGGCCAAAGCCCAGTCCGGTTTGAAAGTACTGCTTTGTTGCCATCTTGTGGCATCTCGGTGCCAAGGAACTATGTTGAAGTGAGGACATGAGCTTCATTCAGGCTGTAGCTCTGTTTAATAGAAATGTAGTGCTTCGCTGACATCTTGTGGTGTATGTATAAGCGATTATAAAAGGTGGGTGTCAGTTACTCACAGCTTTTAGCTCGGCGCCGTCCAACTCATTACCAATGGGCTGGTTCTGGCCCGTACCCCATTTGTCCGCTAACCCTGGTTTAGGTGGATGAACCTCACTGCTAAAAGCAAAAATCTGCGCGTAATTGAGGCCCCACCTTCGTTATAGTCTGTACATGGAACAAGTTGGCGGCAAAGCACTCCATTTCTCTTAGGCAGGGCTCAACAAGTCAAGAGTTTTGACTGCACAGTAAGCTCCAAGAGGCCACCAAATAGCGCCATGGCAATTTAAAAAAAAAAAAAAATTGCTTGAGCACAAATACTGACAATAGGATATGTTAAAAAAAAAAAAAAAGTCAAATGGTGAAAGGTGGCTCTTGGTCCTCTATTTGAGTGGGGGGGGGGGAGGTAAACAGCAATGTTTAATGTAAAACGTACAGAAGGTTAAGAGCTGAAACTGCACCTCATTGTCACACAATCAAGTTTCTTATTGGGAGTAGACGTCCACACGGATGGCGTTTCTTCTTTAGCAGCCAAGTCCAACACCTTCACAATAGATTCACACATGTGACAGTTCCCATGCGGCAGGATCCAACGAATGACCTTGCTTTGATGTATTTATTTTGAAGTCTATCCTAAATATTTGTCTGTACAACTCAGGGGAGTGCATGGGGAACCCTTGCCATCAGTGTTTTTGGGGTCAGCCTGGCTTTTCCGAGCTCGACCTCAATATCTAAAAGCTCAAATCCAGCTACCTTCTAAGACAGCTGATGGCCAGGGGGTGGGGGTGGGGGTGGGGGTCTTAACACTGAACACATGTTGATCCTCTTAAAAAGGAGGCAGCATGCGAGGAATGTCAACAAACTTTCAAGGGCCGGCAATTCCGCTTAAGCAGGCTTGCAAGGACCTCAGTTAATTATTTTGGTATTTCCAAGTGTGGGGCGGGGGAATCCTGTTTAAGATGATTTGTTTCAAACTACAAGTCGTCTTGTACGTGATGTTATTACACTGACCTCTGCTAACCGCCCTGTCGTCACACGACTTACTCCTACGGCTTCTCCGCAGGAAGATCCACCATGGGGACCTTTTCCGAGGGGGACATGGGCGGCGGTTCTTTGCTCTCGGGCAGGCCCACAACCGCCGCCTCCGGCACGGGGGAGCCGGAGGACTTGGCGCCGCTCGCGGCGAAGCCTTGAGCGATGTCGTCGAAGGTCCTTCCTTTGGTCTCGGGCACCCGCAGGAAGGTGAAGATGAAGAAGAGGATGAGCAGTACCATGAAGATGATGAACACGTAAGGACCACAAAGTTCCTAAGGGGACCACAGAAGGAGCGTTTGGACCACTTCATGTTGGGATTGTCCAAGTGTGACAAGGCAGGCTCCCTCTAACGCTATATCAAGGACAGTCCAATTGTATTGAACTTTTTTGGACAATACAATTAGCATTCATCTGTAAGAACTTTATTTGTAAACTTTTATTTGGGTAAACTTTATTGAATTCTGACATGTACTGTACGTTTTAATTGAATTGTTATTTAAGATTTGTTTTCCTACATCCATGATGGCACTTTCTAGGAATATAATGACTGTCTTGTTTTTCATTAAAACGCATGCCTACTATGCCACTGAATTATAATGTTAGTCACAGTGGTGCTACTTGGAGAGTTACACTAAGTATTTTTTTCAGGTGGTACTTGGGGTAAAAAGTACCACCTGAAACAACTGATGTGGTGCAGCTCTGCATGTGCATCCCTAATTGTCAAGCGATCTGAAAAGTTGCTACAATGTAAAAAAACCCCAAAACAAAACAAATAAAAAGGCTGTGATGTTATTTTTTGTTAGGTAATAGTAATATTATTAGATTGAAGTCAGGCGGCACGGTGGGCTCAGGTGGTAAAGCGTTGGCTTCACAGTTCTGAGGTCCCGGGTTGAATCGTGGACCCACCTGTGTGGAGTCTCCTCCGGGCACTCCGGTTTCCTCCCACATCCCAAAAACATGCAACATTAATTGGACACTCTAAATTGCCCCTAGGTGTGATTCTGAGTGTGATTGGTTGTTTGTCTCCATGTGCCCTCTGATTGGCTGGCAACCAGTTCAGTGTGTACCCCACCTCCTCATGGCTGTAGACAGCTGGGATAGGCTCCAGCACTCCCCACAACCCTTGTGAGCATAAGCGGCTAAGAAAATGGATGTATGGATGGATGGATGGATGATGGAAGTCAAAGTGAGAAGGAAGAAATATTTTTAATGTTAAATTTAAAAAATAAAAGCATCCCTATAATATTATGCTTTTAATTTAGGACAAAATGACTATTCTGAAAACACATGGGATTATATTCTTGGGGGGCCGGGGGGGAATTCAAGTAGGAATGTCAGACCTATGTGATAACGTCTCATCATATCACAGCGCTTTGAATTGTCCTGAAGCTCAAGTAGGGATAAGTACTGTAAATGGTTCAGAATGATTGATTTGTAATTTTAATCGGGAAAAAAAACATTGATGAGCATGGAATCATGCCCAAAATAAAGCAAATGTGTTTTTATGGAACAATATGAGATTTCTTTTTTGGGGGGGCTGCGCCCTATCTACACCTGATCCAAGAACTACAGTACTAGTGTCACTGATTACATCTTCAAGTTCAACTGTTATGTGACTGCTTACCTCCAGTTTAGGGAAGCCAAGGCCCACCAAGAAGTTGGCGGTCCAATTGGAAAAGCCAGACACGGCCATGGCGGCGGGTCGAGGCCCCTGTGAGAAAAGCTCGGCCACGATGAACCAGGGGATGGGACCGGGGCCCATCTCAAAACTGGCAACGAAGGCGAAGACCCCCACGATGGCCAAGTAGCTCAGGGACGGGCTTGTTTTCTGCTCAGGGGGGAGAGCAAAAGGTCAGGAAAGGATTTAAAACAATAAAAAAAGAGCAGTGTTTAGTATCGTTATCATTTATGCACCCAAATCCGCATTTTTTTTAATAATACAAGACAATGCAAGAATACCATATAATAACAAATATTATTTTAATTTTGGTAAATTATTGAAAATATCAAAACCGTTATCATTATAATTATTATATTGGTATAGCGGTGCAGTAGTGCTTGGAGTTATAAGTTTGAATTGGCTAGGCTAGCAACACAAAACTCATATCTCAAATCATCTTTCCCCATTGAAATGAATGAACTTAATGTTAATTTAAAGAAAAATCCACATATCTAATAATCTACAAACATTATTCTAAATAAAGAAAATGACACTATAATTTTGTAGTTTATATACAGTAATGACCCCATAGATACAATAAAATGTAAAGAATAAAATATTTTTGGCCTCATTTTTTGTTTCATTTCAATGGAAATTGTGCTGCTCCTTCTCGGGGGCTTGAGTGCAAGGTAATAAAATCTTACAGATATACACGAAGACGGTCTGCCCTCAGTAAGTCACAACAATATTCGTAACTCTTCACAGCAGATAAAGAATTGATGCCTATTTGTAGCCTACCCAGGGCGACAAGCTGGGAAAATGTCATGAAAGAGGTTACTACGTCGGTTCTGTTACTGTCACCGACCACCTGGCGTAGCCACCGCCTTCCCCGTGACACCGAAACATCATCAGCTATCTGGAATTGGACTCGTGCAATTGCCGCTCACCACTAGAGAGAGCGAGATGGTCATAACCAAGGCAGAAATGGCCATTCCAGCCAGTCCGATGAGGTGTAGGGTCCTGCGGCCCGCCCTCTCTACCAGGAAGAGCTGGAGGAAATAAGCAAAGTTGGATTTAAAAAAGAAAAAAGAAAAAAATGAACTGTACTCAAATTGACGAGAAATATGGCATCCAACACTCACGGATACGACAGTGAACACAGTGTTGACCACTCCAGCTCCAATGGTGGCGTAGATGGGTTGAGTTACACCCGCTGTAGCAAAGATGCCCGTGGAGTAGTAGAATACCTGGGGGCGGGGGTTAAAAGTTGATTCATTCAGTGTCAGCAGTTTTTGAGGCTTTTGACCAATGTTTTAAGGCCTACGGGATATAGTCTTCTATGATTATTTATAAATACACAAATACAAATACACCAAATTAAAACATGGACTCTCTCCTTTCAGAAGGAAAAAAGATGGATCCTGCCTTTTTCAATTAGGGAGCTATGAATTAGTGGTGAAACATTGGTAAGTTTTTCATTTTTGGGTCATGTCCAACAAAGTGGAGATAATTAGCTTTTGGTGGAAACTAACGTTGATATATATATATATATATATATATATATATATATAATAGCAGCTGGTAAAGCATTGGCCTCACAGTTCTGAGGTCACGGGTTCAATCCTGGACCCGCTTGTGCGGAGTTTGCATGTTCTCCCCTTGCATGCGTGGGTTTTCTGCAGGCACACAAGTTTCCTCCCACATTTGAAAAAAAAAAAAAAACATGCAACATTAATTGGGCAACTCTAAATTGCCCATAGGTGTGATTGTGAGTGTGAGTCTTTGCCCTGCGATTGGCTGGCAACCAGTTCAGGGTGTACCCCGCCTCCTGCCCGTTGACAGCTGAGATAGGCTCCAGCCCTCCACGCGACCCTTGTGATAAGCTGTGTACAAAATGGATGGAAGGGCTTGTGAGCTTGTGGCTAGATGTAGGAAACAAATATCCTCCTGCTTCTCCACTCAGTGATAAACTGTATGTCACAAAGGGTGGAGGTCACAGCCACTTGCTGTGGTCAGCGGCCAGAACCGCATCCATTCAGCTCGGTTCTGTGACCATATTAACACGTCCATTAAAAATGCCACCGTGCTCGTCTCTGCTGGCCCCACATGATCTAACGTGGCCCAAAGGCCAAGGAGAATTTCTGTCATGCGCTTATCATGAGTAGATTTGAACCGTTTCAGGGGGGCGCTTGTTTAACAAATTTTGATTTTTAGCACAATTATGTCAAAGACACAGATTTCACCCCCATATTTTTGCATTTAGAGATTTGCACATTTGCATACTTGTGGATGTTTGCGGAAACCTATCCTCCATGTTTGACTTTGTGCTCACACTAAAGCACTAAAAGTACCATGGCTATCTTGAAGCATCTCTTTGGTAAAAAAAAAAAATTATGACAAACTGAGTTGAGGAACTTCATTTAAACATAATTAACGCTACTCTGTGCATCTTCGTCTGAAGGAAGAACAGTGCTGTATAGCTTCGTTGATTAAAAAAACGGTTTGCTGCCACCTTGTGGCATCTTGATGCCAACGAACTAATTCGAAGTATGCCTGAGACCCACGCACGGCATTAAATCGAGCATTGAATGAGTTACTTTTCTCAGAAAAGTAATTAGACTACCCTTAAACACGTATTACATTGTGCGTTAATCATTCATACCGGTTTGTGCGGTCAGTAAATCGGCCAAGGAAGGCAAGGAATGACTCAGTGAAGGACTTATGATGCTACTTAGCTTAAATAATATTTACAATGCAAAGTGAGAACTCTAAACTTGATCTGGAGTCCGGACTTTGCATCAAAATTACTGTGGTGGGAGCAATGGTGTGTGTGTGTGTGTGTGTGTGGTGTTGTGTGTGTGTGTGTGTTGTGTGTGTGTGTGTGTGTGTGTGTGTGTTGTGTGTGTGTGTGTTTGTGTGTGTTTGTGTGTGTGTGTGTTTGTGTGTGTGTGTGTTTGTGTGTGTGTGTGGTGTGTGTGTGTGTGTGTGTGTGTGTGTGTGTGTGTGTGTGTGTGTGTGTGTGTGTGTATCCGTGCTTGTGCATAAAGGTTTGTCTCCCCCGGGTGGTCGTTCATGAAAAGTGCATCCAATTCCAGAAGGGACACGGGTGGCAGAGTGACACACTCAAAAATATTGTTCTTCGTTTGTATCAGGTCTGTCTGAGAAACTCGGAAGGATTTTCAACCAACACAATAGCAAGCCACAGTTCAAACACTCAGACAAAAGGCTGGTCCACCCCAAAGACCGAACGCCACGTATCCAGAAAAGCAATCTGGTGTATGAGGTCAGGTGCAGTGAAGAATGCAAAAATACATAAAGGTACAGCCGGCAAACTACGCAACCACTGAGCAGACGCATGGCAGAACAAAGATGGCCAAACTTCTTACGTCAAGATTTCGCTGTCTATGTGCAACCACCAACAGAAACACAATTCACAGTCACCGGGCACTGTTTGTGTTTAGGTTTGTGCTATGGAACTATGTTAAAGTGAGTTGAGGAACTATAGTTCTCCAAAAGTAGTGCTTTGGTGACATTTTACAGCATCTCTAGGGAATTCTAGACCTTTATTTATGGGGGATTCGATCACATGGATTTTCACTATGCGAAACATCGCTATTAGTGGAAGTTCACAAGTTACTTTGACTTACTTATGCGTCCAAGTAATCCCTTGTTTGATGCTTTGTTTTGTGTTCTGAGCCAAAATTTGGTGTTGGTGCAAGTTTTGGATATGCAGCTGTTGGAGTAAAGTGAACAAAATGGAGGTACTATAATGGGCAAGTGACAAGTGAGCAAGGAGCACTGCCTACTTTGGATGGATGTCTGCTTATGACCAAACAAAATATTGATTTCTATGCTGGAATTTGATACCTCTTCAGTAAATTCCCCTCAATTTCCAGTTCATTTCGGCAAATTTTCCACTCATTTGCAAGCCTACTCACGGCGTTGATGCCAGAAAACTGCTGAGAGAGCTGCAGGACGATGGCAATGATGATGGGCTGCCGGTAGTTGTGAGAGCGGAAAAGCTCCAGGATGGTGACTTTCTTCTCCATGGCCATCCGCATCCCTTCCTCCTTCATCTCGTCGATGTCGTCACTCACGTCCTCGCAGCCACGCAGACGCACCAGTGCTGCAGGCGGGGACGATAGAAATCGGAGTCGGTGTGAGAAAAGAAAATGAATGAGAAGCTAAAGCAGGGGTGTCAAACTCATTTTCGTCACGGGCCACATTCTACTTGCGGTTTCCCTCAGAGGGCCGTTGTGTCTGTAAAACCATTAAAAAAAAAAAAAAAAAATCTTTAACCGCCTCATCATATTTACACATGAAATTTATGAACGACTTTTGGAATCAGAAATCAAGGGTAATGGGTTTTTCCAACTATTGTTGATTGTAAACACAAAAATGCTTGTAATTTCAACGTTTTCATGTATGATAGGACAATTTGAAATTTTGGTACAGATTTGATACACATGATTTGCCTCCGCGGGCCACATAAAATCATGCGGCGGGCCGGATCTGGCCCCCGGGCCTTGAGTTAGACATCTGTGACCTAAGGTGACCATCTCATGTAGTACATGGCAATGTGTGTGTGTGTGTGTGTGTGTGTGTGTGTCTATGGGTCAGGACCTTTCCTGGCCTCCTCTTCCTGTTTGAGGACAATGAGCAGGTATCGGGGGCTCTCGGGGCAAAAGGGCAGCATGATGCTCTGCAGGATTGCAGGTAGCGCAGTCAGAGCCAGGAGGATGGGCCAGAGAGTATCAGAGCCCAGAAGAGACTCTAGACCAAAAATCTAATAAATAAATAAATAAATACATAAATAGCATGCTGGTGGGCAGTGGCAAATGGTTGTGTCTTGAAAGATTAAGAAAGTCACTATGGGCAAGAAACGATCACAAAATAATCAATTTGCTTTCACGACAAATGACAGAAATGTGTCATTCAAACTATTTTGCTAATATCAAAATATTTTGTCTAAAACTCTACGTTAAACGTGTTTTCTAAACCATTAATTCAAATAGTTGTCGAATAATCAATTGATTATACTTCAGTGACGTCGGTGCCGGATGCGCCCTCATACCTGCGCCACCAGGATGCCGATAACCACGCCCAGCTGGTGAAGGGTGCCAAAGGCCCCGCGGAGGGCGGTGGGGGCGATCTCTCCCACGTACATGGGTGTCAGTCCCGTGCACAGACCGCAGAAGACGCCGATGATCAAGCGGCCGATGATGACCATCTCGAAAGAGCGGCTGAGGCTGGACAGTCCCATCAGGCCCCCGCCGAGCAGGGCCAGGATGTTCGCCAGCAGCATGGACTTCCTCCTGGACAGGAAGTCGGTCAAAGGTGGCGTTTCGTCATCGTGACATTTTTTTTTTTTTTTTTTTGCATCATGCGACATTGTCACCTGCCAAACTTGTTGACAATGGCCCCCACACTGAAAGAGCCCGCCATGCCGCCCACACTAAAGATGGCCACCGCGAAACTCCACACCATGGTGTTGGCTCCCGGGCTGAAGGGCTCGTTGAAGCGCTCCAGGGACACATTTTGGAAGAACCTCCGCAGCTTCTGGTGAAGTCACAGCAACATATACGGATTCCCGTTTAACATCCATAATCTAAAATATGCATTCACTATTCATCAATCTACATGGGGGTGAGGGGGGGCAGCTTACTTTGAGTAAAGCGCTTCGTTTACATTAAAAGGCCAGAAAATGAAGAAACATTGTTATTCCAAAACATATTTTACGGTCATTGAAAAAATTTTACATGGACACTTGCATCTATGCTCTTCTTTAGGTACACTTGTACAGTACATATGGAGATTCAAAACTTTTACAGAAATTATACAAAAAAAAGCAAGTTAAAGCACTTATTACCAAATGTAGCTGCATTTGCCTTTGTTACAAAGCATCACTGCGTTTAATATTGCATTAGTTTCCAGACATGTAAAACTGTAATTACAGCTTAACAAAAATTTATTTGCGTGTATTGCTCGTCTTGTGTAGCTTAATGACGTAACATATTCCCTCCCAGTAAGATCTGGTTTGCCAGTCTACAAGTGGAGGCCATAAAACTAAAGGAAAATAATTTAAAATTGCATTTTTGCACTCAATAAAATAATATACAATTGTAAAAATATTTTAAAATTTACACAATATTATTATTTTCATTACCATTTTCCATTGCTATTATCATACTAAATATAGTACAAATATACGTTCATCTATGAAGACACTGTGGCGACCCCGAACGGTACGAGCCGAAAGGAAAAAAAGAAGAATAGTACATCACATTATGTAATTCAAAATGTAAGGTAATTATAATAAAAATGTTACTTAAATTGTAAGGTTTAATAATCCTGATTATAATAATTGTATTATTATTATAAGACTACGACTACTACTAAATTTGGGGTTAGGTGTTAAAATCGCATCACATATCACAGAGCTTGAACAATATTTATGCAATTAAATGTATTTTATGTGTATATTGAAAAAAAGACCAGATCTGCAGCTGTAAATCGGACCAAAGCTCTCATTTTCGGGCCTTTTGACTGGTTTAATGTCAGCTGGTGAACGGATTTTCTCCATTGAAAGATCAAAAGTGCGTTCAAAGGATTAGCCAAGCACAAACGCACACCTGTTCAGGTGCATTGATGACGCCGGTGTTGTATCCAAACTGCAGCGAGCCGATGACTGCGGTGGACACGCAGTAGAGAAGGTAGAAGGTGATTTTCTTCTTGGGCTGTTTTGAGAAAATAAAATCGGGGTGGGGGAATAGGAAAAGGATGAGATGAAAACAACGAGTGGCTGCATTTTCTGAAAGAACGGACACGGTTTGAAGAGTGGATGCGGAGTGTTCCTGCCTTTCGACAAAGCGCTTGTTGTTTACGGCCACACTGGGCACCCGTCACGCACGCACAATGAGCCTTTTCCACGTCTCCGTTCTCACTGACTCTTTTCAACCTGCTTGTACTGGCACTACAGCGCTTGCTGTGTTGCTGGGAAGTCTACAGCGAAAAAGCACCTGGGGGGGGGGGGACTGAAACGGAATTCTGTTGTTTTTCCCGCCGGCCCCTCAAGTAAAGCAGGCTTAGTGCATAATAACCAGATCATTGGACAGAAATTTGCTGCATGCACAATAATCCTCCAAAGTTTCCCTCTCAGAGGACATCACTTATTGTGTGGTTTGTGTATTATTGCGTAAAGCACAGGTGTCAAACTCAAGGCCCGGGGGCCACATCCAGCCAACCGCATGATTTGATGTGGCCCGTGGAGGCAAATCATATGTACTGTATCCACTTCCATGATTTTTTTGTTCAAAGCTGTACCAAAATTTCAAATTGTCATGTCATAAATGATAACATTGAGCTATTACAAGCATTTTTGTTGGAAAAACCCATTACCCTTGATTTCTGATTCCAAAACCAGTTCATAAATTTCATTTGTAAATATGATCAGACGGTTAAAGATTTTTATCGTTTCACAGCCATAATGGCCCTTTGAGGGAAACCGCAAGTACAATGTGGCCCGCGACAAAAATGAGTTTGACGCCGGTGGCATAAAGACACTTTTAAATAGTTAACATTTTAATGAATGATTTTATTTCGAGTTATTAAAAGATTAGTTGTGACTATATGGTATGAAAAAATAAATTCAATAAAATTATTTTTAAGTTGTTAAAAGATTAAACGTGTCCATATTTTAAGCATTTACAAACTAAAGGCAAAAATTTTTTTTAAATATATTTAAAAAAAATACATTTCTCCTCTAAGACGACATGTAGTTCATCATTTTTAATTCTATTTATAAGTGGTTAATTCACAGATTGCATATTTTTAAGACTTAAACTATTTTATTTATCAAAACATTTTATTTATTTTTCAGTAATTATTCTGTATAGTTCTTTTATATGCACCATCTATTTGAACACTAAGAATTTACACACTGATGGTGCACAGGGTAAAATAAGTTGTGAAAAATATTGAAATTTATTAAAAGGAAATTGTAAAATACAACAGAATAAATTGCAGTCCATTTAAATGTGGGAAGACATCTCTCCAAATAAAATAATGGATGGACAAAGCTATAGGCCACTCCTTCGTGTACTTTGCGAAAAAATAGCAACAAAGTGACCATACAGTAACAATAATCCTCTAATTGAGTGGAAATTAACTTTATATCCAACTTGAACTTGTAAAAAAAATAAATTCAAAGCTCCTATCTACGCAGATAGCAGGAGATATTTCATCCCGTTGTGTTCCTAGGGAACAACGCGTATCAAAATAAAAACAAACTCTTCTTCTATTGACTCACAATTCTTCTTCAATGTGGGAAAACACTCCCAAGAAAGAAAATATACACCGTCTTCGTCTACCAGGTAGGAAGCGATTGACTGCTAACCAGAAGAAAACAGCAGAGGAAGTGAAGAATAACTGTATTGTAATACGGTAGCTACAATGTAATAGTGGATGTCATCATCTGCTCAAAGAGGAATAGTGCAACCTCTTCTTTTGAAACAACTATCGTCACGACGCAGACACGGCTGACGTTGTATCAATTTTTGTGGTCGGAGAGGGAACGCAGGAAACGTTTGCACGCAGGCCAAAGGAGACACACACAGAGGAACAAAGTACGGTACGTGTGTTACGAGAATGGCAAGCAAGAAGTTTGGATGATATGCAAACTTCTCAACCCAAAGACAAGCTGAGCTGCAAAACTGATACAATTAGGTAGCTCAACCGAAAATGTTCTGGCAAACTTGCCCTTAAAAGTTGACACATGAAACTAGTCTGACAAGCAGCATGCGATCCGCCAGATAATCCGAGACTTCTGCTCAGTGAGCAGCTAAAGCAACAATTCTTAAATTGTAGTTCCAATCCCGGGCCTGACTGTGTGGAGTTTCCTTATTTTCCTCATGCCTTTGTGGGTTTTCCCCGGAACTCCGGTTTCCTCCCAGTATCCTAAAAAAATAAATGCATTAGTTGGACACTCTAAATTGTCCCGAGGTGTGATTGTGAGTAGAAATGTTTTGCGATTGGCTGGCAACCAGTTGAGGTTGTACCCCGCCTCCTGCCTGAAGATAGCTGGAATAGGCTCTAGTGCTCCCCCGACCCTTGTGAGGATAAGCAGGTCAGAAAATGGATAGATGGATTTATTGTAAATACTCAAATTTGAATACATAATTTTACAAGGTCCCCTTCCATCAGAATCCAATTATTCTTGATGTTTATGCATAATATAGGTCAAAAATGAGTTTGCGAAATGGTTTAAGTCAAAATTGTTTGGCGATTTAATGTAAAATTCACTAAAAGGCATAATAAGCCTTCCAAGTTATTGGACCAACATTCCAACGCTTGATGAATTATGCTTCGAGGATCCCACTTGCTGGGTGGGAGGCTTGCAGTGCAACGTTGCTCGCCAAGAGTTGGAGGGGCTGGAATGGGCAGTGTAACTGGGAAAAAACAATAATAAAAAAAATCAAAGGAACCAGCCAGGGATTCTTGTCAAGCTGGCCAAGGCCTCTCACAGCTCACCGTTGCCAGATGCAAGTGCACCAACGAGCCGTTGAAGAGGACCAAGGTGGAAGGAGCATAGCAATGCGGTGCAAAAGAACTCCTGGATAATGAATGACATTGGGAAAAAAAAATCCAGCGACCCTCATGTGGATAAGTGGCTCAGAAATGGAAGGATGGATATTAGGGAAAAATAAGCGATCCAATCACAATAAAGGGTATTTACACGTCACATAGTAATGAGAAATTGGGCCGTTTCAAATTCCTGGTGGAAAAGATCAATTAGAATACCTTGATATAGACATTTTGGGCATTTCTAGCCCAAGTTATCTTGCAAATGTGATAAAAGAACATTAAAGGTTATAAAAATTGAATTTAAAAAAAGATGGTGGAAGGGGATCTTTTAATATTTAGCAGTTGTAATCAGCCTATTATCAATAATACCATTTAAAAGTTACAATTATTATTTTAAAAAATTACATACATATTTTGACTGATTTTTGTTTCATGCATCATCGAAGAATGACATGGCCCACACGTCTGTTTTAAAAATTAAATGAAGCACTAGAGAGAGAAGAGTTTGCCCACCCTTGATTCCAAGCTTTATTCGTGCGAGAGGGAGGCGGAGCCAACACGCGGGCACTTGCAGCAGCACGCTTTTATTGCCCAACCGTCAAGCGACATGACGTGGAAATTTTCACCAGCGCTGTGATGACTCTTAAATGTGGGGAGTGGCTGGGATGTTTATCAGTCGAGTAGAATTACACGCAATGCAACGCCGTGTGCAAATGAGTGTTATTTAACTGGAAATAGTAGTTGGGCACGAAGATGCTCGAGTCTAAATGATCACCCCCATTTTGACGGAATTACATCATTTTATCATATACCAATATTGGCAACTCAATCACTGCCAGGCCTCCATGTTAACATGAATATTTGAATACGTTAGCCGTCAATGGCAGTGAATTTTTAAGATTGCCTACAGGTGCTAATGCTTTTTTCGCCTGTATGTGCCCTGCGATTGGCTGGCGACCAATCCAGAGTGTACCCTTCCTCTTGTGCACGGTCATTTGCAAAAGGCTCCGCCTGACCCGCGACCCGAGTTACAAGGGCTCTAGAAACTGGATGGATGGAAGTAAACTGGCTTCTTCATCCGAGTCCACAAAGTTCGATTTCGGTGCCGCTGATGGGTGTTGAATTCAAATATCAATATGAACACGGAGGACTGGCAGGGAATGAGTTTTAAGTTGCCTTTGTTGGAAAGAGGGACAAAGATGAAGTACGCAAAGAAAAAAAACTGCAATCATGGGGGAACACGCAAACTTCACACAGGAGGGCAAGACTTCGAGATTTGAACCTTGAAGCTCAGAACAAAATGAAAGTCATGTCTGACTTACTTCACGTTAGTGTTGAACGAACAATTTCCAAATGTGATGACATAAAACCAGTCACCGTTTTCAATTTGGAGTGCAAAGAGTCTGTGTTGGACCCCACCTCTTGCATGAAGTCAGCTGGGACAGGTTCCAGCTGACCTGTGACCCCAGTGAGGACAAGCACTATGGAAAATAGATTTAGTAAATTTGTGAGAATACTTTTGCCCATTTATAACACCATTTAAGTTGCTGGAATTGCAAATTTAACTGCTGCCCGACATAAATCAGAGCACGTTAGCGGGCCCACTATTGCTTTTCTATTCCCTGCATCGCACGTGACAGCTCAACAAAATTAAATGAAACAAAAGAACGGGTGTTCTAAATATTCACGCTTTTTGTGTGTGTGTTAATTTAGAGACCCATGCGAGTGATGTTAACATCTTAAGCAAGCTTGAGGATGACCCAACACTGTGCAAAATGTTACGAAGGAAAAACCAGAAGGTACGGAACACTTGTCGTGCTGGCTTAAAGCGGACATATTATTAGGTATACCTGATATTATGTGTAGCGAATCCAAGCATGAGGGTTCCTAACATTTGGGGTGATGTTTGAAGTAGTACTACGAGAACTTCTGTGAGAATCTTTGGCTGCAGCTCTTGTGGTGGATGTCATGCGATGGCGCAGGTGTACCTAATGTTGTGTCTATGAAGCGTATTCTTCTTCGGTGTGACCTTGCGCTGTCAAACGTGCATTTAAACACGGAGGCATCGCGCTTCAAGTTGCGACTTGCCCCGCTCGAGCTCTCTTAGTCACGTCCCCAAACCGCTGTGCTCTCATCCTCCTCATGCCAGAAAGGAAAATTACAGAATTGCCAGACTGTGAACTTACTACTACTACTACTACTACTACTTATTGAAATGCACAAAGCTTCAGGATTAAAAAATAATTTAAAAAAAAGTTACCTTGCAAGGCAGTGGGAACGGGCTGAAAGGTTAAAGGCATCAGCAGAAACTTTTTAAAGCAGCTTTACTGTAAAAAATGCTGCGTTCACACAATAAAAGTAACAAATAAAGGCCTACCTTATCATCTTCAATTTGTTCCATCTTTACTTCTTGGGGGAAAAGATCTTTCCAGAGAAAACACCGCTCTGTGGGAAAAGCTGTCAAACCTGAAAGCAAATACATAAACAAGCGGCGTGTGTCAACAGCGCTCAAAGAGAAACGGGCCTGCTGAACCTACAAGTACTCTACCTGATAGACTGTGATGGTGCGGACCTGTTTGTGGTCCAGAAGAATGAGATGGTCTGGTCTCACTTGAACGGCAGCGCACACAAGAAACTCCTCCTCTTCCTCCTCCCTCGACTTCCCTACAAACTCTCAAGTCCCCCTCCCGAGATCGCATTTAAAGTGGAGTAACAGTCTCCCTCGGTTGTTTACTGACAAGACAACACCCAAAACTTTTTAACCTATTACCACCACCGAAATCTTAATATATTTTAATCAAGGTTTGGATCCAAAAAATATTAGACCACCCTTCTTTCTTCAGTTTCTTGTTCATTTTTAATGCCTGCTTTTGCATTTGTTCGGACAAATGCAGTAAAGAAATGAAAAAATAGCTCACAGGAGTTTAATTGAAAAATTCAAACTTATCAGTTTTCCGCAACTTTCTTGATGATAATCAAAATCACTGGGAATAAAGATAAAATTGTCTTATCCACGATAACTCATTCTATTTTTTATTTTTATTTTTTTCGTTTTTTTGTCAAAGCCTCATTGAATAACCTGACAATCTGGCATGGTGAGGGAGTGGTGAGCCCATCCGGCCTGCCCTTCTGAGGTTGGGGGTTCAAATCTGGGAGCCCTGCTGGGTGGACTTTTCTCCCTATGCTTGAAGGACTTTCCCCAGAGTACTCATCCTTCCTGCCTCATTCTCTAAATTGAGCCACTGAGAACTAATGTGGACTACCGGAATTGTTTTTCATGTTTAAGTTAAGCCTGTAAATGAATTTTCAGGCAGAGGTGGCAGAACACGGAGCTTGGTGGGCTTGGGGGGATGTGGCCTCCCATTTTTTACCGCATGACACCCCTTTTTTACTCTATGTGCCCGTTATGTGTGCAAGTCCTCTCAGATACGGCAAAAATGTCATCTGAGTGGCCAAAAGTGCCCCTGAAAAACGTCGTGTCAAAAATTAAGATTTTGTTACCATTTTGTCATATAGGGTGCAGTCTATTAATGTATATATTTTTTCCTGATTCAAAAGTGCAACAACTGCGCAAACTCCCATTTCTTAGACATACGTAGTGCTTTAGTTTGGGTGCCCATGTATCTGCATTTTGGTTGACGTGAATGTTATGGATCATGTTTCATAAAATATTGATAGATCTTATGAATGTTTGGAGCAAAACAAAACCTAAATACCCCTCATTAGTATATTGAAGCCATAAAACTTCAAATCATTGTCCTGAAATGTAGGTGTGAATGTGCTCTGTGACTGACTGGCAACCAATCCAGGGTGTATCCGCCCTCTCGTCAAAAGTCATCCAGTTCAACTGTGACCCTATGATTATAAGCGCCATTGAAAATGTATAGATGGAAAAATATCTGAGCCATTGGCTATCTGCGAAGTTTGTGCAATTTGGTGCAAATCCTAATTAGAAGGTTTTGCCCTTGACACAGGTCTGCGCTCCACTGAGTTCCTAGTTTGTCGCATTTTGTTAGAAAGCAGGGTTGCGTGAAAAGGTTTTTGGGAAAGTGTACTATGGCCTTGAGAAGGAACCATTACATTTTAGCAAGGATCCTGATCCAATTTTACATTTTGCACCTTTGGCGAAGGTACAGTGGAAAGGTTTACACACCCCTGCCATTTTTTTTTTTTTTTGTGCCATAAAATAACACTGGCACAAATCATTTCAAAACTTTCCCATTACTACATTAAAATTACATTAAAGAATACATTCATCATTGAGCGGATAAGCTACAATAAATGAAACATTGTGGTTGTACAAGCATGAAAACTGTCTTATGTCTGGGATGGGGCTGTGTTCAGAATTACATTCAATTTCGTGTTCAACACCGTCTTTCCCAAATTCATCTCCTCCAACCTTCTCCAGTTCAGAATCTTGCCTGCCATCTGGCGGGTGGATCGACAGCTTCCTGATGGTCAGGACACAGCAGGTGAGTCTGAGGGACACCACCTCATCCCACACATACCATCAGTACCGAGGTCCTCCAAGGATGCGTCCTCTTTCCGCTACTCTTTCTCTCTTCACGAACGACTGCGCCTCAACACACCTAGCTGTCAGACGAGGTTAGGAGTTTCCAGACGAAACAATTGTCATCGGCCTCATCAAAGGGGATGATGAGGCAGAAAGTTGCTATGGCTGACACAACCGGGAGCTGAACATGCTCGAGACTGTAGAGATAACCGTGGACTTCAGGAAGCAACATTCACCACAGCTGTCCTGTATCATCAGTCAAGACCTTCAAGTTCCTGGGATTTAGTTTCTCAGGACCTGAAGTGGGAGACCAACATTAACTTCTTCTTTTTGGCTCGTCCTGTAAGTGGGGTCGCCACAGCGTGTCATCTTTTTTCCATCCAAGCCTATCTCATACATCCTCTTCTCTAACACCCATTGTCCTCAGGTCCTCCCTCACAACATCCATCAAGCTTTTCTTTGGTCTTCCTCTCGCTCTTTTACCTGCCAGATCCATCCTCAGCACCCTTCCACCGATATACCCACTCTCTAGCTTCTGAACCTGTCCAAACAATCCAAGTCAGCTGTCTCTAACCTAGTCTCCAAAACATCCAACTTTGGCTGTCCCTCTGATGAGCTCATTTCTAATCCTATGCAACCTGCTCACTCTGAGCGAGAACCTCAACATCTTCATTTCTGCCTCTTCCAGTTCTGGTTCCTGTTGTTTCTTCAGTGCCACCATCTCTAATCTGTACATCATGGCCGGCCACACCAATGTTTTATAAACTTTGCCCTTCATCCTAGCGGAGACTCTTTTGTCGAATAGAACACTAAACACCTTCCGCCAACTGTACCAACCCGCTTGGACCCGTTTCTTCACGTCTTTACCACACTCTCCAGTGTTCTGTATTGTTGACCCCAAGTATTTGAAGTCAAGTCACCCTCGCTTCCCTGGAGCTTCACTCCTTCTCCTCCGCCCCTCACATACATGCACATATATTCCGTTTTACTTCGGCTGATCTTCATTCCTCTCCATTTCAGTGGATGCCTCCATCTTTCTAAATGTTCCTCCGCCTGCTCCCTGCTTTCACTGCAGATCACAATATCGTCCGCGAACATCATAGTCCAAGGGGATTCCAGTCTAACCAGCCTGCCACAGGAGATTTTGAGGCAATTCGACACAGCAGTTATTGAATCGGTTCTGTGTTCAACCGTAACAGTCTGGTTTGGTGCTGCTCCTATACAAGGACAAATTCCAATGGACGGTCAGGACTACAGTAACCCCCCACTCGACAAGACACTATCGAATAATGCCAACCAAAACCAGCATACGTTCCAACTGCTTCTTCTCTCTTGCCACGTCCTTCTTAAACAGTTAACTTATAATTCACTTAAAACATACTGCCAACTTTGTAAATCTTGACCCAGTACTACATTATTTTTGCACTCACTGCCGTCGCCTCCTCGTATCTTGGGCAAAACATACCTTTTGGAATTATAGCTCAAAAGGTCAACCTTGGTTTCACTGGACCTTAACACATTTTCCCTCATACGTTAGGGAGATTCTATGTACAGATTGTAGGCCACATTAAATGGTGGAAAGTAGAGTTTTTATCTAGGTTTCAATTTATTACATCATTAAAAAAAATAATAATAAACAGGCATTTGGAGACTGTTTTATAGCAACTAGAGCTACTTCACTAAGAATCATTACTGTGTTGCATGATTGCATGTGCCACACACAGCACACTTGTACATAACGCAATACTACTCATACAAATATGAAATCCTGTAGTTTCCTCAATCACTCTGACCTCACTTGCCCCTGACTGCAGCATGTTTGCACTCATCTACTGGAATGGAAGAAGAAGAGGGGGAAAAAAAAGAGGAGGAGGTTGACGCGTTGGGGCCGACGTATACGGGCGCGAGGTGGCGAACAAACGTTGCCAGTGAAAAGAGGCTCTGTGGCGGCTGCCCACCAGGGCACGAGCACAAAGGCCAATGTGCACATGCCCGAGATACAAAGCCTGGTCATGCAGAAACCATGAGATCGGCTCAGTGGGTGGCAAACAATCAGGAAGCCCCCCCTACTCCTAATTCTTCATTTCTAATCTTATAGCCCACCTAAATCTCTGCCTGGAATTTGGAGGCCAACCACAAAAATACCAAGCACAACCGTTAAAACTTGATTTTCATTGACAAGATCAACTCTCGTGATCTAATGAGAGATTCATAATACAAGATCTGCTGTTCACGACAATCAGTGAGGAAAAACTAAGACAAATATTCCTTTACACCTGCAGTGCAAAATTTGTCCTTGTGAACAATGTATTAATTTTTAATTACGACTATGAAGGAGGAAACAGTCCAGGGTCAATCAAAAGTCAAATGTAATATGAAAAGTCTCAAAAGCCTAACCTTATAAAGTACATGGAGAGCATTAATGAATTATTGTACTTTAGTCTTAAAAAAACAGTGCATTTCTTTGAATTAAATGTTTTAAATTTGTTACTCAAATAAGATTTTAGTATCGATTTTGCAAATGTTTTTAAATAGATGGATTTTTCCTAAACACAGTTACAGAAGCGTATTGCTGTCACCCAAAAAAAAAAAAAAAAGCCTGTTTTTCGGGCTACTTTTTTTTCTGTTTTCCGTAAAACTGAAAAAATAGTGCGAAAAACAGGGAGAAAAAAATAGCCCGAAAAACAGAATTATTTTTTTATTTTGTGTGACAGCAACACACTTCCGTACACAGTAGCATTTCCAAAGGAAAAAAAAAAGATTGAGAAGGGTCGATCTTGAGACATTTAGATTCAATTTTGAGAAATAAAAGTATCTTGCATGGAGGACGTTAACAGATTATTTATGTCAAAACACGATGTGATCCCACCCCCAAATTCTCTCAACTTGAAATCTCACAGGGTGTTGCAATGAGGTTATAAATTAGATTGAAGCAGGGTGGGGGGGTTGCACGGGGTTTACAAAAGATTTAAATTTTGCAACACTGTGACATGACACCTGTAAGATACACAGGTTGCTTATTACAGCCAGTAATGTGCAACCCACTTGGTAAAACCACTTGCTTCATCCTTCAGACCCTCCTGCCCCACCATCCCATCCTGTAATCTGTTGTCAAGGCAACCTGTCCTCCTGCAACATGGACAAAATGAAATTTGAGTGCAGTCTGGGAACAATTTGTCCACAATGAGAGAGGGAGGACAGGAAGCGAGGGAGGAGCTGTCTGCCAATCTTACTTGTAGATTCCAACCACACTTGCATCCTTTTCCTGATCATTTCCATTAAGCCCTGACAAGTGCAATATCTACTGCCTCGAAATATTAAAAACAGTCTTAGCAGAGCACCACATATCCACTACAGAGATGAAAACATGTCCGAATAAAGCAGAAGTACCCTACTTGAAACACAACTTTGTCTTCAAAATTAAAACACTTATCCTCATTTGAAAAACTAACCCAGGGTTGAATCAAAATTTGGAAAGTGTAACTTGAAACACAAAACACAAAATGCTTGAAATCCTAACCTAAACCCAATTCCAAACCCTAACTTTGTCTTCAAGCACTCATTTCAAATCTGCTTGGAACTAAATATGAAACACTAAACGTGGCTTCAAACCTCAACGCAGCCTTGAAACTGAAACTCATTTGAAACTCAACCAAAAACCCTCCTTTAGGCCTAAAACCTGAATTTGAAAGCCTAACACGGGCTCGAATCGATGACTTGCTACCCTAAACCTGGATCTAGACCCTGATTTGAAAACCAAATGCTAACTTGAAGCAGAATTTAAAACCTCCAACTTTGGAACCAATCAAATTCCACTTTAATACGTATTCACCCGCCCCACAACACACTAATACAGTTGAAACATGGAATGAAAAAAAAAATAACAAATAAAACTCCAAGCTTAAATGCATGGCTAACACTAAAATAAATTAAAAGCCTAATTCTATATTGAAAGGCTTTCTTGAAAGGCTTCAGAGTAATTTGAAACTAAACCTTCACTTGAAAGCCTAATTTTCCCTTGTAACCACAATTTGAAAAACCAAACCCTCATTTGAAACCCAATCCTTTTTAGAAACTGGAACCCAGTCTTGAATCCCTCATTTGAAACCCTGACCGTGTCTTAAAAACTTAACCCTTGCCTGCAAACTTAAGAGATTCGAATCCTTATTTTAACACAACCACTTGAAACTCTACCCGCTTGTTAAAAACCCGAAAACACTTGAAAACCAGCTGGAAGCCCTAACTTTAGATTCAAACCCTAAATCTCATTTGAAAGCCTAATTAGGAACAACATTCATGATCAGTTGTTAAAGCTGACAGTATATCCAATGTTGTCCTTGAGGATAAGCGACGTGTAAATTACAACAGTGTGAAAAGTCCTTATGATAGACTTAACATTGGAATGGTTGGACCATGTCTGCACTTAGTCACAATGACCGACAGGGGTCGATGTGGCAAATTGCAAAAGCAGTTCAGACAGTATACAGCAGGCCCTAAATGGGCTTGTCAGGACTTATCAGGCATAGTTTGGAGCATGTGCTCATTGACGAGTGTGCTGTCACAATTGTTTGTTACATAATGTTGTCATGACGGTTAAATCACTAGCATGTTAGAAACTCCTTAAAAAAACATTTTAGAAGGAGAATAACAGAGGACTTTAATAGCTTCATCAGTGGCGCTTTAGTGTAAATAGTTTACCAGGAAAACGACCACATCTAAAAATGGCAATCTTACTTTAAAGGTCAAGCGTCATCCCTACAAACATTCTAAAATAGATATTGTAATGAAAAATACATTTAACATTCACTTCAATGTCTATATGAAAAAATAAATATGAGCGGTGAGCATGTCATTCATGCCCAAAATTGCGGAAGTCTCATTTGACATTCAGGTGGTAGCCATATTGGCTGCATCTTCTGTCCCTGACGTCACACTGGGACATTCGCCATTGAGAAGACGCTGTGCCACCTGCTATGGGAGACGAACAACTGAGATATTCAGATTTTTCCAACGCCCCTTCTGACACGGAAGCTCTTTTTGAAGAAGAGAACATCTCACAACCGAGTGAAGTGACCGGGGCAATATTACCCTACGTTTCGAACCATATTTAGATGATATGCAGATCACGGCCAAATCGCATGCGCAAACCGACCGATCAACCTCCGCAGCGGTGATAAACAACGCTGCCCGGGAGCGACGGCGCGGCTAGACGCCATCCTCGTCCGGTCCACCTCCGCGGTAGTGATAAACAACGCTGCCTGCAGGCGATGACGCCTCCGCTAAACCACCTCCGCAGCGGTGATAACGCCATCCGCGAGCGACGACGGTATGGCCAAACCGACTTCCCGTCCCATCCACATCGTGGAGATGAGCCACCCTGGCGGCGTCATGTCCACCGATCACGGCTTTGGCCAGGGTGGCACATCAACACATTTAGCATCCCTGATTTACGGATTACACCCCCCGCGTCCCCCATCCCCCACAAACTATTTTTTTTTTTTTGTAGCTTTATACGTACCTACCTGTTATTTGGAACCCAGAAAGCTCTTGTCCTTTGCACCTGTGCAATCCATTTTTCACGACGAACAGTCATTTGGAAAACTATGAAGAGCGAATCCATCCTCCCGAGTGTTTGAGCAATATAACAAGCCGGCATTTTGGCTAACACCAAGATAACAAAGAGCTACCTTCCCACAGGTAAAACTAACAGAAACATACGAGCCCGCCTAAGTGTGCTACCGACTTGTACGTCACTTCCTGTTTCTTCTCAAAAACAAATTCCTCGAGAGGATTTTCATGGTAGGAGTTACAAAAATCCATATACATCAAAATCATGTTTTGTGGTGAGAAAACGGATGGGTCCATACCAGCTGCTGTTTTTACATTAATAACATACAAAAAACGATGCATTTCATGACAGTGGACCTTTAAACCAGATAACTGGAAAACTCTGGCCAAACAGTGACATCTCCTGGTTGAACTGTGAAATTACAGGGCCAATGAATTTGTGGTGAATTACCAAAAATGTTAAACATATTAGGATCATTTTTCCCCCCCTCATCTCTTAGACATCAGACAGAGTAATAAAATGCATTAATCTAATGATTAGGATGGATTGGAATGTACACTAGGGGAGGGAAAAGAAAAGATTACAAATGATTTCATGTTGTTGTGCACTGTTTATTGAATAAACAATGCCAAAAAAAAGAGTTGACTGTACACATGTTGTGCGTTCAAAGCTTTAGTTAACAGTAGCGCCACTGAAGACGATGGCGGCGATGAAGTGAGCTGTTCGACGCTCTTCACAACACTACAGAGGAAACAAGGTAACAAAAGGGCCTGGGAAAGGACTGACAGATAACAGGTCATATTTTAGATCTTTCCTGGGAAACTTCCATTCTCTATCTGCTCATCCCATTTGGCAACCTGCGGGAGACATGACAACAAATAACCCACCGGTCACATATTTTTGGTACGCTCCCCAACAAAGAAATGACATCTCAAACAAAAGCTATCACATGCTCAGCTAATTTATTGAGACGGAGGAATCAATCAAAGGAATACATGCATATTACAAGGATATGTGATCTTACAGTTGAAGCGAGAAGTTTACATACACTGTGCAGAAAGATGATTTGTCTCATTGTCTGAAGTCATGCCAGACCAAATCTGTCCTTTCAGGTCAAACTTTAGAGTTGGCACGGTGTTCTCAAGTCTAAAAGCTTCCCCCTCCAAATGTAAGGTTGGTCATTTTGGCCAAACAGCCGCACCAGACCACAGGAGATATCTCCAGAAGTTAAGATCTTTGTCTTGGTAGATTTTTGTAAAATGTAATCCGTTTTTTTTTTGTTTGTATTTTAAGTTTTTTTTTTTTTTTTTTTTTTTTTTAAAGGAGTAATGGCTTCATTCTCATTGAGTGGACTTTCAGCCCATATTGGTGAAGGACCCACTTCACTCTGGATAATGGCACTTAACAGCTTCATCCAGCAGCCCCACAAGGTCTTCAGCGTTATAGGTTTCATTTGCACATTTCGGACCAAAACACGTTTCATCTCTGAAACACAGGACCAGTCTCCGTCCTTATCCGTGTGATGGCTGGACATTCACATGATGTTAATACTTGGATAGAATTGTTTCAATAGATGAACATGCCACCTTCAAACATTTAGAAATTGCACCCAAGGATGAGGCCATCTTGTGGAGCTCCATGAGTGTCTCTCTGATTTAGGTTTAGTCTCATTTGACAACAGATAGTGAGACAAAAAATTAAATGCTTTTTGCAGTGTAGTTTAATTACAAAATTTCAATCTTTTATCTAAATGACCAATATTGAGCATTGTAAATACATTGCAAATTTTATTCTTAACCATATTATATTTTTTCAGAATGAAAAAAATTTGGGTGAAAAAAAATGTATCTTAACATTGACGTTTCGTAATATCACTGAAATTCAGAATTTTTTTTCTCAAAAAAAAAAAAAAAATGTTGCCTTGACTATTCTCATAAGGATGACTTTTCCCCCTGTAATTGCAATTAAAAAAAAATTACAAAATTACCTAACCCTATTTGCAATTATTTTTCCCTTGTAATATTTGAACTTCTTGAATTCCTAAAATTATATTTTTTTAACATTAGAACATCCACAAGTTTTACCTTAAAACTTAGAATATGGTACCATTCCTTTATAATTGCCATTAAAAAAAGTGATTCCTAACCTTTTCCTAAGTCATACAAACTCAAACATATAGCCTTGAGGTTGATATAGTGAATCAAAAAAATATTCACTTGAGCCTTCTGCTATTAAAAAAAAAAATGTACACCTTACCCAGCTCATGGGACAAAGACTTTTGTAAACCCTCTTGTACCAGTCGCAGGGGGCCACATCCTGATCTTTGGCTGACAGGCCTTGTTGCACCTGTGGAAGTCTGTGGGTAAAAATGAAAAAAACTTTGCCATACTGATTATAATAGCCCAAGGGGACATAAGGCATCTTTATTGATGAGAGTACCCTGTCTGAGATGCACAAAAATAAGCAGGGATGCATAAAGATAAATTTAGATAATAGAAAGGAATGCTTTGGATTAAATTGTTCTAGCATAGAACTGGAAATCTGATGTATGATTAGTTGTTCTTAAAACTAGATTTGTGGAATTAAAAAAAACAGATTCTATCATTTGTGATACTTTGTGTGAAAAAAGATCCTCCTGAAAACTTTTCAATTAAAAAAACAAAACATATTTAGAGCGTTTGCGCGAGCATTGTGACACTGTCTTGACAATAACCATCTTTGACCCTAACTGGAGTTCGAGGAGCTTTATGAGTGTTACATTGCTCCGAGACCTAGCAAAATGTACGCTGCTCATAGTAATGCCATCAAAACAGGTCTGTGCTTGAGGAATGACAAAGTGGAAGGCCTGCTATGACAAGCACTGATAACAAAAATAAAATTCAGAGAACTGGAATTTCCATAAAACTGGAGAATATCTATCAAGTGGGCTGCAGTAGAACCGACTTGGTTGTTGAGCGTCATAAGCTTCATAGTGTTCAGAGAATTTAACCTTGCGCCTCTCTCCTATTTACGAATAGCTTTGCAAGTGCAACGAGAATAAAACTTCACCTCCTGTACACAAATGTAAAGAGCACTGCTCCACATTTAATTAAAAACGAATTTAGGTATATTCTTATTAGAGGAGAATAATTAGATGCATTTTTAATGTCTTTATTGGCTCACCCAAGTAGTTCTGGAAGCAGTTGCGGGTCTGGTTGGTGTTGGGGAACCGGGCGTCGAAGGGCGCAGTCTTGTAGTTCTTGATCTTCTCCTCAATTGTCTCAGACATGTTTGCAAGCTTCGGGCAAGATATTGTCACGTTATTTCAACAATACACAGTTATGTGCATTCGACTGGAGGGAAATAAAACAGCTTTGACGTGAACTCGGCATAATGCACTGCCAGCTGGCTAAGCTATGAATAAACCAACAAGGGGCGATGAGTTAGCCACCACAATATTAGCTTAGTATTTGTTTGACTTATATTAATACAAACAAGCAATGTAGTGCATGTTGTGGAAAAGACAACACGGCCGCGTACTTACGAATCCGAGTTAGCCTTACTGCTAATACTGAGATGCTAACACGAGCGCGTTTAAAGTTTTTGAGCGGAAATAAGGGACATTAGTGTGACAGCAACCAATGCTAATTTCCACAACTTGTATTGGGTCATTAAAAACTCCACAATAGACCAAATGTGTGAAGAAAAAGCTATATTTGAGTGGCAAGGCGCACTAACCTTGATCGCTTTTCAGCTGTGTCCTCTCTGGAGGGATGTTCTTCCTGTTCGAGCCGCACAGCATGCTGGGAACTTGAGACGAAAACGGTGCAGGCAGATGACCTTCCACCGACGCAATATTCAAATACTCTCTTACACACAAGCGGTTTATTATTATCATCGTTGTTATAACCCTTTTTTTCCACAATAAAATAAGATATCAAATTAATTTTTGTTCAGGGGGCATATTCACCCCAATTTGATGTCAAGTGGACTGGACCACCTTATACGTGGCCTAATGAAATATAGATCAAGGATATTACAACACCCCCCCCCCTCCCGCCTCCCTTTCTTTTGGTGGTAGTAATTGATTCTCAGAAGATTTATTGATATTATCTTGTTAAAATCTCATTGCGAATCATTATGAGCTATCTTACATTTAGTAAGAAGTGAGTGCAGCTTCAATAATGTTATGAATCAGTTTTATACATGTACCTTTTGTATCAGTTTTCCACATATTCACATCCATCTCGAAATCTTGACAAGCCCAATTGACCGACTTCTCAAAACATACTAATTTAAGTGTTCTGAAAGAGGGTGAAGTTCTCCCCCTGTTTTTTAAACGTGTACATAAAAATACATAAAAGTTGTGACAGTGAACGAACAAAACAAAAGTGTTGTGATATGATACAATCATGGTGAGTTCCACATCGATTAAAAAAAACATTTGTGCGACCTCTAGTGGACAATATCTCCAACAACAATACATTTTTTGGGGAAACTGCGCTTAATGTGTTCTCAGGGCGGCACATTGTCGCAACTGTTGAGCGTTGGCCTCATAGTTCTGAGGACAGGAGATCGAATCCCGGCCCCGCCTGTGTGCAGTCTGCATGTTCTCCCCATACCTACATGGGTTTTCTCCGGGCACTCCGGCTTCCTTCCACATCCAAAAACATGCAACATTAATTTGACACTCTAAATTGCCCTAGTTGTGATGGCGACTGTTTGTCTCTATTCACCCTGTCTCCTGTCCGTTGACAGCTGGGATAGGCTCCAGCACTCCCTGCGACCCTTGTGAGGATCAGTAGTAAAAGAAAGTGGATGGATGGATGGATGGATGGAGCTGACCCCAGCTCACATACATCAGGCAGAGTATTGGAACTGTATAGCATAACGAGTGGAAAGCCTGAAATAAGTCCACGTTACTGCGATGAGCCACGTGGACCGCGAAGGCACCGGAACCCACTACTGGGATTGGCTGATAGTCGTATTTATCCTTCAAAGGTCACAGGTGTCTCCCTCTAACGTCCTGTCTCACTGTGCGCGACTTCCCCTCATCCTCTTTTTGGTGAAACCAAACCATTCCCCTTTCAAAGAGAATAACCGATGCCCCGTGTCCCTCCATTTTCCCCTCAAATGTCTACGAGTACGATTCATTGGAGTTCAGCGCGGTTCTGAAAGGTCCAAGTGCCCGTTTGCATTTTTCCCCACTTTCATAGTAGTCGTTCCTTCTCTCCCGCTCTCAGTCAGGATATAGGTGTTGTCCACTGCAAAGGAAGGAAATTCTGTCACTTAGAACAATGGGCCCGTTTCGCTATCTATAGACTCAGAGAGGCCGAGGGCTTCGGAGAACGAGCAGAACTCGGACAAAGTGGATTCAAAATAGTTCATACTGAGGAGAAGACGAGACTCATGGACGGCAGGAACTGGAGAAGCGCACACCTAGATGTGTGACAGACTTACAAAAAATGGAATTTCATCACCGGGAACGGAAAATACTGAGGATTGTTGGAACACTTTGAACTGCGTATTTGCCTTGAGGGTACGAAAAAAATAGATTCCAGAAGGATTAGAAGTTACCGTGGGTGAGTAAAGAATCCTTTTATTATTTAAGCCACAGAGGTGTTTAAAAATAGCTAATTCAAATATACGGATGTACATTTTGAACATCATTTAAAATGTCTTCTTCTGCCTGGAAGCAATCACAATCCATTGAAGTACAATATAGTGAGATGAGATTAAAATGTTATCGCAAACATTTTTGAGATACGATTATTCTGCCAGTAATGTATTTTGATGAAAATGGCGGGGAAGTGACTTTCGAGTTGGGACACTTCCCTTCCAGCTGGACCTGAATCCAGCAAACGGATGCTTCCTGTTTAATATCATTGAGTTTTCAGGAACTGCTTTTGGGTTGATTTTGCCGTGTTTATTTCCACATGTTGACAACTTACAGCGTGTTCATCCTGTTGATATCTCTTGACGGTGACATCATTCTATTGTTACATTGTTTCATATCTGGCACTGCTGACACGGCGTGACGCAGAATCCAGGTGCGATTAGTGTATTTTCTTTTTAGGATGCGTGTCTTTGAATTGTTGTTTTTGTTGTTTGTCCTTGTTTACGTGTCAGATGGAGGGGTCAGGCAGTCCTCGCGTAAGAAAGCTCCACTTCCCAGTAGGTCTTTGGATCAATTCCCCCAGGAAACATTTTGCAAAGCTGGGGCGTCGCTGGCCCAGCGCCGTCTCTGTCAAGTGAGTCCACTGAACTGAACCTCATTCACGGTGTCATTTTGTGTTCACCGCCAGGTATGGCAAAGTACAGTAAGTGGATGAGTTTCAGTCGCGCACCGGATGACCTCTCAAAACAGTCTAACTCAGTTGCAAAGTATGGAAATCGAGACAAATTATCATAGTGGTTAGCGCGACTCCCTCACAATTCCGAAGTTCGATGCTCGAATCTCAGCTCTGGCCTTCCGGTGTGTAGTTTGTAAGTTCTCCTTGTGTACTCTGGCTTATATTCCTACATTCCAAAAACATGCATGTTCAAGTTCATTAAAGACTCTAAATCAGGGGTCACCAACGTGACGCTTGCGGGAGCCAAGGACCACATGAGTAGCTCACTGGCGTGTTCTCATCGTAGCTCAAAAGTGACGCAACATTGCTGTTTCCTTGGAATGTTATGGAAGTGAGCCTTAGAAAATGTAAAGACTTGCAGAGACTTGTAGAAATCATGCGTTTGCATATTGATATTTATCTGGGGAGAGAAATCATTAACATGATCAGCGTGTTAATAATAGATACAGTAATTAAAGTGCATTTGATCAAATTTATCATTTAAGAAATGCATATTAAACTGGTTTTCCTCACAGTCAGGATGTTGGAGTTCAAATTTGTGCATTTAGTTCGCGTAGGTTTTATCCCAGTACGTTCCGAAAAGTGCATGTTAGTGCGACAGAAAGCGAAATTGTCCACAGAAGTGTAAATGTTTGTTTATATGTGTCCTGCAATGGACCTGTGACCAATCCAGGGTGTACCCCTTGCTCGCCCGTGAGCCTTATAACGACAAGCGCTATAGAAAATGAATGGCCTGATGGTGTTCCACGGTCACTTCCAGTGTATCCTTCCACTTTTGTAACCGTGCCCGTTTTATTTTGAGCATCGCTGTTTGTCCCTGTTCAGTCAGACATAATTCACAGCTGACCGGGCCCTTCCTCTTCCTCTTCCTCTCCCGTCTTAACTTCCAGGTCGACCACCAGCTCTGACGCGGCCTCCCTTCACGAGGCCCCCTCCATTCCTTCCTCTTCCCTTTCTAACTCCACTCCCTCGCTGGCTTCCCCAAACCCGTCGCCGTCTCCTTCCCCGGCCTTCCTCAGGCCTCGGCCGGCTGCGCCCCAGTCGCGCGCCAAGCGCCTTTCCCACCTCTTCCTGCGGGGGCGCTCCAACAGCGACCGAGACCGAGCGGTGGGGGAGAGGGAGAGAGACCTTTGGGCCCACTCGGCGGCCTCCTCCTCTCACCACTTTGTTCCCCCGGCCGTTTCTTCAGCTCCGGGCCTGATCAAGATCTACGGAGATGCCCTATCCAGCGGTGCTAACTATCGCTCCCTGCTGGCCAACACTTACTCTACGGCCAGGCAGCTCATCGCTCAAGTCATCACTCGCTACACGGAGCGAGAACGAGAGGAGACAGATGATGCAGGTACTATGATCCATTAATAGCATTCGTTTACGAAAGCATCCCGTGCCAGATGGGGATGACGTGAAACGGTGGCTTAAATCGGCAATTTTATGCCTGAGACTTGTGCAAAACCAGGTTTAACTTTGACCCGGTATTCATGCAACTCAAATTGCCTCAGACTTGACCCAGACCTATGTCATGGTTTTGGTTTTGAAAAAGGTATTTTTGTATAGGACTCCAAGAGGCCACCTCATGAAGCAAGTACCGCGAAGGGAGCCTCTGAGATTATTAGGTTTGGATTTGAGGGCAATGTTTATGATCAAATCAGATCAAGAAGAACATATTGATTTCATCCGTCACTACAAAACCACAAAGAAATGATACATGGTGTTAAATTCACAGTTTAGCGACCCAAGAGCAGGTCATCCTGAAATTTTACCCAAAAGCTGAACATCCTCAGACAGAGCAAGATCGCTTGACTTCAATCGAAATTTTGAGAGGACTCCATTCAACTCGAGTTTTGCCTCAGTAACCTGGGACTCGAAGACTTACTAAACGACTTGCGCATAATTATGTAACGCACCCAACCCTCTGACATAATGCAAACATAATGGCACCAAAACCCTTCCTCCATCACCATTTAGCTCTCCAGAAACACATCCCCGAGGACTTCCTTCTGTGTGATGTCATCGGAAAGCCCACCCAGCAGCCAGATGGAGCTATCAAGTGGGAGACGGAGTGTCGGAGAAATGTAGCCCCATGGGAGTGCCCCTTGTTGTTGGCGGACATGTGGCGGCCCAAGGATGGATTCGAGCGGCGCTTTGAAATTCAGAGGAAGGAAGACTACGAAAGACAGGAGAGGGAGCGGGAGAGGGAGGGAGAGGGCTACCAAGGTATGCCGAAGCCGGGAGTCGGTGACGCGACCTCGCGCTCATTCTCGGATTGTCTGGCCAACAGGTGTGCGCTGGAGGCGAAGCAGGATGTCGTCAGGGGGCGCGGCGGAGGAGGCCGAGCGCGGCCACCGCGGAAGGAACTCGGAGCTCAGGAGGAGCATCAGCGACATGAACCTCAGCCTGAGGCGCCGCCAAGGCAACCACGTTAACAATGACCCGCGTGGAGGCGGCAGCCGGCCCGCCAACGACAACAGAGCGACGGTGCTGGACAGGAAAAACATTGTGAGCATGATCAACCCACAGCAAGGAGAGGTGAGACACTGGAACCTCAAGAACATTCAGAGGGCCTTTTGTCAGGATCGTCTTCAAAGTGGGCTGTTTTTGTGTTTGGTCCACTTGACACATACATTCTTTACCAAAGTTTCCCCCATAAGTCCGACCAACACTGTAAAGAGTGCCCCACGATTACGTAAATCCAGCAAAAATTATTTTTTATGCCATATCCCTAGAAGACAGGCATTGGTCTTCCTAGGTCCGGTGCACAGAACCCAGGAGCCCACTTGAGTACCCAGAGAAAACTCACCCAAGCAGAACTTGCGAAATCCACAGAGGAAGGCCGAAGCCCCTCGACCTCGAAACTGTGAGGCAGCTGCGCTAGCCAGTGCTGCCACTTGTACAACTCAGTTGAAATAAATTAAAAAAAAAAGCTTTTAGAGGGGAGATAACTGAATGTGATTGCACAAGTGTGCACACCCGCTTACTACTGGGCATGTGTCTCCGTTCTAGCAAAAACATGAAAGTTTTGTGACTAACAGATATTTGGAACTCTTCTTAATTCCATCCACCTAAACCAGGGCTCAAGTTCCAGGTAAAGAAAGAAAGCCCCAACATACCCCCACCACATTTTACTCTAGGTGTGGTGTTCTTTTGGGTCCTGCCTTCTTTGTGTTCTCTTTATTTTATGCCTTGGAAATTCTTTTGTACCCTTCTTCTGACTGACACCTTAAAGCAATGTGATACCTCCGATACTATGTAAAATCTTTGCAGACCACAGGTTATAACTATGAAAATGTCAGGAAAAGCCTACTACAACATCAAAACTTAATTTGGGTGAATCATTGACACTTTAAATGGGTGCAGATGTGCACTTACTGACATTTAACATGAGTTTGAATTTGATTGGTTCATTCTGAAGCCAGCCATATTTCACTTATAAGAGGACGTCCAAAACCACACCATTTCCCGAAAATATTATTTTTTTAGAAAGTTGACTTGTACACTTTATAGTCCCTATTGATGGTGGACAAAGTTTTGAAAATGACTTATCTTTGGCTCATTTTTATTTTATAAAGAAACCTATGGTCATTAAAAAAAAAAATTTCTTGGTTGTGTCCTTGGTAGAGGAACTGATTCATAATTGTTTGTCTAATTGCGGTGTTCTTTTGTTTTGCGCATGTGTCGATATATTCAGATCAGAGCGTCAAAGGCAGAGGCAAAAGTCGGCTGGACCCACCAGAAGCCGGAGGAGGAGAAGGACTACTCCAGCTGCGACCTGGAGCTGATGTCCCAAAGTTTGATCCTTCCACCTACGGATCGGCCTTACTTCCTGTTGCTGCAGGGTTACGACCAGAGCAAGGCAAGACACGTTAACCGATGCTATCACGCTCACAAACAGCGGCGTAACCAACAGACGAGCCCAGGTAGCAACGTGAACGCTATAAGCACAACCACAACACTGAGGTGATGAATAAAGTTCGGGTGCAGCGTAAACACGTGCACACGCCCAGGTCATGACATCATACCTGCATGCCTGTAATCGCTGCATGCAATCTCACCGCGAGCCTCTCACGCCCAGCATCTGACTCAAAACATCTCCAGACGAGCGCAATGCCTGGACAACATCCCCTCCCGAAACACAAGAGGTTGTGTACACATCACTCCATCTCGCACAATGACCTCATACAGGTCCCCTTTGTAGCAAACTGTGACACACTTTGTATCGTATCAACTCCCTTCTGTTACCCTCGATAGCCGATGGAGACCTGATAGGAACCGAGAGACCCCCCAGGGATCCCTCACCTTTTCCCCGCTGCTGTGTGCTTTCTTTAGGATTTTGTTTTGTATATTATGGCGGGACACACGCACGTGTTTGGGAGAAAAGCAACAGCGAGGGAGCGGGAGAAGGACAAAGAGAGAGAGAGGAAGGGGAAGAAGCCCCTCAAGGTGGACACGTTCCTGTCTGCGCCCGACCTCTTGGCCAGACACCTACTTGTGAGGAGGGATTCTGCTGTTCCCGAGACACCCGCTGGGCGAGGTATACACAGCATTACAAAACCAGTCTCGATGTACTCGTGCAGTACAACAGCGAGGGGTGTCAATACAGTGAATTCAATGACCTCAAACTTTTGAGTGGTGTATTTCTTTGAAAAAAGTCACTGTTCTTACTCTTTACTGCCATGAGTATACCCCACCCACTCATTTTCTTTGCCGCTTATCCTCACGAGGGTCGCAGGGAGTGCTGGAGCCTATCCCAGCTGTCAACGGGCAGTAGGTGGGGTACACCCTCAACTGGTTGCCAGTCAATCGCGGAGCACATGGAGACAAACAGTCGCACTCACAATCACACCTCGGGGCAATATAGAGTGTCCAATTAATGTTGCATGTTTTTGGGATGCGGGAGGAAACCGGAGTGCCTAGAGAAAATCCACGCAGGCACGGGGAGAACATGCAAACTCCACACAGGCGGGGCCGGGATCGGATCCGGGTCCTCAGAACTGTGAGCCCAACACTTTTACACCATGAGTATACTTTGTTTTATAAATCAAGTGTCATTCCAACCATTTGGTAGTGGCTCATATTTTTAAAACTACTGAGGCTAAGCTGTTCAGAAAATGGATTGATAGATGGATATTGATTATCGTAACTGTCCAAAAAAAACCTCTAAACTGTTTCACTCACATTTGATGTGCGCAATCACGACCGCACGCCATCGCACTCGCAAATCTGCACAGTTGAGCACGAAAAATTACGCACGTAAAATTTGTTACGGGCAGAAAAAATGTACACTGAAAGACGTCGCTTATTTTGTGTAGTCTTGACATTACTTTACGTGTTTATTACATAAAGGTTGGTAACAGAACACGCCTGAATCCTCACCAATCAGTATTCACCCGGTAACAGGAAATGCAAGTTAACCGTACTGAGCATGTACGGAAGTGATGCCATTAGCACATGTTCCGAGCTGCTTCACGTACTGCGAGCGCATCAACATAATCAGAATGAGCCATGTCAAGGAAATTCAGTTCCACCAAGGTCGCTTGATTCAGGTGTGGCCAATACGTCGAGTGCAGGCACATAAAGACGCGATCTCGCAAGCCGGCCTCCTCCGGCAGTCGCACCGCACCCATTTAAGGTCTTGAAGTTCCATCCCTAATCACACCCCCAACTTTATATCTGCGGGCATGACTGACCACACCCGTACATTTTTCAAAAGTGAGTGACTGTAAACTACATTCTGCATTGGTTGTTTAAGGACTACTGTATTCCTCTCTCATCTACTGTACGTATGTTATTTCAGCCTTGATCCGACCTTTCCGAGGAGGTGCCGTCACCCACAACGGGGTGGCTCTTTACAGGGAGACGGTCCTAAAACCCGGCGATATCATCGGCCTCGGGAACCACTTCCTATTCTTGTACCGCGACCCCCGAGTCACGCCGGCTCCTCCGTTGGCATTGACGCTGCCGTGGCACTCGGACGGCTCGCACCCATGCTGCTCCTCGGGGTTGGCCGACAAGCAAGAGGCGCTCAAGCACTACCTAGGATCCACCGAGTCTGTTCTGAAGTTCCATCCTCGGCACGCCGATGCCTTGTTGCAGGTGAGCCCGGAATACGTATCGTGGCCTGCAAAAGTATTGGGCCGGAAAGAAAAAGCTTTCATAATAATTTAAATATTAGAACTTGTTACGGATAAACCCGTTCATTGTTTGTGAGAACACTGTCCGAGATTGTGTGTCTCACTTGCCTCTTAGGAGATCCTGTCGAAAAACTCCTCTCCCGACTCCGGAGGAGGGCCTTTGGCGCCGGCCTATCTGCTGTCAATCATGATCGACCACGCGTCCAAGTGCCTCGACCCTGCGCTCACGCCGCAGATATTGCTCAAGGCGGCCAATCAGATCAAAGAAATTGTGTGGGTAAGTCACATTCAACTCTACGTTACATCCCAATGAACAAATTGACCACATTTTCAGGTACGCCTGCAAAATTGAATCTGGACCAGTGAGCTTGTTTGGAAAACTGTTGCCCTTAATGCTCAATATTTATTCATACAGTCAGAGAGGTATAAATCTAACAATATGTTTACTAATGCTTCCAATACACGAGGATGTTGGATCAGATTTCAGACTCTGAGCCATGTCAACCAATGTCTGTCAAAGGTCTTCAGAATCAGTAGTGCTGGCTCAGCGAAATGAAACTTAATGAGCAACAGGACGCTTTTTTTTTTTTTTTTTTCACCGATCAGATTTTGAATTTGTCATCACAGAGCCAGGCCACTGGAACGCGACAACGTCTGCATTTCTCTGTCATGTCAATCACAAAAACTGCCTTCTACCATCTGAAGAACATATCTAGAGTGAAGTCTTGTATGTGTCAAGCAGACCAGCAAAAGCTCATCCGTGCTTTTATCTCAAGTGGACTTGACTACTGTAATGGTCTTCTGACTGGACTCCCAAAAAAGAGTATTAAACAGCTGCAGCTCACGTTCTGACCAAAACAAAGTGGTCAGCACATAACTCCAATCCTAAAGTCCTTGGACTGGCTTCCGGTCAGCTCTCGAATAGATTTTAACGTTCTCCTACTGGTCTATAAATCAGTAAATGATTTAGGTCCTGAATACATGAAAGAAATGCTTACAGAGCGCTGTGATCGACTGACTCAGGTCAAATAGTGGAGCGCAGAGTCCAAAGCAAACATGGTGAAGCAGCATTTAGCTATTATGTTGCACACAAATGGAATTAATTGCCAACAGAGGTGAAGTCAGCCCCAACTGTGAATGTTTTTAAATCCAGGTTTAAAACTCTTTTTTTTTCTCATGCTTTTTAGAATATATCCACTTTTTGATCATGTTACTTGCACTGTATGCGGTTTTAACTGTTATTTTTTATATTTTGTCATTTTTATTGTTTTTATCCCGTTTTAAATGTTTTATCTCTTTGTTTTCAAATGCCTTTAATCATGTAAAGCACATTGAGTTACCTCGTGTATGAAATGCGATATACAAATAAATTTGCTCTGCTTTGCTTACGTGATTGGTCGGTTAGAGTAAAACTTGTCACAGCAAACTTTGACTAACAATCTGTTTATTATTATACGACATTGATCCTGAACTACTCCGTATTATACACTTGAAAGAGTTTCATGGAATTATGTAGCTTTTCTGGATAATGTTGATGGTTTCTACACTTAACAACGTCATTCTGTGGGTATACGAGATGGATTAAGTTGCAAATGTAACTCAGTTGATTTGCGAATGCAGCTAATGTGGCCTTTGCGTCCATCGCAGCCATGGTTCGTTGTTGTTTTTTTTTGTTTTTGGGTTTTTTTTTGCAATCAGAAATGAATCACCAGAAAGTGTACCGTTTGCAAATTGATTAGGAGAAACTAAGACATACAATATGCTCGTCATTGCGGTCGGCTAAGTTTTGAGACCAGCAGGGATGAGCTGATGTCACTCCCTTCTTGCTGGAAAATGTGTTGTAATGGGGCTGGCTGCAGGGCCCGACTCCTGCCACTCCTCCTCCACCTTCACTAAGCCCAGATGTCTCTCTCTTCTCTTCTCTCTCCAAATCTCTTTACAGGATAACATTAAGGAATTTGGGGATAAGCATCCCACGCAAAAGTAAGAGCAGTTTTTGTTCCAACGTCATGTTTGCTTCATTTAACAGCCTCCGGCTAAGCGATTCACGATACATTTGTCCTTGCGCTGTTATGACTGCGCTACATTTTTGTGGTGTGATGAAAGCAAGTCGCGAAATTGAGTCGGGTAAAAATAACCCGGGCTGTTATTACTCGAGCCATGAAGTTTCAAAATTATGTAAGGAACTAATTTTGGAATGGCATTACCTGTTGTGTCCAGTTCCAGTGAGCCAGAAGTGGAGATTAGCACAGCCAATGTCCAGAAGTTGTCGTCGGACCTTAGACCCTTGATGTTCTGGATGTCCAATGCCACTGAGCTCCTCAACTTCTTCCAGGTTAAAGTGGAGGTCATGGAGAAAGAGTGGGAATTTGAAGGTGAGAATCACGACAATACTACAGTAACTACAACCCCCCCCAAAAAAAAAAACAACATGAAATCTGCGGATTGTAATGAAATCCAGTACTCATTGACAAGGCAAATAGTGACAATAAAAAAGTCACATTAACATTCAAACACATGTGCAATTAAATCTTCAACGCACCTAACGTGCATGTTGTTTGGAATGTGGAAAGATGGAGTAACTGGCGAAAACAGAAAACAATGAAACTCCAAAAACTCAAAATAGCAGTCAGTGTAGGAACAAAACCTTGGGGCTTCCGCTTGAAATAATCCATCCATTTTCTTTGCCGCTTATCCTCACGAGGGTCACAGGGGCCACTGGAGTCTATCCCAGCTCTCAACGGCCAGGAGGTGGTTTACACCCTGAACTGGTTTCCAGTCAATCGCAGGGCACACAGAGACAAACAGCCGCACTCACAATCACACCTAGGGGCAATTTAGAGTGTCCAATTAATAAAAGAAACAAAATGTCAGGAAAAAGATGCTACAACATTTGAACTTTATTTGACTTGTAGCCACTTTTACTGGTTGGAGTTGAGTTTGATTGTGGATGGCACTCAGCAAAGCCCAGACTCAGACCAAGACCAAACATGCCCAACTCTTCCATGGTGCATGGCTGTTTGTCGTTAAGATTCATGAACTATTCAATGACAAACTGAGGAAAATGTCCAAAAATGAACCTCAACAAAAATACCTCTGGTGGTTCCACACCAAAATGTAATGGGTTTCTCCTTTATTCCTACCCGCTCCATAATTGGCAAAGTAGTTATTTTCAACGTCATGCTGAAAGCTGAGGTAGTGATTAATTCAGAGGGGGGAAAAAAATAGTCTGGTCTTTAATCTATCGTCATGGATGTTTATACTGCAGCCCCAGGTGATCCAGTGTTGACGGCCGACATGGACACCTGCTCAGAAGCTCTCGCTCAACTGGACGACGTCATCATGCACACCTTCCAGCAGTGCGTCTATCACCTGACAAAGGTAAACCACCACCCACGGCGTCACCATTATTCACCGCTTTGCACCCAAACGAGCCCCCCCTTCCTGTCTTCCCTTGTCCACAAGACCTTGTACTCCCTCCTCCCTGCCCTGCTGGACACCAACCCTTTCTCTAGCGAGGAGAAGGAGAAGGGAAAGGCCGCAGCGCAAGGAGGGGAGGGAGAGGAGAAGGGAGAGGAGGAGGTGGACGACGTGTCCGCCCTGCCGCACAAAGTGGCGGGGCTGGTGGAGGTGTACCGCTCGTCCCTGATGCTCTCCCGGGAGGCCTGCCTTTCCCCGCCGCTCACCTCCCAAACCTTCGGCTACCTCTTCTTCTTCACCAACACCTCTTTGCTCAACACCTTGTTGGAGAGAGGTGAGAAGTGACCGCGTGCGGCGTTCCTTCTTTGCGGTTTGACAATTGCCAATTGAAAATCAATAAAGAAAAACGGACTCGTTTGGTTGCTCGTCGAATCGAAAATGTTCACTTGTAGGCTCGGCTCGATAATACAAAATGAAAAAACGGGAAGCAGTTTGAGATTCACAGTAGTGGGAAGTGATCAAGTACAAATACTTTTAGAACAATGAAGTAGATTTTTTTTCCTTTACAAAATACGCTGTTATTTTATTGATTTTTTTTTTTTCACTCATTGTATTATGACATTGTGTTTGCCTCGGCTGACTGATTCTGCCAGCTAGCAAGCTAAAATAGCTTTGCTAATGTCCCTGACCAAACTTCCAGCTCACATTAGCACAATCACTGAAATATTAAAATCAAAGTCTGGCCTGTTTTACAGAGTTTGTACTATAACTGATCTAAGCCGGAATTGAATGAGGAGGTCTTTATTTTGGTGCATTACTGAGAATTTAAAAAAAAGTCGTCACTTCTTTTTTTCTATTTCTGATTACCATTTAAAAAAAAAAAAGAAACAATGGATCATACTCAGATTGTAGTGAACTGCAATCCAAAGATGAGATGTTAAATGTGTGTTTTTTTTCCCAAAGATGGACTCTTTTCTTGGTCCCGAGCCGTGCAGATCCGTACAAACTTGGACTTGGTCCTGGATTGGCTCCAGGGGGCGGGACTTGGGGACATTGCCTCCGAGTTCATGAAGAAGCTGTCCGTCATTGTCAACTTTTTATGCATTCCTAAAACCCGTCTTATCCAGGTAATATGATTTTTCTCATTTTTTTTGCCCACTTTGACCTCCCGTCAAACTTTTTCTTTTCCCGTCAAACTTTTTCATTTCTCTTCTAGTCTTCCTGGAAGAGTTTACAAGAGGATCACGCCTTGCTCAGCCCTGCCCAACTGCACCACCTTCTCACTCATTATAAGCTGGGACCGAGCAGAGCCCCCCCAGTCTCCTGGGCTCCCCCACCTGGCGCAGAGCTAACTGGAGGTAATAGATTCATACATACTGTAAATCTAATTCATGGAGTGCAATCTGTACATACATTTACAGTTTATAATAATCAGCATCTCTGATGAATTTTATTTCATTTTTAATGTTTTGTCATGTTAGATAAATATTGTTTCAGGAGTGCTGCGGAGGATGTCCATGGCATTAAGTGCTGATATATGTATTGATGGCTTTTATAATTGGAGGATGATAGTGGTGGTATGAAAATGTTGATTAAGCGGGTGGGGTAAGCCCCCACTAGACGGTCCAGGTACCAAATTCACAAGCCTCCACTTACTGTATAGAAGGCTGACCATTAGCAACTATTTTTGCTGCGACTGGAAATTGAAATGGAATGTCGTAATGTCGCAGTTTTAGGCGTGCGGGAGCGAGTGGCTGACGGTAACTCATCTGTAATTGTCGGCCGCGTTCAGCCACAGGCAGGCCTTCTAAATGGAATGTTTTATTTTCTTCTTTATTCTATTCCTCTTGTTTGACACTTCAGACATATTTGAGAGCTTCCTGGACCACCCTCCTCTCATCCTGCCAAACGAGACTCCTCGCCTTGACTTATCTCAGCCGGTGCCGAGCGCGGACCTCCTGAAGGAAGTGACGCGTCTCCGCACCTTCTTGTGGGGGCTCGACCAGGACGAGCTCCCCGCCAATCAAAGGACTCGTCTTTGAGTGAGCCTCCGGTTAGATTTATGGATGTCGCATTAGATGAAACAAACAAACGTCAAACCATTTCCATATCAGTTCATGTATTAGATTAGAGTTTTCAAAGTACAGTGAGAGGAATGCATTGTTTTTGTTCCCCAAATGTACCTTAAATTGTCCGTCTTACTGAATTATACTGAATAAAACTATTAGTTTTTAATAAAAGTCTTGATTGTAGCATTTTTGCATTCTTTTTGGCAAAGGCCTCTCCGGTGGGACAACGGGTTTTGATGCACAAAGACAAAAGGTTTCCCACAAGGTGGCGCTGGTGGACCCATTCCACCCTCAAAGATGAAATGATGAGTCTGCATGTAGAAATGCTTGACGAAGGAGGCCATCACAGAGCCACATAATCATCACGCCAAAGGCACAACTCTCATTTCCTGTAATAATGGTCGCATTTTATACCAGCTCATGACTCAAGGCAACAAATGATGATCAGGCAAAGTCCACTAAAGCAAGTTATCGTTAAAAGAACGGTCATAGCTTAAAAGTGAAGACGCAGTTTTTAATTTCCCTTCAATTGATGTGACACACTGGAGTGGTTTCCCATTTCATTCATGTGGTAAAGTCCCTTGATGATGTCCGAGCACGAAGGGCAGACAGGTGGTGCCGGTATCGCGGCGTCAAATGACTAAGAGCGTGGCATGGACTTGTTGCTGCACCCGGCCTCTGTCATATCCAGTTAAGTCCACACACTTATCAAGCACGAGGCCAAAGAAAACAGTGCATCAGCGTCTCTGTTTGGGGGCTGAAGCTCTCTGACGTCTCTGCAAAGTTATTGTTCTGCAACGCTGGCTTCCGCCCAAAGCGGTTTCCTCTCTTCCGGCCAGCTTCTCGCATGATTACGGTAAAAAGCTGAAAAAAAAAAAAAAAAAAAGAACGTCACTATCGCCCAGAGACGGCATCATCTCCACTCCATCACCCATCCTGCTTACCTCATCACTGTTGCGACCCCCCCTTGGGTCTCGTCTCCCCAGTATTCTCATTCACTGTGCAGACGTCCCAAAAACATCGCAGTGAAGACAGCTTATAGAGTATGAATCACAAGCGGCGACTGGGTTAGGGATTCTCAGAGAATTTTGGTCTCTTTAATAGAAAACAAATTAAACGAATGCAATTTGAATAATTTGTTCACAGGTGATATCCACTGACTCCACTATATAATACAGTAACAAGAAACTAGATTACATAAGCACTGTCAGCATTCCTGACTCAGCCATTTGGGTCACTATATTTTCACTTCTGTCACGATAAGCAAGTTTCTTTCTTGCTAGACTTGTCAACAGGAGTGGATTTATTTTCATTTGATTTTCTGTATCACTGGATAATAGTCCCGTGTATGTACAGTATGTGGTTCCAAGCTGCAAATGTCGACGTTGCCTTGCCTCATTTGTCCAACTCGACATTGAAAAAGAACACACGGTGGGGTGTCAGTCAGTCGGGTAGCAGAGTGGCCCAGAGCTAAGTTGATTTGTGTCGGTCCCCATCTGTATGGTAAGTACGAACTTTTTAAAAATTGCGACGACATACAGTGGCGCCTTGACTCACGTGTGCCCCAAAATGGCTAACTTGAGCTGGACTCAGGAGCGCACAACGAATACAGATACGATCCCGTGTGTGACTTTTGGCTTAATTACTCCTTATGAAAACAGTCCATTACTTCGCATTCTCTTTCATTATGACTGATCATTTTTCGATATTTATATTTTACAATATAGTGGTATTTCTTTTTATTAAAACAGGACAAAAATCTCCCACAGGTACGGATTAATTGAGTTACGAACTTGGTCATGGACCAAATTTAACTCGAGTCAAGGTATCACTGTACTGTAATAATCTATTGCAAATTATGAACCCCAAGCTATGTCTTGCAGACCAGAGAACTACTGATTAAGTGATTTTAATCAGCCTGTGTTTATGTGTCAATTTCGACTTTCCAGTAATGCCACACGGACATAAGGCTGAAAGGAATAATTTGACACAAGTGGAGCCAAAGACTGGCGCTTCACTAATTGTTTGATGTATTGCACTTGTGTGAGCAGCGCCTGACTGGGATTAAGTAACACCGTAAAGTTTTAGTAAGTGTGTGACACACAAACGCTTCCTGTGATCTGACACAGACGACATGTCATGCACACTTTCTCCCGGAATTGCGCCATCGCACCAGCCTCACGCACGCACCGGGGGCCGGTTTCTTCGCCCAGGTGCACAATCCCCACACCTGTTGTTGTGGCGTTTCTCTGTAATTAGCCCTGCACAATTACCATCGCCGGCTGAGAGGAGAGGAGGTGGAAAGGGGGCCGAAGACAATGGGGCAGTTCTTCTCTCCCTATTTCCTTCTTTGGGACCGCTGTCGAGTAATGAAAGATTCTTCCACTCTTCAAAGGAACGGAGTTTCCTACAAAAACAGCTGAGTCAGAGGAGGAAAGCGAAAAGGATGAAAAGAGGAGGAAAACAGTCGCGAGGCGAGTAATGCAACGCTGCTGCGAGGCCCCCGATGGACCACAGTGATTGTGCAGCGCGCACACACACGAGTCACTATCAGGAACCCCAAAAAGCCCACGGTCCTGCACACTTGACACTAAAAGCTACCATTTGGCAACGGCTCTCTGTTTGCGATCTGGCAACATTTTACCTGAGCCCTACGTCACCCTAAAACCGGCAGTCTGAGGAAGTTTTTCAAGTCATACGTCAGGGACAATGACAGAGGCTGTGAGACTATCAGGAAATTGGATTGGAAAGTGTGTGGGCTCTTCTCTGTCCAAAGCAGTCATCATTACCACACATTGTGGAACCTGAAACGTGATGTGGTCTTAAATTGTTTTTGTATCAGGGCCTCCTCGACAAGGGGAGAGGGGGTGGGGGGGGGGGGGGTCATCACTATGGAGTCTGGTTCCCTATAAATGAGGGGGGGGAAAAAAATTTTGGTTCTCATAGTGAAAATATTTGAAGAGTCTGGCTGTATCAGACGCAGTCAGACAGCCAGAGAGTGGAACATTGTTCACAGCTGAGTCCTGTGTAAAGGTGAGGTAGGAAACACAGGAGCGGGGTGGGGGTGTGTGGGGGGGGATTCTCTGTTAGTTCACAGACTGGCAAAGAGACAGACTGGGGGTGTAGACAGACTGCTCTTGAAGGCCAGCGAGGGAAATAGGTCACATGCAGCCAGACGACTGTCATACAAAAAGGCAGCGTAGAGAAAACCCTTCAACTGGAAAATGTGTTTTTATCCCGCTTGCATCACCCAAACACCAGATCGACGTATCAACACAAATCTGACGCTCCTTCGTAGCATGTCCCTGACTTCGAGGAGCACATAGAAACACGCTGGGGTATAAAGAAGCCCTGTGAGGTCAGATCCAGCCTCGCAGTCTCACCACTGCCGCCAAACCACTGTGCCCTGCCCCAGCCCGGTCCGCTCCCCACTGGCGGCTGTGTGTCCTGGGGGCCGTCGTTTGGGGCAGGGCCAGAGGTGTCACCAATTTGGGACACCGGTGTTTTTCACAGCTCTACCTTTACCCTCCATTCCTTACCTTCTTCTGCTTCGCCCTGGACCAGGGGACCTGTGGGCCTGTGGGTAGGGGCCTTATTCCATCTAGCCCAGGGCTTCTGTCAGACGCTTGTTCCATTTTGCGTCATGGTGTTGACTGAGCGGACCCCACACTTAACTTCCATAGAACTGAGAGACTAGCCCGGCGCGGGGTTAGCGTGGCCCCGTGTTCGAGCGTGGTAATCTGATGGCCATGTTTATTTTATGTAGCTCAGCTTTGATGGAGCAGAAAAAGTCTTTGGGCTTTTTGTTTCGACAGTTTCACTGCCAGGTCAGAGGTGCTCGCCGTGGTAACTGTCAGGAAGAATAATATTTGCCCTTATATTCGCTCCAAATGGGCTTTTTTTTTTCCATATTAGTGTCAGGGACACTCTTTGGGGTTTCTGCACATTGAAGGTAAAAGGGTGGCAGGGGGAGGCCTCCACCTAAATGGTTTTTCTCCCTGGAAGATAATCAAGGTGTTCCACAGGTCGTCCTCGGGGTTCCACTCTTGTATAATCACCGGACTCATCATCTTCAACTGTTGCCACGGGAGACGGCCACATATATATATATATATATATATATATATATATATATACACACTATACTGTATACATACATACTGTAGGTCCTAGTAGTTAAGGAAAACATATTCAAAAACACAGGAAAAACTTTGCCTCCTACTTGACCGCCCCCAGGCTCCACCTCAGTTGTCAGTCGTCCAAACTTCCCAGGGGTTCTTTTTTAATGCGGTTGCCTAAAAACAGAGTTACCTTTGCCCATCTGCCTGCGTTTCTACCCTCAAAAGTCACACACACAGCCGCCCGCCTGCTGCCTTGCGTCAGCTGTTTCAGATGGGTCGAAAAGCCAGGGAACCGCACTATGTCATTACGTGAGGTTTTGACCCAAAAATTAAACTGTGGCAGAACTGTTCACATTCACAGAATCTAAATTCTGACCCCAATTTGTTCTGCGCAAACCACACGGTGGGACAAATAGTGTGTCATGTATTGTCTGTCTTCGTGGTGCGCTGCGCCCACTCGGGTTCATTTGACCTTCACAATGTTGATCCGATCCCACAGAAGGAGTCCTTTAAGTGGCTTGCTTTGCTTTTTCACGAAAGGTCAACTCTTGCCTTAAAAGATTAATTAGTATGATGCTTTGGAGAAAAGCCGTCCAGATTGTGGCTGGAATATTGTGATCCATCTCACTTTGGTTATTGCAATTGGCTGAGGTCTACACTGTGATCTTGATATTTTAAGAATTATACATTTTCATACAAAATACGAAACCCTAGGTGGTTTTATGGGGACAATCTTTCATTTGGTTTAATAGTTAGGGCGATTATGATCTGCATACGAAGAACTCTTGGTTTTGGATCAGACTTGAACGGTAAGAACACTTGCAAAACAAGACAAAAGACATGCAACCACTTCCCATACTGCTTCTCCTGTTCGGGGTCAGACCGGAGTGCGGAGCCTTTCAGAGATACAAAAAGCAACAAATCAATCGCAGGGTGCTTTTTAATGGGGCATTGAGCAGAAATTGATCCCAGCGACCAGCTGCAAGAAAGTGAGCTATGAGAACCATTACATTCACAAAGGTTGGACCGAAAAATTCCCACCGTTTTTATTCCACTTATCTTGTCCAGAGCCATGGGGAATCTTGAGCCTGATCAAGATAAACTAACCCCTGGACAGACCAATTGCAGTGTGATTTTTAAGAGAGACTTGAGTAGGAACTGAGCCAACTAAGTCAACGATGTGAAGCACAACACTACCAAAGGTCGGGTACAGACGATCAGTTTTTAAAGCTTGTGACAAGCAGGATAATGGGAAAGCTTGAGGCTATCAGAGTTGGGAGAAAGTCGGACCCTAGAATGACCATTTGTTGGACGAGCGTCAATGGAGTCTTGAGTGGCAATTGATCAGTTCCCAGATGCATACAAGTTAATGCTATGTGAATCATTATACAGTCAATGGTAGCGCCATCTATTTGTACATCTTAGTTAAACTGATATTGGGTCCTAGTCAACAATAGAGTGAATGTTAATTTCAATCACACAATGGTTGGTCGAAAGTCACCTGCGTGAACTACTACACTACTAATGGTAGGATAGAAACCAACCATGCCGGGCTCTCAATTCAGGTTCAGGGCATGAGGTATCTAACCTGAAAAAAATAAACTCCCACTCAACCCAGCAAACAGTCCACTACCAAAGAACTTCAATCACTATTCTGAAAGACAGTTCTTTGGAAGTGGAGTGGTAACTGGTATGAGCAAGCAGTTGCTTGAAAGTCAGCTATGTTAACAACTACAAAAGATACAAAGATAAGGAGGAACTTCAAAGAGGTTTCTCAAATCACATTTGCCAGTCATGTGTTCGGCCTCCCCTGTGACTGTGAGGTATGTGCTTACTCACTGATGGGGGGGGGGGGGGGGGGCTTAATTACTGATGTAATTCAGGAGAAACTGGCCCGGAGGTCGGTAATCCAATCCTTCCCCGTGCAATTTACCAGCCCAAAACAATTTGCAACTGACTGACTGCATCTGTACCCAGACAGAAGGGAATGTGGAGTGACGTTTAGTGAGATTTACTGGGTCATGCCAAATGAGAGGCTAATCGGAGTGCTGTGTTTAAGACTGAAAAGTGTAGGCGACCGTCGAAAAGACAGGTGGGTGACTCATGACCAGGTGCTGTCAGTCAAACATGAGAAATCGCTGGCCAAAAATCTGCCTGGGAGGCATATGTCTTCATCTTCTCATTCACTGCCACCCGAATCAAGCGCATCTTACTCATTGTCTTTCTTGTCCCAAAGATATGCCCCAGTGGCCCAACACCCTTCATACAGGGCTGTTTAATGTCTGCGCCATTGCTATCTAGCATTGGGTCATTTTCTCAACATCTCTTTGTTTTGTCTAATCCTACTCCATCCCGTCTGTCACCGTTCATTAGGCCTTTTCTCATGACTGTCCGTGTCATCCCCGCCCGTCCCATCTCTCCACTTTCCCCCTTTCATGTGTCATCACTCGCATCTTCGTCATCACTGTCGGCCTCCCAGGATAGCCGCTGTCGCCGTGTTTATTGTCTTTGTGTCAAAGTCAGACCCTGCCCAGGCCGGCCCACACTTTGTCGTCATCTCCCTTTCATTTCTCCCCAGTGATTGTCTGCACGCCTGTTGTTCCCCAGGCTTTCAGTCCAATCGGACTCGGGGAATTTCCTTCTTATCGCTCACCGGGGGGCCATTCCTTGAATTCTTGGCATGCTTCCTAGCACTACCGGGGGTCCGGGCCAGCTGCGAGGGCGTCGGTAAAACAACGCAGGCGCTCGCTGAGCCCCGACCGACGCCATTCCTACATCCAGCAGTGACCTTCTCATATGGACAGTGTGATTGATGAAGAGAAAGTAAACGAGCAGTCAGGAAGAAAAGGGAGGGAGGGCTAGACATCACAAAAAACGACTGCGGCGACGGTGGTGTAATGCTAACGCGTGTGAACTCGGTGCCAAAAATAGAACATTCCGAATGGCTTTCATTTCAAAGACCTTGACTCAGACAGTTATTGATAAAAGAAGACATGTCAGGCATTCAGATCCCCCCCGGCAGAGCCATTTGTGGCAAATTGGTAACGGCGGGAGGTCAAAGTGCACATTAAACAGTGGGAACAAGAGGGATTAGAATGCCGACCGTGTCATTCCTCTTAGTCACGGCCCTTTTCGCGATAAAGGTGGTCCGCTAAACAAAGCTTCAGCGAATTGCCACCATCAACAAAGGTCGAGGAAATGAAAGCAGAGTTTGTGCTGTTGTTCAGCTGAATGATGTGAATTGCAGATACTGCAATTGGCGGTTAGGAAGAATGCATCCAAACACATTACTTCCATATCGCACTGTGCCAGAGATAAGAGAGGAATGATGGATATAAAGTTCACAGCTTGTATAAACAATTATAGTAAGACCTTTCTTTGACAAAAACAAAACATGCATTAGATTAACGGTGGCTCTTTAGTGTCTGTGCTTAAGAGTTCTTTCAGTTAAGAGTCACTTCAAACCAAATCAGTGAACTTGAGGTGAAATTCCAGGCCTTTTTTCACCTCGCAAACATTTTCAGATGCACGCAGCCTCCCGATTGCTGCGTTTAACTCCCCTCACACCGCGTTAAAACATAAAGACTGACAATGTGGGGATATGAAATTTCCTTTCCTGTGTTTGCTCGCTGCCATGACGAAATTTACACACTCCCAGTTCTGACGCACAGGAAGCGGCTCGGCGGAATCAATACAGCTGCGTGCTGCTGTGATAGAAGTTTGTTATCTGCTTGTCACCGTTGCGGGAGGCTTGATTTACGATGGTCCAACTGTAATGAGCTCTAATTTAATGAACAGCGACTGAAGAGGGGGCCTGAAGTGCGTCAGCGTTCCACAAAAAAACAGCACGTTAAAGAGGGTAGTGGGTTATAAATTGTTTTAAATACTTGCACGAACCGCCTCACGGACGTAAGCATATTTGTGTTGTCCTGACTTGTATTTGTGTGTGTTGGTACGTGCGTCTGCAAAGACCCCTCGTGACCGGGGTCACATTGATAAAAACATTCAGGAGGGTAACGTCACAACCGTCACTTTTGTCTTCCTCCTGTCCGCCTCCTTTCTCTTTTTCACACACAAACACACACACACATACACACACCACCTCACTTCCCATGAGTGCAGCTTCCGTAGAACAACATGGCAACAGGCTCATTGTGTGACTGACGTACACTATGCCGGTAAATGGCGCTCAGCTGCGATATGGCGTGCATGACACACACATACACACATGCAGTAATTCACCACAAAGTGACTGACAAAAAGGGGACCGAGAAAGTACACCAAATGTCTCCAGGGGCAACCTCGCTGCAGACGTGGGCATGCACCCGAAATAGGGCTTGACTCTTGACTACGGGCTGAGATATTGTAGCCAGCTGGTAAAAATGATGCACTGTTTGATTACATGGAGTAGTTTAAGGCTTGTTCTGTTTATAGTTCACCGATCCCGCTGTGTTGCGGGGGGAAGAGAAGACGTGAGCGGCGAGGGAGCACAACTGGAGGTGTGAGGGAGAAAGAAAGTGAGATGAGGGAGAAGCACTTTGGCGAGGGGAAGAGTTGAGGGACGCACAGACAGACGGGACGCCCAGTGACAGGCGAGGAAAGAATGTTTAGAGCGACTGAGAACGGCGGTGGAAGAGGAAGCGGAAGCCCCGAGACGGGACCCGGGCGTTCTCCGCCCGATCGACACCAGTCTGAGACGGAAGGAGAACGATGGAAAGACTGCTTTCACAGTAAAAACTTCCCTTGTACAAAGGCTTGCAGGTTTATCACTGTAGCCCACACCCCCCACAATCATTCTCTGGAGGTGACCAAAGCGCCAGAGCTCATTCACAGAATTCCACTCACTAAAAGATTGAAATGCTGGATAGAGTAATGTAAGCACAGAGATAGTAAAGACAAGTTATGCAACTACTTATCTTAAATTTCCACTCATCTCCATCTAGTTTTGGCATCGAGAGATGGGAATTGTCATGTCATGTCATTATCCAAGCCGCTTATCCTCACAAGGGTCACGGGAAAGCTGGAGCCTATCCAAGCTAGCTTCTGGCGAAAGGCGGACTACACACTGAACTGGTCGCCAGTCAGTCGCAGGACAGATATCAACACCATCACTAAGAGGGAATCGATCCCACGCTGCCCGCACCAAAAGCAGGCGTGTGTACCACTACACCATCAATGACTCTCATATGGGAATTGACAAATGTAATATTTCTGATTCCATTAGTGATACTGCTGATTGATTCGATTCCTTATTGATTCTCATTTGGTGAGCAAATGAAATAATACAAATGCTATACAATATTAATGATATTATCACTACATATACGATAATATATGACAATTCAAAGGATGTTTTTAATTAAAGTATTCCCCTTTTGAGGAAATTAAAGAAAAGAAATTGAAGTGTTGCACGTAGCCATAGGATCATCTTTTCACATTAACTATAACCAGACTTTTGAATGCTTTCGCCTTGAAACCAAGTTGTAAAAGTTCAGAACCAAAATACACTTGTTGTGTGTGATGTCCTCTCTTACTGTGTTTACAACGTAAGAGAGGAGATCTGCAGGCAAACAGATCAACGACTCTAGAAACATAACTATCTTTTTTTAATTAAATATCTTCTCAAAAAGAATCCAGTTTTCGATTCTGACCCAAAATGTCATTGCAGCAGCACAGACATTTATGGCCAATCAAAATGCCAACTTAAATCATGACCTGTCGCAGCAAAAATTATATTTTCGTATTCGGGAAGAGTCATCCAAGGGCCGCCAAGCCAGACTAATGTAAAGTCAACCCCCGGCTCTTCGTAATACACTACAGTATTCGCAAATTAATTTCCTTCTCCATTCTTCATGTAATCCTCTAAGATGCCAAAAGATGCCAACAAAGCACAGGCGAAAACGAAAACACTCGTTTGGAGAAAACAAAATTAATTGCCACTTTTCCAAGATCTATTGTATGTATGTCGGAGGAGCTGAAACTAATCCCGTGTTGTTCGCAGATACTACACATAGTCTTCGCCGGATGCGTATATTTTTCCTCCGCTACTGCTATTTATTAGACTTCCCCTGGCTTTTTGCGAATGCCTGCTCTAAATGTTTGGTGTTTTTAATCAGTGGAGATATACTCTTCACTCCTTTTTTTTTTCAGTCGTTAGAAGTATCATTCAAGGCCATCAGCATTTGACAAGTTTCAGATTTTTTTGGAAACATATCATTCCCTTGTCCATGGCTCACCAACTGACAATGGAACAACCTTCCAAAATGGCCACGGGCCACAACGATTTAAGATGTAGTGCAACTCCACTTTGATATGTTTAACGGCTGATACGCTGGCCAAATGTGTCTTTGAACAATCTAAAGTCAATACAGGTAAAGATTTATTACTCTCTGAAGCATCTTTCGAATCAATCTATCTTGATGCTGAATCCCAGTGCAGCACCCATGGATAGGCGTTGCATAAATGTCTGCTCTTGAAGGTCAGTATTTTCAGCAACGGTGCAAGTATTAGACCTGCCGCATATCTTTTCAAGAACAGATACTGCATTGTTATAATGCCATGGATAGACTGATGGAAACAAAACAGGAAACAGGAAATGCCCATAAACCTAAACCAGTTGGGGACTCAAATCCCTTGGTTGCAGATTCCATTCTTTCTGACTTCCTCATTCATCCACATTTTTTAACCACTTATCCATGCCCGTCATGTCAGATTGGGTTTTCCCCTTGATTCTCCCAAACCTTTCAGGCCTTCACTTCCTTTTATTGACCTTACTGAATGAACCTGAGATGCTCCTGGTACAGGCCACGTTAAATACTTGGTCATAGCTGTCCAATAGCAAGATTGACTTCGCTGAAGGACATCTTGAATGGAGACTTGGGTTCCAGCAACAGCCCATGGCTACTATGTAAACCAATCTGGGAGACTCAAAACCCCGTTCAGTCATACCCCTACTACAATACACGGCTACCCCATTTTTTGTTCCACAGCAGTGAGTCTCCTCAATGAGATGTGACGCAGACGTGGGTCTCCTATTATTCCCCTTTCACGTTCTGCTTTTCTTAGCACAGAGCAAAACAGCAATGACGACTGGGCTCTCATAAAACAGGCTGCACAAACCAGACAGGTGACTCAAGTCGTTAGGGCCAAAGCTCGAGCAAGTCCAAAGTCATTGGCTTCCAAGAAATCTGAAGTCTGTTTCCTGTGGAGAGGACCAGAGGCTACGGTGGACATGCGAGCAGAAAAAAAAAAAAGGGAACCAGACTGGTAGGACTTGAGGAGGTGATGATTCATTGAAAAAATGAGACACGGGTAAAAATGACAAGAGAAAGATCCACAGAGGAATCATTTTCACCAGAAAACAGGAAATAACTTCATAAACGTCCACGGTCAGTCATGGTCTAAACAGGACTGGTGACAAATTCTTTTTCTCCCAATCCATTTTTTTGAAAATCACCTGTAGTAGGATATCAACCAAAATTAATTCAGTTAAGGATGCAGCAATACCCCTTTCTTCAGCCTGACAACGAGAACAGGTGTTTATATTTGATCACTTATCAATACAGCTTGTAATTCTCATGCAAATATGTTTGATTGTAATCAAACATTGCTCAACCCAGCAATTGGTTGGGGACAGTTAAAGTTGTACCCCGCTTCACACCTGAGCCACCCGGCTCGTACATACGTACGTATGTACAATCCTAGCGAAGATAAACGGTATGAAAATAGATGGCGGGATGTTCAAAAGACGCAGTTTTATTGAGCATGGCATGAGTTTTACTCAAATAGAAGACACAATAATAAGTCATCCTATACAACTTGCCTGGAAAATATACTGTATACTGAACTGGTGTGTGTTCCTCGGGCTCTTAAAGGCACAGTGTGGTGCACAAATGCAGACCACACAGGTAGATTTGATCAAATGTCACAAGGACAAAAGAGCAGAAAGGTTGCAGTAATAAATATTTTTTTTGTCCAGTCGAAAGAACACATTCCTCTCAGTCACCTCGGTGTATATATTGCGCTGCCGTTTGTGTTGTAACATTTGGTACTTAAAGGGTGGCAATCTTGACAAAGAGACAGCTAGTCCGTCTATGGCATTTTGTATTATGTGGTAGCATTAAGGATGTTTGCAAGATGAAGATATGTGTTTGCCTAAATATCAAACATGTAATTTTCATTATTTTGTGTTCGTGTTACCAAAAACTTCAACTGGGAGTGTTAAAAAAAAAAAGCCTAAAGCAAGGACATGCATTCTTTGTGAATATCTGCCAAATTACACACGTGTACACTCAGGGAGGACAGAACACTATAGTACGTGACACGGTTGTATTGGGTGTTGTAGTATCCGAGTGGTTTACCAGTAGCCTACAAGTGCAAACGTATGATATCAGTCTATCTGAACAGACAATGTAATTCTTTTTTTTTTTTTTGGGGGGGGGGGGTTGAATTTTATGAAAACATTCCCCAACCATAACGCAAGGACAATGATGGCAAAATATAGAGATTTTTAGCACATTAAAGGAGGTGTGCATGGAAAAATTACAACTCAACATGGTTTGAGAAAAGTTTGGAAAATTGTCTCATTTTTCTACCACTTCCTACCAAATTTTCATATGAACATAAAGCGTTCCATGTCTTCCTCCCAAAAGCTAAATTTCTGAAGGTCTTTTTTATCGACTTTTTCCCCCCTATATTTATATTTTGACTGTTGAAACACTTTTGTCACTCCAAATATGCTTGTTACTTTTTAACATGATGATAATTCATCAATTCATTCATTTTCTCTAGCACTTGTCCTCTTTAGAGTCCAGAGTGAGCTGGAGACTTTCCCACCTTAATTTGCCGATAAAGGCCTCCATCCTGGACTGCTTCCTAAATTTCGTGCCTAAATTTAGTTTTGAAGAAAAAGTCAGGTAAACATAAATTCTTTGTTGTTTTTATTTGTTTCATGACAACGCCCCTATCACGGCACAATCACCTTTTTCTTGGCAAACTTTGGAGTTTTTGGAGCATCCTATCTGGCGTAATTGTGGTGTGCCTTGTAATATCACCACTCATAACACGGGAAAGTTTGGAGTTGGCAAAGCTAGTGATTCATGTTTGTCCCATTCTTGTAAGAACATAAATTGTTTCATGCTTTCTCACCACATAAATAATGACCAACATCTATTAGTACATTTTTTATACTGACTCACTTTCAGATTCACTTTTGCACTAACACTTCTAGAAGTCCAATAACACTTTTTGACTTTTTGTTATGACAACAATATCGTGATTGAATATTAAATGATCAAATCCTTCTGCAGTGTCCAAAGAGTGCCTGTAAGTGCTCTAAAGTCTGACTGCATGCGAGTGCTACGATTGTGAGTCTCCAACCTCAGCAACTGTTGCTCAAGTGGTGTCACTCTGCATCACATCTGTACGAACGAAGGGTGAACAAAATGGACGCTGCCACGCACAATTGGCCAAGGACTCGAGGAGGGTCCCTTGTATGACATTGACTTCCACATTGACCCTCATCACTGACAATGGCAAAGAGAGCGAACCAGAGACGTCATTGAGGGCAGCCCCCTTCCTCTGTGTTACAATTTCCCCCACCATATTTAATTCCCCCCACCCCCCCACCTTCCCCTTTCCCGACTATTAACTAACACACTCACTTTCTCTCTGACGTAGGAAGACATATAAGGGGGCATGTGTCGGGGTGAAGGGGGGAAGCGATAGGTAGCGAGTTGGGGTTGGGTTACCATGACAATTCCCCCGGATAGGATGCTCCGTCGGAGTCGCCCACGTGGGGAGCCAGTCGGAGAGAATGAATGAGGGCCCGAATGACGGTGTCGAGAGGAAAAAGAGACAGGACAAGGTCACGGGGAAACTTAAGTGTCCTGTTATGGGAGAGTAAATATTAACATTAAAAGGTTGGACCTTTGGTTTCGCCTTTGAACGTAATCACTGCGTTTGTTTACTCAAGACCCTGCTGGAATTCCCTGAAGGAAATGAGCATGCTACATTAAAAAGAAAAAAAGATGAATTTATTACCACATCTTCCGTACGCCGTTGCGTCACGGCCAACGTTTCCCATGTTTACAAATGACGCTCAAAGGCGAGCGGACCAGACACTAAAAACCACACAACTTGCTTTATCATCCACCTGGACATGGAAATAGTCAGAGCCATTAAAAAAAAAAAAAGGGAAAGCACAGCCATATCGCAAGGCACACAGTCAGAATCTGATGTTCAAATAGCAGAATAACTCACCATACAATTTTCTTCTTCTTTTCCTTTCGGCTTGTCCCGTTAGGAGTCGCCACAGCGTGTCCTCTTTTTCCATCTAAGCCTATCTCCTGCATCTTCCTCTCTAACACCCATTGTCCTCATGTCCTCCCTCACAACATCCATCAACTTTTTCTATGGTCTTCCTCCTGCTCTTTTGCCTGGCAGCTCCATCCTCAGCACCCTTCTCTGGACATGTTCAAACCACCGAAGTCTGCTCTCTCTAACCTTGTCTCCAAAACATCCAACTTTGGCTGTTCCTCTAGTGAGCTCATTTCTAATCCTATCCAACCTGCTCACTCACGAGAACCACAGCATCTTCATTTCTGCTCCCTCCAGTTCTGCTTCCTGTTGTTTCTTCGGTACCACCGTCTCTAATCCGTACATCATGGCCGGCCTCATCACTGTTTTATAAACTTTGCCCTTCATCCTAGCGGATACGCTTCTGTCACATAAAACACCAGACACATTCCGCCAACTCTTCCACCCCGGTTGGACCCGTTTCTTCACTTCCTTTGCACACTCACCATTGCTCTGGATTGTTGACCCTAAGTATTTGAAGTCGTCCACCCTCTCTATCGCTTCTCCCTGGAGCTTCAGTCTTCCTCCTCTGCCCGTCTCGTTCACGCACATATATTCTGTTTTACTTCAGCTAATCTTCATTCCTCTCCTTTCCAGTGCGTGCCTCCATTTTCCAATTGTTCCTCAGCCTGCACCCTGCTTTCACTGCAGATCACAATATTATCTGCGTCCAAGGGGATTCCAGTCTAACCTTGTCTGTCTGCCTATCCATTACAGCCGCAAACAGGAAGGGGCTCAGCGCGGACCCCTGATGCTGTCCCACATCCACCTTAAATTCTTCTGACATACCCACCGCACATCTCACCGCTGTTCTGCTGCCCTTGCATATCCTGTACTATTGTAACATATTTCTCCACCACACCAGACTTCTGCATGCAGTACTACAGTTCCTCTCTTGGCACTCTTTCATAGGGTTTCTCTAGGTCTACAAAGACACAATGTAGCTCCTTCTTCTTAACTCACCATACAATATGATCACAATATTTTGCCAGTGACATGGATGACAGCAATTATGCAATAACCCAATAGCATGCATGATAATATGTGTATATAGAGAACGGGAAGTCTTATTAAAATGCATGTATAACAATGAAAAGTGGCACAACCAATCAAAAGAACCTTGGGATAACAAAACATCTTCTTATTGGTTGTTTGGATACACAGTGGTGACTGTACACAGAACTTACACTGGTGCCTTGAGATATGAGTAACGCTACTTAAACATTTTTTTGAGATACAAGTCGTTGTTCAGAAAATGTTTTGCTTTGAACTCTTGGCAAAAATTTTAAATATGAATTTTGTAGAGTGCCCGCTTACTTCACCACAAGGTACAGTTTGGCCAAGTAATCAAATATTCAAAAATGATTTAATGCTACACCCATTTAAAGAGAATAATTATGTGTATTTAGAAAAAAAACACATAACTTCACCTTAAAGTTCTCCACATTAATGCCATCACAAAATGATAAGACCCAAGAACACCATCCCTACTGTGAAGCATGGGGGTGGTAGCATCATGTATTGGGGGGTTTTTCTCCACATGGTACAGGGAGACTGCACTGTATTAAGGAGTGGATGACTGAGGCCATGTATTGTGAGATTTTAGGGAACAATGTCTTTCCCTCAGTCAGATCATTGAAGATGGGTCGTGCCTGGGTCTTTCAACATGACAATGACCTGAAGCACACAGCCAGGAAAACCAAGGAGTGGCTACGTAAGAAGTATATCAAGATTCTGGCATGGCCTAGCCCGTCTCCAGACCTAAACCCAATAAAACATCTTTGGAGGGAGCTGAAACTCTGTGTTTCTCAGCGACAGCCCAGAAACCTGTCTGATCTAGAGAAGATCTGTGTGGAGGAATGGGCCAAAATCCCTCCTGCAGTGTGTGAAAACCTGGTGAACAACTACAGGAAACATTTGACCTCTGTAATTGCAAACAAAGGCTACTGTACCAAATATTAACATTGGTTTTCTCAGGTGTTCAAATACTTATTTGCAGCTGTATCACACAAATAAATCATTAAAAAAAATCATGCATTGTGATTTCTGTATTTTTCTTTTTAGATTATCTACCTCACAGTGGACATGCACCTCCGATGAAAATTTCAGACCCCTCCGTGATTTCTTAAGTGGGAGAACTTGCAATATAGCAGGGTGTTCAAATACGTACAGTATTTTCTTCACTGTGAATTGCATTATGCACTAGTTGGAGCAGAGTGACGGCTTCTTAAACCGGTGCTGAACTGTCAGAAAAACTTGTTGCCAGGCACAAATTTGGCGATGCTGTTCAAATGTCAAATGGCAAGCAGTGGGCAAGGGAATGATTGGAACTCTAAGCTGTCATATGCTGATGATGCCCTCATCTTTGTCCGAATGATACTTGAAACAAAATAGGAGGGGGAAAAATGCCCTTTGGAATCAATTTTGGGACACCCGGTGCATAGCAATAGCAATACTTTGTTCTCCCTCCGTATTTGTCTCAGTAGCGTAAGCAGTGAACAACAACATGAGCATATTTTGTCTGGTAGGAGAATACCGCCATAATCACTCCGACTATGTTTAAATTGGTGTATTTAAGAGGCTTTGGCAAACACTGGGATGAATCAAGCAACTGTGCGGGCGAAAACCCGCCAAAGGTGAGCGAAGAGTGGCGGGCATTCAAACGATGTGAAGCCTGCGTAATAATGTGTGAACGCACGCCACGGCGCACAGGAAACCCAGTGTTGCGCGGCTGAGAGAAGCTTGTGTGAGTAAAGTTTGTCTGGCAGCGAGGCCCGGCGAGGCCGTGTCACAGGTTCCCCTTCCTCCTCGATGCCTTTGAGGTCGCAGCCTAAGTGTCTCACTCTGTTTCTCCTCCCGTGGTGCTTTAACACACATCGGTGATGTAATGGGTAGCATATGAAGGCCACACACACGTAGATGCACAAACACACACAAACAGCGATGCCCGGCGCGCTACACAGGCACCGCATTTATACCGCCACATGCCCATAATTACACACGCGTACAGTACGCACGCCCATCTGCACAAACCCTGGATTCCCCCTTTTCCAGCAGGCATGCGCCAGTGTGTGCTCGCTCCCACACACACACACACAAAATGTCTGACGCCCCTCTTTTGTGTTGTATGCGCGCTCGCACATAACACGCACGGAGCGCTTTAATGGTCATGGAACCATTTCTGGTACATCTATTGCGAGATCAAAGTCGGTCCCGCAGGCTTTAACAACGACGATTAAGTCACAAAGTACAAATACTTGATTTGTTCTTTTTTTTTTTCAAACTATGCATATGATGGTATGATGTAAAAAAAAAAAAAGATTAGTGAGATCTTCATTGATTGATTGATCGACTGCCCGATAGATCTCCTTCCACGTTGGGTGAAACGGGGAAAAACACTCCCACCCAGCAGGAATCAAAGGCGGAAAGGGATTCAGACAAAAGCAACTACCGGGACATTTAAATGATTTCATTTGCATATCATTGTATTCTACTTTGGCGGCACGGTATCAGCTGGTAAAGCGTTGGCCTCACAGTCTGGGGTTCAGGGTTGATCCCGGCCCCGCCTGTGTGGAGTTTGCATGTTCTCCCCGTGCCTGCGTAGGTTTTCTCCGGGCACTCCAGTTTTCTCCCACATCCCAAAAATCATGCAATATTAATCAGGCACTCTAAATTGCCCCAAGGTGTGATTGTGAGTGCGGCTGTTGTCTGTCTCCATGTTCCCTGCGATTGGCTGCAACCAGTTCAGGGTGTACCCTGCCTCCTGCCCGTTCACAGTTGGGATAGGCTCCAGCACTCCCCGTGACCCTTTTGAGGATAAGGGGCTAAGATGGATGGATGGATAATATTTACCTCAGGACACGCTTTAATTCTACTTTTATTTATGTTTAACATACTGTCCCAACTTCATTGGAATTAGGTTTGTAGACGGTTAATGCGTGACACTCAGTTGAAAACATTTATGGCCAGCAAAATATGGGCTGATTTCGTCACAGTATTCAAATTTTTTAAATTCCATTATTTTTGTGGGTTTTCTGAACTTGAAATCTCATATAATAATCATAATAATAAACGGAATATAATATTATTGTAATAATAAAAGAAATCTGTGAATTTGGTTACATTTTGAGTCCTGAATTTATAATCTATGAGAATTTAACTTTTTGAATGAACTCATGGAAATAAACAAACTTTTCCATCCATCCATCCATCCATCCATCCATCCATTTTCTTTGACGCTTATCCTCACGAGGGTCACGGGGAGTGCTGGAGCCTATCCTAACTGTCAACGGGCAGGATGCAGAGTACACCCTGAACTGGTTGCCAGCCGATCGCAGGGCACATAGAGACAGACAACAGCCGCACTCACAATCACACCTCGGGGCAATTTAGAATGTCCAATTAATGTTGCATGTTTTGGGAATGTGTGAGGAAACCGGAGTAACCGGAGAAAACCCACACAGGCACGGGGGAGAAAATGCAAACTCCACACAGCCGGGGCCGGGATCGAACCCGGGACCTCAGACCTTTGAGGCCAACGGTTTACTACCTGAACCACCATGAAACTTTTCCGTTATATTGTAATTTTTTTTATTTTTTTTTTTTTGGGAGGGGGGGCTCTGGGTTTTCTCAAATATTTTGGGTCAAGGGATCTCTTCAAGGGGTGAATTTTATCCAGGGACTCCAATATTAATCTAACACCAAACAAATAGAACTACCATGTGTACTGATAAATGCCAGCAGAAGATATGGTGCCTATTTTTATGCTGCAAAAACGGGGATTTATCCATGTTGTAAACTTCTGACCTGAGGTACTGTACAGTATGTGAATTCAAGCTGCAAAAAAAAAAAAAACCACAGAGGTTGCCTTGCCTCTCCTAAACAACTCTGAGAAAAGAAAGCTAGAGAGCTAGAAATGCTGCACATCAAATTTGTGATGTCATATGTTAATGCATGTTTTTTTTTTACTCATCTATCGTGATTTTTTTGGGGAGTATGTGGGGAAATGTACAGCTAGCAAACCCCAGTTTTAGAACCGCTGGTCTAGGGCATTACCAAAAATAAAACAACCGAGAAAAGATATCAATAAACCGTACAAAGTTATAACCATTGCACTGTCTAATAGCACCTTCAATAGGGGTCACTAGTGTGGTACCACGAGTGGCAAGCCACACCCCCCCCCCGGAGGGTCACATGTGTAGCTATGGTCCTGTTCTGAAAATAGCTTACCGGTGATGGGACATTGTAATTTCCCAGGAATGTTGGAAAAGTGAAAATGTAAATACTTGCAGAGATTTATTTTTTAAAAAATGTGAAAAGTGTTGCATCTTCTTTTCCTTTCAGCTTTTTGGCTCACCACAGTATGTCATCTTTTCCATCTTAGCCTATCTCCTGCATCTTCCTCTGTAACCCTAAATGCCTACATGTCTTCCTTGACAACATCCATCAACCTTTGCTTTGGTCTTCCTCTCGCTCTTTTGCCTGGGAGCGCCATCCTCATCACCCTTCTACCAATATACTCACTCTCTCACCTCTGGATATGTCCAAACCATCGAAGTCTGCTCTCTCGAACCTTGTCTCCAAAACATCCAACTTTGTCTGTCCCTCTAATGAGCTCATTTCTAATCCTATCCAAGTTGCTCACGCCGAGTGAGAACCTCAACTTCTTCATTTCTGCTTCCTGTAGTTTCTGCAGTGCCACCGTCTCTAATCCGTACATCATTGCCGGCCTCACCACAGTTTTATAGACTTGGCCCTCCATCCTAGCGGAGACTCTTCTGTCACATAGAACACCAGACACCTTACGCCAACTGTTCCATCCTGCTTGGACCCGTTTCTTCACTTCCTTTCACACTCACCATTGCTATGCATTGTGGACCCCAAGTATTTGAAGTCGGCCACCCTCACTACCTCTTCTCCCTGGAGCCTCACTCTTCCCCCTCCATCCCTCTCATTCACACACATGTATTCTGTTTTACTTCGGCTAATCTTCATTCCTCTCCTTTCCAGTGCGTGCCTCCATCTTTCTAATTCTTCCTCCACCTGCTCCCTGCTTTCACTGCATATCACAATATCATCTGCGAACATCATGGTTCAAGGGGATTCCAGTCTAACCTCATCTCTCAGCCTATCCATTACCACAGCGAACAGGAAGGGGCTCAGAGCTGAACCCTGATGCAATCCCACCTTCACCTTAAATTCTTCTGTTACGCCTACGGCACACCTCACCACTGTTCTGCTGCCCTTATACATGTCCTGTACTATTCTAATATATTTCTCCACCACACCAGACCTCCGCAGTACGCACAGTTCCCCTCTTGGTACTCTGTCATAGGCTTTCTCTAGATCCACAAAGACCTAATGTAGCTCCTTCTGACTTTCTCTGTACTTTTCCATTAGCATCTTCAAGGCAAATAATGCATCTGTGGTACTTTTTCTAGGCATGCAACCAGACTGCTGCTCGCAGATACTTACTTCTGTCCCGAGTGTAGACGACACTACTCTTTCCCATAACTTCATTGTGTGGCTCATCAACTTTATACCTCTATAGTTGCCACAGCTCTGCAAGACACCTTTGTTCCTAAAAATGGGAACTAGCACACTTTTCCTCCATTCTTCAGGCATCTTCTCGCCCGCTAGTAGTCTGTTGAATAAGTTGGTCAGAAACTCCACAGCCACCTCTCCACATTGCTGCCATACCGCCACAAATATGTCATCAGGACCAACTGCCTTCCATGTTTCATCCTCTTTAGTGACTTTCTAACTTCACCCTTACTAATCATTGCCACTTTCTGGTCCTTCACACTTGCCTCTTCTATTCTTCCGTCTTTCACATTTTCTTCATTCATTAACTTCTCAAAGTATTTTTTCCACACTACTAGCACCAGTCAACACATTTCCATCTCTATCCTTAATCACCCCTACCTGCTTCAAATCCTTCCCATCTCTATCCCTCTGTCTGGCCAACCTGTAGAGATCCTTATCACCTTCTTTCATGTCCAACCTGGTGTACATGTCGTCATATGCCTCTTGTTTAGCCTTCACCACCTCTACCTTTGCCCCACATCGCATCTCAATGTATTCCTTTCGCCTCTCCTGAGCCCTCTCGTTGTCCCACTTCTTCGCTAATCTTTTTCCTTGTATGACTTCATGTACTTTGGGGTTCCACCACCAAGTTTCCTTCTCTCCTTTCCTACCAAAAGACACACCAAGTGCTCTCCTGCCTGTCTCTCTGATCACCTTGGCTGTAGTAGTCCAGTCTTCTGGGAGCTCCTTCTGTCCATCGAGGGCCTGTCTCACCTCTTTCAGAAATGCCGCACAACACTCTTCCTTTCTCAGCTTCCACCACATGGTTCTCTGCTCGACCTTTGTAATCTTAATATTGATTGATTGAATGGATATTGATATTTATCTGTTTTCCCACCTCGTTCAATCATTGTTGATAATGATTGTGATTAGCTGGCAACCAGTTCAGGGTGTACCCCACCTCCTGCCCGTTGACAGCTGGTTCCAGCACTCCCGCAAACCTTGTGAGGATAAGCATCTAAGAAAATGGACAGATGGGTGGATGGTTGGATGGTAATATGAGCATTTTTTTTTACATAAGTGTGTGCAAAACTGGTAAGCCTTCCCATCAACTGGTAGCCAAGTAGTAACTCTCAGTTGATGACGTCTGACCTAGAATAATATGTGGCTATACTACACAGTGAGTAACTGATGGTGTAGTGGTACACATGCCCGACCTCGGTGAAGGCAGCGTGGGATCGATTCCCGCTCATTGATGGCGTCGATATGTGCCCTGCGACCGACTGGCGACCAGTTGAGGGTGTAGTCTGCCTCTCGCCCGAAGTTAGCTGGGATAAGTTCCAGCCCTCCCGCGACCCTTTGCGAGGGTAAGCGGCTTGGAAAATGAAAACAAGACACGGTATTACTGCAGGCCTACATTTGAAGTAGTCTCCATGCTGTGGCTATGGGGTACACAGTACAATTACACTATAATAATAAAGCACTTTGAAAAGTAGTCTTGTCAAAAAACCCTCCAATTAATTCAATGATTGCCCTATAAAGGGTTACGGGCATCTGTGTGTTGGTGGATGCTGTGCCTGTGAACCACCCAGGAGACCCCCATGATGAGCGCAGGGAAGGAGAGTGACTAACTTCACTCTTTCTTTTCTTCTCCTCCCCAGCTGTGTCTTCAAACGGCCTTTTGATGTGGCAAATTCGAAAGAACGAGCGAGTGTGTCAATATCATCTAGGCCTCGTTTTCTACGCCATTGACCTGGGAAAAGAGCATGCAACCGTCATCCGGTCAGTTTGTGTAGGCCCGTGACCGCCGCACTGGCAACTGGGCTTATGCGGAAGAATGTGCTATTGTGCCCACCGCCAATTATTACCTGACCACACCATGAGTGTGTGTCTCCTTAAAGAAAAATGCCCTTCCTTCTCTCCCTTTCCTCGTGAGCGTTAGTGGGCATTTCCTTGTGAGTAGTGTATACACTCTGATGCATTATCCCTCTGGCATGACTGGAAAGTCATTTTTGCCCTTTTGCAACACTGGGTCACGCTTTACTGCACCTGACTGAATCTTTCCAGTCAGCCCAACTCAGCTCTGCGTGTGTGTTTAGTGAGAATGCATAAAATATAACACGTGCTCAGAAGAATTGAGTAAAACTTCAGACAAAAAGAAAACACCCCTCCGCCCATTGTCTCTAGCACTGTGCTAGATGGGGGTCATAGGTGAGCTGGGGCCTATCTCATGTGACCCCTAAATTGGTCGCCGGTCAATCTCAGGGCGCATGTAGGGATGGGTGACCAAACACACCCACTCACAGTCAAGCGAGTGAGCCACGACGCCATCAGCGATGAACTATACCGGTGATTCTCAAACTTAAAAAAATGCTGAGCTAATCCAGAGACGGGAAGTGGAAAAAAGTGGAGCAATTCAGGTACTTTAAGCCCCTCGCATGTGGGAAAGGGGAGCCACAGTGGCCGTTGACTGAATGGGAAAAATGGTCAAAAAACACTAAAACAAAATGAAAATATTGGTAAAGAGCTGCTGTCAGCCACAGCTCCTACTCAGACACTCACACTGACTCACTCATCAGTCAGAAAGCCATTCTCCTTAAAGGCACACGTCCAGCATAATATACATACAATACGTACAGTGATCATACTTTATAAAAGCAGTTTATTTCTTTTGACGTTCACTTCTATTCTGCTTTATTTTCTAGTGCAAAACGTCTGTATTACTTTAAAAAAAACAAAACGGTTTTTTTAGGGCTGGAAATTTTTGCTTTTGCTTTATTTTTTTAATGTTGCATATGTTGGATAATGGCGGCACGGTAGACGATTGGTTAGAGGGTCTGCCACACAGTTCTGAGGACTGGGGTTCAAACCCGGGCCCACGCGCGTGGAGTTTGCATGTTCTCCCCGTGCCTGCGTGGGTTTTCTCCAGGCGCTCCGGTTTCCTCCCACATTCGAAAAACACGCATCGTCAGTTAATTGAAGACTCTAAATTGCTCCTAGGTAGGCAAATTCTATGTGCCCCGCGATTGGTCGGCAACCATTTCAGTGTGTGAGCGGCTCCAGCGACCCTTGTGGAGATAAGCGGCTCACAAAAGGGATGGAGATGCTGGATCGTCAAGAAGCGTGACTTCACGTAAGACGTCGGCGAACCTCACAAGAGCGACATCAAAGGACTATTGCTTTTTGTTCAATTCCAAAAGAAGGAGCAGTCAAGAGGACAAAACGAATATAGACTAGAAATTTCATAAGGGGAGCTGACTCACGTTCAAAGCAATAACACTCAAAGCGTTACAAAACACGTTATCACTTGTTGTTTTGGGTGGTTAACTTGTTTTTACTTACTTACTTACCTACTTAAGAATGTTATGAAGTGACGTGCCTGAGGCGCATGTGTGAAATATGCCAGCTCCCAACAAATGAATGTGGAATACAGAAAGTCAAAAAAGACAATCCTCAATCATGGGTTTTGTCCATACAAGTACTCACTGACCAACCAGCTCGCGATACACTTCACTAAAGTGTTTGACTGATGTACTTTATCACAATGCTAGCTGGCATTATATACACTGAAGAAAAATATGGATGCAATTGGAGTTTATCATTGACATTTTTGCTCACTGCTCACTGTGGATAGTGGTTCCCCAATTACAAGCCACTCAACATTGTCACCAGCCGCGATTTTGGCGTGGTTATAATAGGGCTCCAGAACCAATTGTCAACAGGAGTTTGCGGGGGGATATAGTAGTCTCCCATTCAACTGCATTGTGAAACATTTATACAGATGATGTTTGAGAAAACTACAATTACACAGTATTTAATCTTTTTTATTCAAACCAAAGTGATAGTGGAAATAGCGTTGTTGCCTGCTGCCGCATTTGTTGGGTTGATGGGTGTTATTATCAAGCCCCCAATCCAACATTCCTTTTTTTGCCATTTTTTTAGGAGCTGAACTCAAAGATCTTTTCTCTGGAAACAAAAACCCTCCGTCCATCCATTTTTTGAGCCGCGTATCCTCACGAGGGTCGCAGGAGTGCTGGAGCCAATCCCAGCTGTCATCGGGCAGGAGGCAGGCTACGCCCTGAACTGGTTGCCAGCCAGACAATCGCAGGCCAAAACAAACATCCATCCATTTTCTTAGCTACTTATCCTCACGAGGGTCATGGGAGTGCTGGAGCCTATCCCAGCTGTCAACAGGCAGGAGGCAGGGTACACCCTGAACTGGTTGCCAGCCAATCGCAGGGCACATCGAGACATACAGCCGCACTCACAATCACACCTCGGGGCAATTTAGAGTGTCCAATTAATGTTGCATGTTTTTGAGATGTGGGAGGAAACCGGAGTGCCCGGAGAAAACCCACGCAGGCACGGGGAGAACATGCAAACTCCACAGAGGCGGGGCCAGGATTGAAACCCAGGAACTCAGAAGTGTGAGGCCAACGCTTTACCAGCTGATCCACGCTCAAATATTCTTCTTCAGATTTTCTAAATCTCTGGATGAATACAGTTCGGGCACTCATGAATCAAGGTACTGCTTTTCAAATGTAATAAAATGTTAAATAAAGGTTTGAGAATGGTAACAGTCTGATGCTGGAATTCACTATTTCCATTATATTTCCAAACAGAAAACTTGCTTTGAGATCTGAACGAATCGGAGGCGCCCTAGAATGGATTTGAGCTCAAAGGTTCCATACTTAGGAATCTTCTTTGTGCCTCTGCAATTCGTGCGTGTACATTATGTGTATGTTGTCATGCTGTCCTCCATGACCTCGCTGTGCGGGCACCCCACCCACAATGTACAAGTATGCGCTCACGTCCCCTCCAAAAAAAAATAAATAAAAAAAAATAAACAACTAAAAAAATTGTACAGATGGATGTGCATGTGTTCTCACGGTTTCTATGCAACGCTTTGCAGAGGCCCCTTCTGGTTCGGGTCCTGGACAACACCTCTCTCTCTCCGATCCGTCGCTCACTCCTCACTCTTTCCTTCACCCTGGAGAGGGAGGGAGGGAGAAAGACAAAATGGGAGGCGGATAGTATGTGTGTGTGTGTGTGTGTGGTGGGGTTGGGTGGGGTGGGGGGGTTAGTGGAAATAACAGGCTGCTGTCTCAAGAGGGGCAGAAAAAGAGCCAGGGGTGAGAAAAAGAAGGATTAAAAAGGTGTTTGCTGGGCACTGGGGAGCCTAAAAATAAATCATTTTAGGGGTTTCAAATTAAAAAAAAAAAAAAAAAAAAATCATCTCCCGACATGACCAGGTATGAAAGGCACATGAATGATGAGCTGGGCTGATACACGTGAAGACAATGGGCAACGGGGAAGAGATTTGGATTTGGAGATGGCCAGATATGGAGAGATGGGGACACGATTGGCGCACTGATGCGGCCGGAGGAAGTCGTGCAAGATAGGAGCGTGCAGGGATGGGAGGGGAGAAAGTGATAGAGGAAAGCAAACAAGAGAAGAAGAAAGAAAAAAAAACACAACGGAATCTTTTTTTTTTAAGTTTCGCAAAGAGGGAGAGAGAGGGAGGGAGGGAGAGTTGAGGGGTTAGAAGGGAGGGGAGAGAAAAAGAGAGAGAGCGAGAGAGAGCGTGTGTGTCTGTGTGTGTGTGTGTTTTTATGAATGAAGTGAGTCACTGCCGATGTGTCATAGGCCCGACGTCTTTATAAAGGAAGTTTTAAACAAGCCTAAACACTTCACTTGCGCGCAAAAAATTGGACTTACCACACATCGCATCCTTCTCTCTCTCTCTTTCCCTACTCTGTCTAAGTGCTTCTCTGTCTTCCATACAGACTACAATAGATCAAACTTTACTCCAAACTTTAAAAAAGAAAAAAGTTGGACGATATTGACTTTTGACATTTTTTTTTTTCTCCATTTCCCTCCTATTTCACCTCGCCTCCGCAGCGTTCCCTGCAAGCTGTCAGGACGCGCTTTGCTCCTCATTTTGACTAAAAAGGCGCCAAAGCCGAAGCCGGAGCACGTGACACGTCTTGCCGGAGTGCCCTCTAATTTATTACCTTTTAATTTATTTATTTATCCACCGCTGTTTGGCGTTTCTGTTCTGTTGGATCTGAACCAATATGAAATGTAAGTGAACGTGTGTGTGTGTTTTTTTTAAATTTAATCATCTATTTTATTTTCATTTAAGATTACCGTTAGAGTAATTTGAATTTGGCATGTTATATATGTGCATATGAAAAATAACATGAATTCAATAGGTTTGAACACAGTTTCGTATTCAATAGCAATTTTTTTTTTTTTTTTTTTTGGCAAAAGTAGTAGTTGTTTTAGTGTCCTGCAACGATTCAGGTTGGGAGGACAGTGAGTTCACACGCATGTTATTTTGTCTGTAAATCCTTGCGGTTCACCTGTAATTATCAAGCCTCCGCGGCTTCAGCACCACTGTGGTCTCCTCCTTTTTAAATGCTTTACACTAGCATGTATTTGAACTTGAAAGGGCAAAAGAATGAATGAGCTTAGTGTTTGCAGTTTCTGACTTGGCCCCCAGTCTATATAATTTATAGCGGCAACACGCGCGCCGATCCAGTTGCAGGTGTGACAATCAGTCGCATTCATTGCGCCGCTTTATCCAGGCCAGCGGTGATGCTGATGTGTTTAATGATTTGCCTGTGAAAACACGAATCTGTCACCGAGGCTTAACACGGGGGCGCCCTGTGCCAAGTCTGGAGCTATTGTTTATATTATGGTGCAATATCTTCCTCTGGAGTTGACAGCAGAGGCCTGAGGTCATTATCATTACGGCGAGATGACAGCGCCTCCCCTGCTAATTGCTTCCGTTTTGGTCTTCTTTGCAGTGCTTCTCGACTCCTCGTCATCTCTCCTCTTCTCGCTGCTATTGGCCCAGCTGCCTGTCTTCACGTCTGCCTCTCCGGTGCCTCATCGGCGACCCAGCGACATGGACAAGCTGTCCAACCAGACCAAAAACCTCATGAAGCTCACGCAAGAACTGCTGGTAAGTGCCGTCGTCGCAAAAGCGGGCAAGTGGACGAGTTCTGCTCCTCCGCTTCGTTTCCCGCGGAATTTTCCTTGACTTCTGTTCATAACCGTAAGAAGAAATGCTAAATATGCAACATTATAGGGCAAATATTAGAGGCTCAACACAAAACAAATGAGCTAAGGGACGAGAAAAACTTCACATTCTCGCCAAACACCAAGTCTGTAAACAAACACAGTGCAGCTAAGCGTTTGTGCCAATATGTCCAGTCCACTAAAAGTATGATCTTTATCAACACATTACACTTACATATCACATCCAAGTTGACAAATGATATTCAAAAGATGCGTTAAGATAGGAGTAAAAGAGGTTAGAGCTGCTCGTGTTACTTCCCAAAATATAACCCCCAACTGCTGGCCTGGCATGCATATTACAGCATTCTTGGAAAAATAACTTTTTCCTGTTTTTACTCGGTCTTATCAAGTAAATTCCAATTGTCCTCGGCTCAAGTGTTCGTCATGATGCTTGCCGGCCATTGCGCCACACCTTAATTACTTAATAGCATTAATTAAAGGGCTGATGTTATGTTCAAGTCGACAGTGCAGCCTTTTTGGCACGCTTTTCATGATCCCGGCTATTACGTACGACTCCGGTCAGACTTAAGCTGCTTTTAACTGATGACCGACTGGCCGGAGTCCACGTGCGAGCTTTGACCAGAGCAGAGATTTGACAGAGTGACCTCACTCTTTTTTTTATCCTCAAGGGCCCAAAGAAAGCTGACTCAGCACCCTTGTCACCTGACGTGCAAACAAAACACACGACAAGGGCAAAGGAGACAGTGAAAGGAAAAAAGAAAAAAAGAAAAAGACAAGCTAGTGAGTTAAAAAGTCCATGCCAGAACTTTTCTTGCCTCCAGCTCAACTGAACATACCAATCATGAAACAACAACAAACAATACTCTACAAGAGGTTTGCATGAAATCATGTTTGGGTTCTGCGGCAAGACTGTGGAAGTGTGATTGGAATAGAGGAAGCTTAAATTTTTCCCACTGCTGGCTCTTACTGTACGGACACGTCTGGCTAAAACGGGCTATTTTGTCGACATTTGAGCGGGTAGGAAAAATCAGATGTGAGAATGCAGCCAAGATTTGTCCCCAGCTGCTTCTTTATAACAGGTGAAATTACAGTACATCCTATCATATCTGCGCATCTTTGGTTTCACATGTCTGATCCAGATTCTATTTTAGCATTATGCAAACCCCAAAACTCTTTGTGTTAAAGGAGATAAAGCTAAAAATAGCCTCGTACTCTCTCTAGTCTTGATTAGTCGATGTGTAGTACAAGTGTTCTATTTGTGTGTGTTTGAGGCTATCGCTGTCGCCTCCGTCCAACCTGTGGTTCAGCTATGAAAAACACACGCACACACATCAAGGAGCATTGGGGACAGTATTTGACGGTGTTCAGTAACATGGAAGATGTACTTTTTTTTCTTATTGTGTGGAATTTTTGCTAAAAAGAGGACGTCGTTCGGAAAGATAAATAGAATAGGAATCCGTGGAAAGTCCCAGCTAGAGCGGCAATGAAAGTGATGCTTTTAAAAGAGGAGCTGGAGCGTATACGTATAAGTTTATATAAGTTTTTTTGCGACAAAATCAAGTAAATGTGGCCAAGAGTGTCTCTATGGTGGCAAAGATACATGTGGATGTGTGCATTTTTGTGGTCTGTTGCGTATGTGCTCGTACTGAGGTTTCTGTAAATAGTCACGGTCGTGTAGGTGTGGTGTTTCATGTTTTACTTTTGGTCGCCACAGCAAAGTGACTTGATAAAAATCAAAAAGGAAGATTTATCACATTCCTGTATTTGCATTCGGGAAGACAGAGGGGCTGGATGCTAAGTTTTGCCAGGTGATGTCATGAGCCGCAATGGCGGGAGTAAGAAAAGGGAGGATAAGAGAATTAAAACGCTGAGAAAGATGGAGCTAAAGCCACAAGAGATGAAGAGATCAGGGAGACGGAGCGGTGTGTGTGTGTGTGTGTGTGGTGTGTGTGTGTGTGTGTGTGTGTGTGTGTGCGTAAGGCGATGTCCGCGCGTGCATGTGTGTCTCTGGTACGAACGATGGATGCAAGTGGACAAAAGCTGCAGAGACAAAACAGGACCACGACATAAGTGAGCTCTTATGAAGAGACACAATGTGGCACATTTGTCCCCCCCGCCCCTCCCCTCAAAAAAAGAAAAAAAATCGTCAACACTGCAAAACAGGTTAAGGAAAGATCAGGCCTAGACAACATGTTTGCAAAAAAAAAACATTTAAAAGCCTTAATGTTGTTATGTTCCTCTCATGGGATGACGCATGCTGCAGCGCTCATTTACATTCATTAGGAAATCAGGCAATAATGCATCTTGCTTTTTGCTCAATTGCACTACAGTGGTGCCTTCACTTATGCGTCATTGTGTGGTTAATTTTTGTTTTTTCTTGTTGCTTCATGGTGTGGGCCAAAATGCGAATTCTAGATACGCGGTTGCTTGACTGACGTGGAAAACAAAATGGCGCAATAGAGGTACAGTGATGCACTCACATGTGGGCAAGGAGAGCCAATGTCTCCGACGCACTTGAAACCCTTTAATGTACATGACGAATACACAAATACAAAATGAAATCACTTCCAAGACGTTCCTGTAGGCCACAGCTCACAGCCAGACGCTCACATACAGACTAAGTAACTCCAGTTCCTGACGTCACTCGACAAGCCTCACCAAGCTATGCCCCTTAAAAGGACACATCCGACAGTACATACAGTAATAATACTGACCCCCAAAAGCCATTTGTTTGTATTCTCAACAGATTATAATGAATTTTGAAGACACTGTATTTGGTATACAGAATGACTAAGTTACGAGACTGCTCACGGAACAAATTAAACTCAATGTAGCACAGTACTGATAGATACCTAGAGGGCTATTCACCTGCGTGCATATTTTTTACCCCCCTCTGGCGGCCCACACGGGAAGTACACCAGCGTGAGAGCAGACGTGGATGACAACACGAGCCGTAGCTGGGCAGTGGGGAGCCCTGCGTCATGGCATCTTTTTATAGTGACCTTGGAGTTTCCCTTCAGCTGTGTACTGCCGCTCCTGGCTGCCTTTTTGGTCACGTCGTGTGTTGTTGTACGCACAAAACATCCTGTGGGTTCAGGTCATTTACTTTCATTGTTGAGATCGAGCAGAGGTGGCAAAAAGTACTCGCATCTAAATAGAAGTACGGTGTAAGGAAAACACTGTGTTTAAAAATAGAAGTATTGATTTAACTTTTTCAGTTAGAGACCTTGTTCAGTGAATTTTCATATTTCCTCTGGAATAGATTATACATGTTTGAAGATAATTGCTGAAAATCTGCAAATACTGAAAAGTATGTAGTACTCAGTTGTGGAGATTTACAATTTAAGTTTTCACTTTTTCAATTTTTGTGATTCTTGTGTGGGGCGCTTGGTTAAAATGTGAACCAGTGATCCACTTGAGCGCCCAAAATGAGTCTTCCCTCCCCCACTATATAAGAATTTGAGCACATCTATGCGCGTCAGTGGTTATCTGGTGTAATTCCGAATTACTCATACTTAATTTCTAGGTTCAAGCCTGTTAATTAGCAAACTAGCTCGTGGCTAGCACATCTCATCATAGGGTGGAAAGCACTGTGACCACCTGGTAGGATATATTCCAGCCACCACATTAAGTGGATATATTTGTGTGGCTAAAACATGTTGGGGTGTACAGGTATAGACACAGAAAAATCCAAGAGGAAGTGGAATTTATTTTTCAGTGTCACAGCAGCAGTATTTGATTAACAGATGACATTAGAGCAGGGCGTGGCGTCAGCGCATTCAGTCAACATACCCACAGCCTCCAAGACGAGGGACAATGGCTTGATTTTTCACCATTAAGAAGCCTTATTTTCAAGGTTATGTATTTTGGGAAATTTTGAGCTGCATAAAGTGAGTCTCTAGCAAGGATTTAGGATTATAGCTCAAGGTCATTTAAAAGAACACTTCGGTTTTGTCGTGAGAATGTCCAGAAAAAGGCCTTATGACAGCCACTTCTGTTTGACCCAGTTTTGTATCCGCTTTGTCCGTATTTAGCAAAGACCGCCCCATTCCTCTCATTGATTCCCGCTGTGTAGAAGGCCAACTTGTGATGGTATGTGTATGGCAGTTATGTTGACAGCTGTTGCTCAAAAGTGGAAAGGGAAGGAGGAAATCTTCAAAACAATAGCCCACCCCAAACTCTAGAAAAAGCTGGTTTGGCAAAATATGTTCCATCAAAATACTTGGCAACTTTTTCAATCATTCAGATTTGCCATGTTTATCAACAATGCATCCCATGTGGAATGGAATGACTTGAAGGACTTCAAGTAAAAGCATATGAAAATGTATAAAAGTATAAACTGAAAAACTCTTGAATAAAAATGAATGTTTACTGTCACTAATATAGAAGGATTGTATTGATAACTTGGCTCAATGGGGAAAAATATTTTATTAACTTTGATAACTAGTGCTCATATTGTGAAGAGGGGAAAATGATTGGATAGAAATTTGCTGGAAGCTAAATTCTGATAGGATCAATACTATTGAACTGATAACGTGGTCTGCATGAGTGAAACAAAACGTGACAAAAAAGGAAAAATTTGATGACAATATCATGTCACGTGTCCCAATTAAGATCTTAACTTTACAGCTTCCTCTATTTATGTCTTTTTTTTTCACATTGTGTCAACAACAGCAACTTATTTTGACAAAATGAGTAAAAAGAACAGTTACCCGTTTGAACAAAAATGTGTGAGAAAACTCAAGTAAAGGAGGAAAAAGATACCTGGAAAAATTACTTAGCTATAGCAACTACCCATTTGTTACTTGCCACCACTGACATTCGGGGAGGTTGAGTGCGGGTGAACTCACTCTGACCCCAATCGACCACACATCCTTCGGCGAGCGCTACTGTCTGAAAGCGCAGGAAACAAAGTGTCTCCCGGCTAACGTTGTCACGCCGCTAATACTTTCCTCATGCTGCCGTGACTTGTCTGAGGCATGAGCGCGTCTGTGCTGATGCAAGAGAGTGACGAGCCGCTGTGTGTTTGTGTGTTGTTTTCTCCTTCAGAGGGAGCATGCCTTCGACTCTGACGTGGAGCCTCACAGGTTCAGAACCCTGCCAGAAATGAGCAACAGATCTGCCAATGATCTCAACAACCTTGAGGTAATGCCCCCGATAATGTGTTTCTTCTGTGTGGAGAGCCTGGCCTCTTTTCTCCGTCTTCCACACACAGTTACAGCACATCTTGCCACACCCATGCTCAGTCTCTAAAACTTGCTGTCCCCCCTCACCCCCGCCCCCACCCCCTCCTTAGCTGAAGCCCACACTCTCTCAACTCCATGCAGACCTGAAGCTGTACGAGCACCACTTTGAGTGGCTCAACAGGGTGTCCAAGAAGCACCATCATCCCGCCTTGCCCAAGCTGGCAGAGGTGATCAAGGAAATGAAGTCGCTCATCAATCTTCTGCACCGTCAGGTGAAGAGCTCAACATTGGCTCAACTTTCAGTCTGTTTAAGCAGGAAAAAACTCATCTATCCAATATTTTTTTTATAACGTGGGTGGGTGTAAGAAGCCTATCCCAGTTGACTTATGGCCCTTTTCCGCTGCACAGTCCCTAGGCTCACTCAACTATTTTCCATTGGCAAAAATAATAGTAATCCAGAGGGACTGAGCCCTGCTGTGAACAGCGAAAACCCAGCAGGGAGTGACAGCCCCCCGAAAAATGTTCAGAATTTGTTATAAATTCCACAAGATGGCGCCAAAGCGCAGCTTTTATAATAGACAGGGCTTTGTCCTGTCTAAGACAAGCTCCTCCTCTGACGTCGACATAGTTCCTTGTCGACGACGTGCCACAAGATGCTGCCAAAGAACTACTTTTAAAAAAGACAGGACTTTGACGCCATCTTGCAGCATGCAGAAAATGTTTCAAAAAGAGCTCAAAGAATGTGTTTGTCAGCAAATGTGAGCGGAACACAAAAGGTGGATCTTGGAACGCTGGAGGAACGTGAGAATAAGTGGCAAAAAGAAAATGGATGGATGGATGCCACAAGATGGCAGCAAACCACTTCAAGTAGACAATGTCGGACTAAATGAAAACCTTTCCCTCATTTTAACATATTCCTTGGCCTGCATATACCACAAGATGGCGGCAAAGCAATATTTTTACATTAGAAATGGTGTTGGCCTGAATATAAAAAGAACGATTTGCTGAGTTTTTCGGCGAATAACAAAATATATAAGAAAAGAGTCCATGAATCGGCAAATTTACAAATACCAATACACAAATATACGGGCGCTGACTATACTACGAGGTACAGGGTTTTCTCGGTTTCTGCTACGTTCCACAGCAGGGGCATATCTTGATTTACTATGTGTACTTATGCTAACAAAGCAGTTAAGTCATAATTACAGTAAATATTTGCATGAAAAACCCTCAAGTACTGTTTTTAAGAGTACTGTGCCAATACCAACGTGGTTGAAGTAAACCACTGCTTTATCACCACATCTTAAAACTTATGAGGCTACATGGCAGCCATAACGCAGCACAGCGGCCAAGTAGTTAGCATGGTAGTTAGCTTCTGCTTTCCTGTGTGGAGTTTGCATGTTCTCCGTGTGCTTGCTGAGAATTATAGCTTCTTCCCACGTTCCCAAAACATAAATGGTATGTTCACTGAAGAGTCATAATAGAGCAGTTTGGGCCATATTTTACACAACAACTGCATTTATGAGGCTGAAAGTCAGTAATTATGTCCATAAATATGGAAGACTTGTGTGTTCAGTGTAGGAACACACGGGTACATCCAGACAGGACAAAACCAGAAATAGTGGACCACAGCATTTGCAGCTGTTCCAGTATTTGTACTTTAAAGCCCCCTTAAAGTCTTTTTAGCACACTGTTCATCCATTGTAGACTTAAAAGTCAAAATCCAAATATTGGCTATCAAAAAGTACTCATAAGACAGTTTCAGATAATAACCAAGGTCAACGTGTTCTGTTTCGTGTGGCATTGCCAAGTACTGGCCAGGAAATGCTGGAATATGTCTGTTACCATTCCTGTTTTGTTGTGTAAACAAACACAAAACCAACTGAAGTGTCACACAGTGAGCGGGTTTCGATTTTTCAGATGTGGTTGACAGCTGGTTGACAGTTTGGCAATCCAAACTTTGAATCACAGATGAACTGTGTTGCTAGATTGCCAAAGTAACCACCAATAAAAAAAATAAATTAAAAAAATGCTGCGTTGCATCACAAGAGCTTTCACGATCAAATATATCGTTTTGGTTTGAAATTAAATTTAACCAGCTCCTGCCGTTGCCAAGTTCTAACCATGTCCATGTCCATTTTCCAAGCCACTTATCCACACAAGGGTCGTGAGAGTGCCGGAGTCTGTCCAAGCTAACAATGGGCGAAAGTTAGACTACACCTTGAATTGGTCGGCAGTCAGTTGCAGGCCACATATTGACATCATCACTGAGCAGGAATCGATCCCATGCTGCCTGGACAAAAGTCGGGCGTGTGTACGACTCCACCGTCAGTGACCCCAAGTCCTAACCATTAAAGTATAATACGGTATTACATCATGTGCTTTACGTATAATGCGCAGCATGGTGGATGACTATTCAGAGCATAGGTCTCAAACTCTGGCCTGCGGGCCAAATTTGGCCCGCGGTGTACTTATATTTGGCCCGCGAGGCAGTTTCAAATTAACATTAGAGCTGGCCCGTCGGTATTACAAGTATTACATACTTGTTTGGTTCGATATTAAAGGGTTCATTTGTTTAATTTAACCAGCACTCCCCTTGAGGTACAAGTGGCTCAGATAATGTATGGATAAATTTAGAATTTAAATTATAGCTGTCCGTGTCTAGATAATGTGCGAGCGTGGTCAATTATTAAAGAAATCTCTTTTCTCTTTGTGTATTATTACAATTACAGTGGCCAGGGAAAACCACTTCTTTCTTGAAAATCACATTTGCGGCTGAAAAAAAATACAGTACATTCTACAGCATATGTGGCAAAAAAAAAAAGAAAAAAAATTAACTTTGTCGCCAATAAGAACACTGAGCGTTGCAGTTTTTCCATCGCAGCGTGTTGGTTTAAATGTATGAGAGTCAATCGCCTGATGTGCCCTGACTGTATTTAATTATTTTTACTCAATTATCCAGTTCAGGCATTTATTGCCACATCGCTCAGTTTGCAGTAGACAGTGACGACAGCGCTACCCATACGCCCGCCTGCTGATACAATGAGATGCTTTATAGATACTTGAGTAAATTAATGTATTTTTCAATCTTCCGACAGATGCAGAGAGTTGATGCACCGAAACTGACCCCCGCCACCCCCTCCCTGCCCCCGCACCTCCCTTACCAGTTTGATGTTCTGCAGTCCAGCCAGGAGCTCCTCCACCACTTCAAGCTTTTCTGCGATTGGGCATACAGAGCATTTATCAGCCTCAAGCCCAAAGTTTCCACAACCCAATGAGAATTTTTCATAGCGAGAATGCACAGAGTCCCACCTCGGGCAACAATGGGGAATGGGGACCTTGCCCGTGTGCATTGTAGTCAAAGGCATCCAAAAAGGCCCCAATAATCAACTAATGGCATGTGCAGAGATTCGGGACTTTCCACCAGAGCCAAAGAGGATTCGTTATAATGCAACTACAATAACCATCTGCCAGTGTAACTACGGTGATCATTACTTCTTGAACTATTTCCGAGTTCATGACCATGTTATTTATGTATTTATTTATTTATTGACTGTTAGTAATTTATTTAATGTTATTTATTTGAAGTCGTCACGTGTCACTTCGCATCTTCGTTTCTTTATTGACGTGAATTTATTTGACCACATACTTACTGATTTCTTGTGTCTCACTGATCTCCAAGGTAGCACTTCCTGATCATTTTCTTTCAACTAATTAGTTCCTACTTGTGTATTTTTGCTCATCGGCCTTTATTCCAGTAGATGTGGCCTGGATTTGAGATAGTCAAGGTTTTTTCGCACGGCAGCGTGGAAACACTTTTTAAAAAATAAATCAATGAAAACAAAAATCTGACATGCCAGTTAAATCATGTCAAGCAATCTGTAAGAGTCAAAATGGAGGTCGAAGACGAGTGAATGCTTTTTAGTACCAGAGTCAGAGTATCTATTTTTGTAATGCCTGTTTCTCACGCTTTGCATGAGGAGACATCTCTATTGTGGTAAAGTTGTTTGAGTGGGCCCTTTTGATGAGCACTGATGGACCTGATTAGATTCTTTGCACAAACTTATAGGATTAGCCTCTTGGAAGAGTGAGATGGCTGATTTTGAAACCATGCTTTGGGATGAAAAAAAAAAAAAAGATTTTTTGAGTTAAATACTAAAAGTCTTAAAATACTATGTATTGTGACACTCTAGTACGTAAAAGTGTACATAATTGTACATGAATGTAAATTGTTGTACAGTGCTTTGTGGATGACGTTTTCTACCATATAATTTAGACTACCAATTTTCTCACTATCATTTTTGTTCATTCCTCTTCTAGTATTTGTTACAGTATTGGCTATTTATTTAAATAACTTGGTGGAACTATTTATTTTTGTGCTGCAAGGGAGCAAGTCTCCTCTCTCTTTTTTTTATACTTTTATACAGTTTGTATTCTAATACACTATAATTATAATATGTTAAATTATTGTAACATCGAGATGCCTCTTCCAGACACTGATTGGCCTCAATGTGAAATACGTGCCTTGGTGAAATAAAAACTACAGAATGTGCAAAAGGGATGGACACATCATTATTGTTTTTCATGGACCTAACGTCTCCAATCACTCCTTTTCCACTATGTAGTGACCTCCTGGGATATAATGAGTTTACTGATTTGTAGCACTTTTGGAATGTGTTGTAAGTTCTCTGAGTGGGTTGTCTGCTATATAGTGATTTCAATTTATTCCACAACGCATCTTGAAAAGTAGTACTGGACGACAACAAATCCCATGATGCATTGCGCCAAATAATAAGTTCATTCATTCAGCTTACGTTTCACTTATCCTCACTGAAGCCTGTCCCACCTATCTTCAGGTAGGGGGTGGGGTACACCCTGAACTGGTCGCCAGCCAATCGCAGGGCACATAGAAACAAAGAACCAGACGCACTCACATTCACACCTACGGACAGTTTGGGGTCTTAAAATAATGCATGTTGTTGGGAAGAAACCGGAGTGGTCGGAGGAAACCCACACAGGCACGGGGAGAACATGCAGACTCCACAAAAGGCAGGGGCGGGATTTGAACACCGGTCCTCAGAACTATGAGGCAGACGTGCTCACTCTGGGGTGTCAAATTAATTTTTTGTCGCGAGCCACATTGTAGTTACAGTCTCCCTCAAAGGAGGAATTTTGGAATCAGAAATCAAGGGGAATGGGGATTTTTAACTATGTTGATTGGTAACACAAAAACGCTTGCAATATCTCAACATTATCATTTATGAGAGTTTGAAATGTTGGTAAAGATTTTAACAAAATTCATGGAAGTTCATGCACATGATTTGCCTACGCAGGCCACATAAAATCATGTGGTGGGTCGGTTCTTGCCCCAGCGCCCTGAGTTTGACACCTCTGTGCTAACTAGTCATCTACAATTCCGCCGGAATAATAAGTTATGGTGCAAAAATATCTTTAATATGGATGGATATGAAGGGTAAATCAACTCCAAATAAAGCCCAGATGTTCAAGTAGGCTTTTCCTGAAATAATTTTAATGTGTTTTATTTCAGACGCGTGAAGGTTTTACACGTTCAATGATTGCTATTTCAAACTGTTCATATTTTTTTTCACCACGTCTCAGGCCCCAGTTTCAACTGGGAAAAAAGCCCCAAAACATGATACTACTACCACCATGCAAACTTCATTGTAGGTAGGGCGCTGTTTCGGTGACCAACAGTGTGGTGTTTACACCAAACACGCCTTGAGGAATTATGGCCAAAAAGGACGAAACAAAACCTCCGAAACATCGAATCCAATATGAGCCTACTGCTAACGAAATTTATTTTATTAGTCCACGTTGATATAATGTTTTATATGTGACACTACAGAGGAAATTAGAGGTGCAGCAAAGTAGTGCTGGGGGAAAAATTGATGGAGTAGGAGAGAGAACGATGAATGACTCCAAACACCCTGAGCGTTCAAAAACATGATTTCCGGTATGCGTACACACTACATATCCCAGAGTGCTTTGGGTATAGACAAATGAAGTTCAACGTTTTATGCGTAAAAGTGTAAATAAGTTGTTTATGAGTTATTATACATACAACTTCCCATTTGAAACGATGCCACGATTATAATGAACAGAATAAGAATAAAGATCGAAAACGCTTTGGATAGACCTAGCCAATAGGAAAAGCTCATAATTTTTCCGTAACAGCCAATCACCGTCGTTGTTCTTGGAAACCGACTTCGGGTGGAGAATAGGCTGTGCTGGTGTTTATTGTTAAGGTTGTGTGGATTAGCACTGCGGTATGCATCTCATTCTGTTGTTATCAACAATATTGTTTATGCAGGAATTATAGATACGAGACGAGTTTAAATTTAACCAGTTTTCACGCTTCATTATCGAAAATTATATCGACGTGGTTTTGCTCAGACTAGGGCCAAATGCGGGCCAGTAAGTATCATTGACTGTTTTGTTGACACAGTTGAAAACAAAAAAAGACAGAAAAACGGAATTTCTCAATTGTTTATTTTTATCTAGCGGGTCTCGCATTGGGTTTAAACGAGGACATTTTGTGGAGTACTACTAGTTCGTGTTTGTGTATGGCAAGAAAGCAATGATATGCTGGGAAAGGGCAGTGAGTAAAGAGAGAAGTTAGGCAGGAATGTGTGAGAAAAGTGGGAATGTGGGACGTTCTTACCACAAGTGAAGAGTAACGCCGGATTATTTTTTCTTTTCTTCTTCACGTAAGTTTTGTTATAGAGCTGGAACGGCATCTGCTCCTTCCGGTGGTGGGACGGAAGTCCAGCACTAGAGCAGCAGTAGCAACAACAACAACAACAAAGGATGGACTGATTGTAGTGTCACACTATGTTCCAAAACTGATCTGAACCCAAGGAATACCTTGACCTGTCATGGCAAACTCGGTAGCCACTCTGGTGGTTCAAGCGGAACTCTTGGCTGCACAGTCCTCCGCCTCCCTCTCTCCTTTCCCATCCCTCCTCGGCTCAGGTGAGGAGGGCGAGGATGACAGAGAGAGGGGGGGACTGGTGGAGGGCAACAAGGCTGTGCTGGACAACGTAGAGGTTGTTCTGGACATGGAGGCGTCATCTGAGTCGACCCCGCAGGCAGAGCAGTCCGAACATCCCTTCCAATGTCTGGACTGCGGCAAGAGCTTCAGGTGGTCGTCCCGGCTCACGCACCACCAAAGAAGTCACAACAATGAAAGACCCTACCGCTGCAACCTTTGTCCCAAGGCCTTTAAGGGCTCATCTGCATTACTCTATCATCAAAGGTACACCTCGAGGGACTTAATCCAGACTTAATCCACCTCTTTATACAGCTATCATGTCACAATTATAGAAACTATCAATGCCATAGAAAAACGCCATGTAACAGCATGGACCGGAATAGTTTACAATCAGTATTTATCTTATAACATGATAAAAAACATCCATCCATCATCTCTACCGCTTATCCTCACACGAGGGTGCAGGGATGCCGGATCCCATCCTGCCTGACTTCGGGGTAGAAGCTACCCACTTATTCACTGTGTCAACCTGAGGAAAATCTTTCAACATTGAAGTAAAATGCATCACCCTCACCAGAAATTGATTAGATTTGACTGACCAACCAGTAAGAAAAAGGATGGAAAAATGCAGACATTGTTAAACGCCAGCGATCTGGCCATATGAGGAAAAATGTCAAATCGGATTCGTTTGTATAGATTATATTTTATGGGTCAGCACTATTGATTCTGAAGGCCCTGGGCAGATTAGATTGATACGGCTACACAAAGACTAAAATATGATGGGGAAAAAAAGACTGTACTCTAAATAACAGAATAGTCATGGGAAAATATACAAATAAATATAGGTTTCCGTAAAAAATGGTGGATAGGTTCCCCCAACGAATCCATGAATAGGTGAATTCGCGAAACTGCAAATATGCAGGAAGGTGAGCGACTATAATGAAATTTTATGCAATCAATACAGTAGTAGACTTTAGGTTTTAAATGTCGCTCACTGCTTCTGATTTGCTTAAGCCCTGCTTGTTGCTAAATGTCAGCTTGGATAGGCTCCAGCACACCACAAGCTTACTGAGGACAGGTGCTGTACAAAATTGATAGTGTGATTATCAGTATAACTATCCTGTTACTATGGACTACTTACTGCGAATATCACATGTATTCTAGAGGTATGACTGTCCTCAAAATTAAATATATTTGGAGAGGAATAGGTTGTTTTTTTGTGCTAACAATAGTAATAAATGCAAACATTTGTATTACTTTACAGGGTTGGAATCCTCCTTAGTTGCGTGTTTGCGTGACAATGTGATTTTTTTTTTTTTTTTTTTTTTGCAGGTCTCACTCAGGAGAGAAGCCTTACAAATGTCAGGATTGTGGTAAAGCCTTCAAGCGCTCCTCTCTTCTCCAGGTACATTTTCAAATACAATAGAACCATAAACTATATTTTTTCCCCTTAGTTAATATATAAAAAAAATGTAATCATGGGATCATAACACTCTTATCTTTTATACAAGTGTAAAAAATATGTTAACCAAAGTACAGACACCGAGTGTTCCCAAATGTATTTGAAATATGATTAACTACACATCCTTTGCCTAAACAAATTGAATGGAATGGGCTTCATGTCGGGGAAAATAAGTATTAATTGAAATTCTAACAATATAGTCAAACGGCTACAGACGTTATAATGGATTTAACTTAGCGTGATAAATTTTCACCATTTGCACTGCCTGGGACGGTTTCCTTTTTGCCTTCATCTTTGAATTTTTTGGTTCCACGTCCAAACCTATTTTTGCTTTACTGTGCTGTTTTTGTGTTTTTATGGAGGGAAAAAAAATGCATGTTACTCATACTTGTGTTTGACTCTATTCTAACTCACAAAATGCCTTTTTGCTGCAAATTGAATGTCATTCTTCAGCTGCAAAAAAAAAAAGAGGCAAACAGTAATCTATCATGAAATTTAAACAATTTTAACATTTTGTTAACACTGTGTAACAATTTGAGATTTTTTCAAATGCAATTGCCAATTATTTGATGATGATGATGTAAACATTTAGAACACCTTATACTGTACATTGAAACAAATAGAAGCACTAATTAAGTTCTGTCGACTTCATTCGTCATGCTTTTTTGTATTCTACACTGTCATACAAGTGTAAAAAGATGTTAAATGCTGTGAAGTAAAACTTGAAAACAAAAATTTGACATTCTCACCATTAATTTTATGTGAAGAGGAAGGCTTATATGGAAGTAAATATATGCTACCAGGATTTGAATTTGAAATGCCACAGAAAACAGTATTTGAGTTTGAAATGTAAAGTGATCACATTTTCAATAGTTGTATTTCAGTGTAACTTTTCAATGTTAACAATTCAACGGGCTACAATTCGCTGTCTAAAATTCACCGTCTGTGCCACCAGGCAGGGTTACTTCAGGTCAGAGCCAAACAGCTAGCCAATCCAGTTACGCTTTCTTAGTATGTGACGTCACGTGACTAAGAAAGAAATACAACCATTGAAAATGTGATCACTTAACATTTCAAATTCCAATCCTGGTGGCACATAGGCTTACTGGATGTAACATAACATCACTATAAATAAAGGAGGTTAAAGAAAAACATGTGGATTTAGCAGTACCTTAGATGCTAACGAAGATGAAGTCACACAATCTGGTGAAGTCTCAGGTGACATCACGCTGCATAGGTTTTGGTTGTTTTTCAAACTGTACGACTTCAGGGGTGTTTACATTTTTGTGGTTTCACTAATATATGCGCAACAATTTTTTAAACATGAAATTGCTAACTTAGCTTAATTTCTCTGCCATCACTAGGTGCATCAGAGTGTCCACACTGGAATCAGAACCTTCTTGTGTCCATATTGCCCCCTGACATTTAAATGGAGTTCCCATTATCAGTATCACCTGCGCCAGCACACTGGCGAGTGCCCATACCCGTGCGATACTTGCCCCAAGGCCTTCAAGAACTCTAGTAGTCTACGGCGACACAAAAACGTCCATCTGGGTCTCAAACCTTACACCTGCACTGTGTGCAACAAATCCTTCACTCAGTCCACTAACTTAAGGCAACACATGAGGATACACACGGGCGAGAGACCCTACGTGTGCAGCGAGTGTGGACGGAGCTTCACTCACTCGTCCAACCTGGCGCTGCACAAGAACTCTCACACCAACCCAGGGGTGGGTGGGAAGGAGGGGAAGAATGCAGAGGATGCAGGGCGGGGGCGCGACCTGGTGGAGGTGGTGGTGGTGGGCTCGGAGGAAGAAGCCACATCTATGTTGACAGCCATGGTAGGGTATGTAAGCCAGGAAGGGAGTGACGGAGTGGGGATGGAAGAAGTCTTCCTGTCCACCTCGTCATCCACCCAGAATCCAAACCTGCTCCCCCAGCTCAGCCTCCCCCCCTCGAGGGAGAACAAGGATGCATCCCGGGCAATCGGGACGGAGGTCCACCTGAGCACGGACACCGGTGCTAGTCTTCTGCTTTACAGCTGCGGCAGCTGCAACCACACTTTCGCTACGCGGACTGAACTCGAGGAGCACCAGTCCATTCATATGGCTCCAGAGGAACATGCCTCCACTGGAGAAGTGGGACCAGGGGCTGCAGAGGTCGAGGTAGCGGATGGCTTGGTGGGGGCCGGCCACCTGCTTGCTGGCTTTGAAGAGGTGGTAGAGACGACCGCAGCAACTGAAAGTGGACATACGGCCGAGGTGCTCCTTGGAATTACGGATCCAACTGATGGAAACAATTCAGTAAGTGATAAAAACTGATTCTAGGCCAGTAACACTGTATGATATTAAATAAAGTTCGTCCCAGCATATGAAATAATACCTTGAAGACCAACCACAATAAGTACAATCCTCCGACATAGAGACAAACTAAACTTTGTTTATAATTGTAATTATAATTCTTCTCACGTCCTCATCCACAATTCTCCCAAAGAGGCAAAACGTGCTTGCTTCGAGCTGTTATTTATCACTCCCAATTTAAGTGTTCAAACACTGGAACATAAAATGAATAGAAATATGCATTGTATATTTAAACAAGTTGTATCATTTTGTATTACAAAAATCTGCTATCTTAATACTAGTATATCCTGTGAATTGCCATATACAGCAACATCCCCGTTTTGGAACAAATTGGTTTTTGAACAAAAATTTCGAGATTTTTTTTTTCTTTTTTTTTTGCTTCTGTTTTCGAACAAAAATCAGGACTCGGATGCCCCCGACAAAACCCGGAAATAACATATTGCCCGCGGCCAGACCAGGTGACCCACGACACGCTTTGCTGTGAATTCCCACGCCGCCAAAAAAACCCCGAAATAACATAATGGATGCGGCGCAAGCAGCTGACCCACCCACGACGTGTTTTGTTATTGTCTTATTCGAACGCCCCCCTAAGAAACCCGGAAATAACATCGTACGCGGTGCAAGCAGTTGACCCACCCACGACTCGTTTTGTTATTGTCAATTTGAACTTCAAGGCAGGTACAGACCAAAATTATCACCTAGCCACACACTTCCACTCACAGTAAAGTAACTCCAATGTCACGAACCCTCAACTTGACATCCTGAGTAGCAATCGATGTTTCAGCAGTCGATGTAGAATAATTTTTTTAATGGGTCCAACCAGGGGCCAGACCCAAAACCAAATTAAAATATGTAGCGTGACCATTAGAGATGCTTTCACACCGAGATTTGGAGCTGCTCTCAACATTGTCTAATTACTGTTAACATAAAAAATCATCACCAAGCTGTAAATTATTTGATGTGGATGACTTTGCTTGTTTGGTCCTCAAGAGCGTGGGCGCCACCCAGTCCCAGTTTGACCTTCTCCAGAGCTTCAGTAAGGTGATTCAGAGCTCCAAGACTGTCCAGCCAGAAGCTCCAACCACATGGGTGGGGCTGTCATGCGGCAACTGCAATAAGTCTTTCAAGACCAGTGGAGGCCTCAATCGACACATGTCCCTGGTGAGAACACTTCTTTTAATGGTTCTACTACTAAAAGGGCTGTTCAAATCACAGCACTGCATTATTTGTTGAAAACCCTACAGTAATATGTATCAAGTTAATTTTTGCTTCCTGAAATATCCTCTGCTTGTGTTTCACATCCAGATGCACTCCCTCTCGTCCCAGTCCCGTTCCCAGTTCAGCTGCTCCGCCTGTGACCGCTCCTTCCCACTGCTGTCCTCGCTTCTCACCCACCAACACTCCCACACTCCCGAGCAACGTCTCCTGGCCGAGGCCGAAGCTGAGATAGTGTGCCCCCCTTCCCTCTCCTTGTCCCTCCCGCTTCCTTCCTCTCCTGACAAGCAGCAGGATGGCAAGCGGGAGATTCATGCCAGTGTCATAGCCGTGTGCGAGGAGCAGGAAGAACTGCCTGTCAAACCGGCTAAAAACTCCAAAAAGGGTGGAGGAAGCAAGAACATCACTGCTGGAGGTAATGGACATCAAATTAGCTTTATGAGGAACACACAAACAATCTCATTAAACCTCTGAGAAACATTTTAGATAAAGCTAAATAAAACTATATAGTGGGACCTTGACTTCTGAGTTCTCCAATTTAGGAATGTTCCAAGTTATGAACCGTCTTTTTGTTGTTGTTTTTTTTTTTTTTGCGCTTTGCTTTGGATTGCCAAACCTTGAGGTACTAACAAGCTTCATATGTACTTAGGTGAAACGGGGGGCTATTAAGTAATGTAAAGGCGTTGCATATGAGCAAGCAAATCTACAGTTTCCAATGCATTTTAACTCGTTTATTGAATGGGTCAGTCAAATGGTCAAATACAAAATGAGAACACTCACTTTAGTCATTATGATTTGTCCCAGTGCGCCACCGCACTCGCAAATCTGCACAGTCAAGCACAAAAAAATCAAACGCGTAAAATTTGTTACGAGTAGAAATACATACATATTGAAAGACGTCGTTTATTTTGTGTAGTCTTGACATTAATTTACGTGTTTATTTCATAAATGTTGGTGACAAAACAAGCCTGATCCTTAACAATCAGTATTCACCCGGAAACAGTAAATGCAAGTTAACTGTACTGAGCATGTTCGGAAGTGATGCCAAAAACACGGCCCGAGCTTCTTAACGTACTGCGAGCGCATTTATGTCGAAAGTCATCAACATTATGAGCCTCACCAAAGGAAATTCAGTTACACTGAAAACATTTCAGAGATATAACACAGGTAATGTTTCAGTATCTAACTACGATAAGCATGAGATTGTGATTTACTTTGACTTGATCTAAGTTCAAACGTTAGACTAGTCTGTCCATATATCTAAATGTGAACGGTCTTTATTTAGTTTTGACATTGAATGTCTATTGACCTCTTTAAAAATGTTTGTCTCAGTCTGTGCAGTGTCAATAAATTATGATTATGGTATTAACTAACAACTACATACTCGGGTATAACAACACAGTAACTTATTTTATTGTCTTGAGATTCCATCCCTAATCCCACCCGCAACTTTATATCTGCGGGCATTACTGACCACACCCATACATTTTTCAAATGTGAGTGACTACTCACTTGAAGCTGCTTTAGGCTACAGTTCACACCCATTTGCTCACATTGGACTGTAATCAGCCAACCCGACTGCAGCTCCTGATGTTACTCACTAGGCCATGCCCCTTTTAGGCACACCTACAACACACAACTATTACAGTATGTAATACAAGACCTTACAAATGAATTTTAAAAATCATAAGGTTGACCATAAGAGCATTCTTCCTTTAATTTCGATATTTTTTAAAAATATATTTGACAGCCAAAAATACAGTGTCAGGAACTTTTTCAAAGCACAATAAATGCCAAATCTGAATTTTTTTTTTTCCCCCCAACAAAAAAGGAATGCTTCTTCCTATTTAAAATTAAAATGTAAAGAGGCATTGAACTTGATTTGCTATCACCTGCGGCCAGAGTAGAAAACATTTCTGTTAAATAAAGGCAAATTCAAGGTGAAATTGGAAAATTTTTCCAGAAATATTTTGGAAAGATAAAATGAGATTCACTGGTGTTTCTTATAGTAAATGTCATCTTATCTTTGTTTATGTTTGTTTTAAAGGTTGCAATCATTATAGGGTAACAGTGTTTAACATAAGCAAAACCAGAGTTAAGCCACCTTTCAGTATGATATACTTCACTACTACATAGCTGTAAAATAAATAGATTGTGGGAGTGTTAAACATTGTTAAACTGTGTCGAATCGTATTGAAACTGATAGACCTCTTGCATTAAATTTGATTACTGTCCAGGTGTACCTAATGCTGAGGCCAGCCAGTTCATTGTGAGCATAACTTTAGGGCTCAGTGCATTCTAGCATGGCTGGAAATTCCCATCGTGCTTTCTTTTCTTTCACACAGAGCGGCCGTATCGCTGTTCAGAGTGCGGAAAAGCCTTCAAAGGTTCATCGGGCCTCAAGTACCACATGAGGGATCATACTGGAGAGAGACCCTACCGCTGCACAGAGTGTGGAAAGAGCTTCAAGAGGTCCTCACTGCTCTCTATTCACCAGCGGGTGAGAAAAGATCCAAAAATGAATTGTATAGACCAAACAGTATGTGTTAGTTGTTTTTCCATATCATCCTTGTGATTTGATTAATGGTGTGCAGCTATTCTATTACTGTTCATATTTGAAGGGGATCAAAAAATTGTATACAGTATATGTGTCTCTTACCCAGGTGCACACAGGTGTGCGCGCATTCCAGTGTCCTCACTGTGCGCTCACGTTCAAGTGGAGCTCACATTATCAGTACCACCTGCGACAGCACACAGGCGAGAGGCCGTACGTGTGTAAAGAGTGTGGCAAGTCCTTCAAGAACACGAGCTGCTTGCGAAGACACAGTCAGATGCATTCTGGACTGCGGCCTCATGTCTGCACTATCTGTTCCAAATCATTCTCGCAGACATCAAATCTCAAACAGGTCAGTGCAACGTTCACTTTTTCAGGACATTAAAAAAACACACACACAACACTACAAGATAGCTTTATAATTGTAATGATTTCTTAGAAAGAAAGCTTGGAACACTTAGAGAGTATATTCCAGTTGTGTGGTTGATAAGCAAATAATCAAAATATATTTTTGTTTTGCTTGTTTGATAGTTATGGCTCGTCTATGTTTCTAACATAGTAATCCATCCAATCTCAACACCGCTTATCCTGGTTAGAGTCCCGGGGCGCTGGAGCATATCCCAGTTCACTTCCAGCAAAAGGCGGACTACATCTTGAACCGGTCGGCAGTCAGTCACTGGGCACAATTAGACACAGACAACCATTCACAGTCACATTCACACCGTTACACGCTGCGCGCTCCAAAGTGAGGCGAGTGTACAACTCCATTGTCAGTGACTCTTAATATGGTAATATTTTGTTGAAATTGTGTGTTGAATTTGAAACACCATGTGCATTTAAAAGAGAAATACATTTTATTTTTACTAAAACCATGGAGTGTTTATTTATTTATACAAAACATCACCTATAAAAATGACTAAAACGTGACAAACTAAAAAAAAACTTTTTGTTCAAAAGACTACCTAAAACAACACTGAATCAATACAGACACCTATGGGCGACTCGTAGTCAGACATCTTCGACATATATGGGAACCCGTAGACACCAGGGCAACAAAGCAAGAAAAGTTGACCAATTGACTGCTCATAACTCGGGGCACTCAAAAGTCAAGGTAGTACTGTGCTCATACTCTTTCCCTTGTACTGTATTCCACAGCATGAACGCACCCACTCTGGCGAGAGACCCTTCCGGTGCTCACACTGCAACAAGTGCTTCACACACTCTTCCAACCTCCAGCTCCATCTTCGCACACATTCCCCACAGAAGGACTTCAAATGCCCGTACTGTTCTAAAGAGTTCGTCATGCACTCATACTTGCAGAGGCACATCCGGACACACAGCAGTGCCCTCCCATTGCCCTCCCCGGAGGGCGCGGGCAAGGATGGCGTGTCGGTTAAAGCCAGCGTCGGAGGGGTTACAACTACCACCATGCTTCTCAACCCCATCACCCTGGAATCGTCGGGGAAAAACGGAAGCTTGATCGTCTCCCAGCCGGCTCTCAATATTCCCGTCAACACCTCTCAGAACTATTTCATGATTCAAACGGCCAGCGGCTTGCAGCTCATCCCCCTGTCAGCTCCCACACCACCCCCAGCCCCTCCGCCACCGCCACCACCTCCATCTCAGCCTCAGAACTTCTACCTGCTACAGTGCCCTTCGACCAATGGCTCTCAGTCAAGTTTGATTTTGGTCCCCACAGCCAACCAACCTCCAGCACCCCTGGAGCCTGCGAGCGTCCCCGTGTTTCAGACTCTACAAGGATTCAACAGCCAAACACACTCTCAGGTTACCCAGTTTCCGGCAGTGTCCCCACAACACCAGCAGACCCGCATCATAATACCCAACAATAATAACAATACCAACACCTCAGTCGCCTCCCTCCCGGCTGATTCTTTACTCCGTAGGCCCATTTTGGGAAAGAGCAACCGGACAGCAAGGGGTAGACGGGGCCGCAAACCAAAAACAGCTCTTCAGAAATCTGAGACAGCGAGCATGGATGTGACGAACTGTAACACAACCAGTGTAACGCAGCCTGATGGTACTATCACCAACTCGGGCTCATCACCGTCTTGCAGAGCCGTCATGTCTATCTGTACCCTTCCACCGTCAAACGCTCCTTTCCAAAGTCTCTCTTCTTCCAATGTTGTAGAATCCACTGAGGACACTTTGGAATCCACAACAGCCAGCATTTCTACAACTCCCAACACCCAAACACAATTAACTGATATGAATTCGGCGGGAACTTTCCCCGAGAAGCAGTTTGTTTTGTGTTTCAATAATGAAGGACATGCAAAGGAGGGGGTGAATGTTGATGAGGGAGGAGAGTCATATGTGCTACAGTTTGAAGAAAGGGATGCCTCCTCTGAAGAGGCGGGGGGTGGAGGATTGGGTGGGCAGGGGAAGTCGCTTGTTTTGCAATTTGAGGCAAATGCACAAGATGGTGACAACAAGGGAGAAGGTAAAGGTGGAATGATGTCACTCCTACAGGAGTGGGGTGGGGAGAAGGGAGGGGAGAGTCAATCAGGAGAAGAGTGCGGCCAAGGGGGCTCATTTGTCTTCCACTTTCACACTGAGGAACAGGAAGGTGATCAGCCTCAAGTCGGTTTCAGCCAAGAAGACGACAGCAGCTTGCCGCTTTCCTGCACTTCTGCCCAAAGTCTCGTCCCCCTCCACGGTCAGCGTGTGCTGTTCGAAGTTGGCGATGACAACAAGATGGAACAAGGATCTGAGGAGGGTATGCAGATGATAGCCTTGATAGAACGTGAGGGGGGGATGATGGGAGAGGATGGTGGCAGTTGTAGCAATGCAGCTGGTGCTGGAGGTATCTTCCAACTGGAAGGGGGCGATGAAATTGTCATCATTGAGGTGAGCACAAGTAATTTAATAGAGGACAGAGTCGTCGATGTGGACATTTCACAGAACAACGATGTAAAATTTGAAGGTGAAAATGAAGGTGTTAAGGAAAAGTCTTCCAAAGAAAACTGTACAGATGATGCAGAGGTCCAGACATCAGAAGAACACGCAATAGGAAATGGACATATAACTAAGAGATGCACCACTCTTACTAATTGAAGTACACTACTCAGAACAAGTTGGGGGTTATTGGGCTTACAAGTCAAATTTCAGGATGAACCTAAAATGCACTACAGGGAGTCCTCGGTGTACGACTGAGATCATTTCCCACAGTAGCGACTTAACTCGAATTTCGACTTAAGACAGATTTCACCGTGAAAGTCAAAATTTACGATGACCGCTGGGATTGGCTTCAGCATTCCTGTGGTCCTCGTGGGGATAAGCGGCTCAGAAATGGATGGGTGTTGGTACTTCATATAAAAAAATAAAAATACATTAAAAAATATAAGATGCTTCACTTACTTTTAGGGAAGGGAGACTGGGATGGTGAAGAATGAAGTCAGGCTGCGCTCAGCTCATGCTATGTAAGCAAATGCAGGTAGCCGTTGCTAACGATAACTTCCTCCTGGGCGTCCTCTCCTTTCTGCTCTTTCAATGTTAGGCAAACACGCTGTGCCTTTTCCCTTAATGAACATGAGGCTGCTATTCAGCCTACATTTATTCGGATCCTTGATCCATAACGTAAATAATCTTTCCATCTTGGCAACGATCGAGGAACGGTTAAAAAAAAAAAAACACCTTTCTTCTTTTGGGCCATAATATGTAAAAAGGTGCGCGAAAAGGGCAAATAAACTCCCAGCGCACAAACACAGAAAAGCCATATGCATGAGCTAAGTAGAAATACTATGGTGCTGGAACCATAATGGCGGACAAGACTCTGGTGTCGTGTAGTCGAAACGTTTTAGGTTGAGACAGTCTCAAACCAAGAACTCCCTGTATAGCCTTTACCTTTACAGGAAAATTCCAACTGTCCAATGTTTGAGTACAGCTTAATGTTTTTTTTAACAATGAGCTGAATGCCAAAATTAACAGGTGTTTGATCCAAAGAGCCAGATTCTGTAGGCAGGGATTGGCCTTTCAAGGTCTTTGTGTTCAGTCACTGGCCAGCTCACAATGTACCCGACCCGTATGGCCCCTCCCAGTGGAAGTGGGACCAACGTTTACCTTTCGCGCTCTGTGGGTTCAGGCCCGGCCACCAGGCCCTCACCTTTCAGGCCTGGCTCCAGAGGGAAGCCCTGGTGACCTGTGTCCGGGCAAAGCATTCACCCATGTCCCTCTGGGAGTTCTGTGCGGAGTGCTTCAGGAGTATAGGGTGCCAAAAAACCCTGATACAGGCTGTTCGCACCCTGCGGGACCATTATCTAGAGTTTGGTCTGCATTGCCAGCAGTAAGTTGGACTCCTTTCAGGTGAGCGTTGGACTCTGCCAAAGTTGACCTTGGTCACCAATTCTGTTCTTAACTTTTATGGACAGAATTTCTAAGCGCAGCTGATGGGTGGAGGGGGTCTGGTTTGGTGGTCCCAATATTTCATCTGTTTTTTTTTTTTCCAGATGATGTGGTTGGTTGATTAAAACAGAGTTAAAGGAAGACTGGAAGCACTACAGAAAGACAAAACAAGTAGACATTTGGACATTTTCATTCATTCATCCATTTTCGGTAATGCTTATCCTGACTTCTCTAAATAAAAAAAAAAACATTGGTTGTGAATTTTGCTTTGCAGCTTCTTGTTAAAGACCAGCAAGTGCTGAAACATCTTGGACGTGTGCATTCATAAGTTTAAAAGAAGCTCAAATTAAGTTAAAGGTTGTAGTCCATTTAAAGTTAATCCTGAAATCTTACCCAGAAGTGTAATATCCTGAACTTTTTGGTGAGAAGCATACAGTAAAGTTGAAGACGTCAGAACTATGTGTCAGTAAAGGATGAACGGGCTCCTCACTGAACTAGCACTTTACTTTCAATCTCCTGCAACTGATAGCATGCAGTTAGGAAAAAAAAAGTGTTGTGATGCCACATTGCCACATATTAGAAATGTTATACATTCAAATGGGCTGGGCATGAACTTTTGAATAGTCCTTAATATATTAGCTGAAATGACACTGTCAGAGGCAGTCAATGTATTGTTGAAATACGTATCTTTTTGTGAATATATGTAAAAGGTCAATCTATTCATATCAATAGTATCTTAATAATAAATGTCCTCATGAGTTTACATCATGTATGAGTTGTGCTTCTTTTACTGTTTAGTTTTTGGGGGGGGTTTCAACCACATACTGGATGTAAACAGACCCCTCACTATAGGGGGCCGTGCCTGTACACCAAGACACTTTCAGGGTGCTGATGCACCCCTAAAACGAAAACTAAATGTACATACTTTGTGCCAAGTATAAAACCATACAGTAGCCTACTGGGTTGCAATGTAATATTTCAACAAAGCACCTAGCACCCTCACTCTGTCTCAAAAATGGTTGCTCCACCCAGTCCCTGCTACCTTTCCCCAAGTGGGCTCAGTGCCATAGAGTTCGTGCACCGCCGTCATGAAATGACGTGACATCGCCATATTGCCGTTCTAACAAAGCATTGTTGCAAGTTCAGTCCGTTGAGACGAAACGAAAATATGTCTTATCGGACAACATCCAGAGTTCTGTCCGATGCAGGGAAACATTTAGAAGGTGATAATAAACAAAGGTACATGGAAAAATTCATTCATTCAAAGACATTTGGCATAGAGGACCCACATTTAATGCCGCAGTTGATGTTTTCAGGGATAAGAAAGAGGACTGTTACCCCAGTTGTGATTGTCTTGGACAACTGGATCCACACATGTATCTGATGAGTAAGTTGTCGAGATTTACACAGAAAAGTTCGAAAGCGTATAAAAGTCTGGATGCATACAAATACTTTTATTGCTGGATCTGTTCTCAATCATGGATAAATCCCACATAGTGATGGACCCACTCAAGATTTTTTCAATACAAATACCAATATTTAAATAAATGACCCCTGGTTTTACACAAAATAGCATTCATTAACTATTACTGTGGGGTGGGCGGGGGTTTAATAGCCTCCGTACACTGAAGTGTATTGCTGCCAAACACTTACCTCCACAAAAAAAACACTCTGTGACAGTTTATTAATTTTTTTAAAAAAGGCATTGTTCTCAAATGAGTCAACTTGGCATTATAAATACTTCTTGGTTATTTGAGATTGAGAAAACTAATTCCAACCTGAAATGAAGTGATTGCTACACAGGCGTGTGTATTTGGTTGGGCACCATCTATCTATTCCTGAAATCCATTGATCTTTTCTCATCTTTTCAGACGGTAATCTCGAGAATGATCTTTGAAGATCTGTCTTGTCTGTTGTGACAACCAACAGCACAACAGGCCTCTGGCATTAATATTCTCCTCTGGATAAATGTCTCCAACAATGTTGAGCAGGTCTGTTTGTCCGGCAATATGGCACCGTGAAAATGGTGACGTCACGTGCGTGAGCTCTACACTGTACCTGCACAAAAACGCTACTGCCTTGTTTTGATTGTTGTATGTACCTGGGACTAAATCCCAACACACTATTGTCATTAACAGTCCTGATTATGGCTACATTTAACTGGAGGTCACTTTATGTTGTTAACTCGGAGTCGGCTGCAAATTGAGAAACAATTCAGGAGGTCAGAGATAGTGCCAAACAATGGCTGTATGAATTGGAATGAGAATTTAATTGTCATGCGGGCCTACATGTGATAGTTTTGAAATCAAGGTGCACCTGATCTGATACCTTATGGAAACTCATTAACATTAGCCTACCTACTCCTTTTAGGACACAATGGAGGAAAGTGAGTTTACCAATATAGGAAGTTTCGTTAATAATGTTTTACATGCTGAACATTGGATTTCAAAATCAAGTTCAAAAATAAATTACAGTCCAATTTTGATACTAACTATAGGTGGCTTGGGGGTATACTCTTAATCTACAAAATAAGTTTGCCTTCCCCAAAAAATGGGTGCTCCAATCTTTATTTTATGAGTCGCCTCCTCTTTTGGTGTGGCACAGTATTTAAATATCCTTTATCAAAAGACTTTTCAAACGTCAGGCGTGTCCAAAACTTAAATTGATTTTACCTGGCTGGGAAGCAAAACACCCCTCAACCTCGGGACGTAAAATGCTTTACGTAGCGTTTAGCATTCACGTAAAGTCCGTCCAATGTGGGATGTACGTACGCAAACGACGTAAACCTCCATGTTCGAAACACGGCTAAATTAAACTCGGAGCGAGCATCCAGAAAAGCACGTCCATTAATAATCTACTGCTAACTGCGGTTATTTACTCAAACAGGGAAACACTCCATGGAGTCCGCAACATCAAAATAATATTTTCACCACGTATTTTGGAGCGTGTGGTGAAGAAGGTAAGTTGGACTGGAGACGAGAGGTTGTCCGTCTGAATAGTAACCATAAATTTACGTCGAATGTCGAATTCGCCTCATATGGTCAATACCGATAGTGCTACCAAAAAGCATCATATTG